>NC_073693.1:205679199-206000866 GCF_029784155.1 Uranotaenia lowii | reverse complement strand
AAAATAACCTTGATCTATAATGTACGTACTGCAACATGAAGTACACATTGTTTCTCAATTTTTACCATCATAAAATTTTGGATTTTTCACTTTTATCAATTTTAAAACACATTTTTACTTAAATTTGTTGACTAGGGGCGTATAGAGCACCATATTATCATTTTCTGCCGTAGAATCTAGCAGCGAATTAAAATTGATTTATAGCGCCACACCTTCACTAGTTTTCATCCGACGATTTAGCCTATTGGTAAGGTGTCGGAGAGGTAATCAAAAGACTAGAGTTAGATTTCTGTTCGAGGTGATTTTTTTTCCATTCAGAATTCATGATCGATTTTTTTATTGTTACATTATACGGCTAGTAGCATCATCATCCGAACAAAGCACTTAATGTATGAGCGTGCGTGAATTGTTTGTATTCTACAAACAGACCTAGATTATTTTGTTATTGCTTTGTTTGATGAATCTACGACTCACCTGACTTCATCGAATTGAATTCGCTGCTAGATTCCCCGGCAAAAACGCACATCTTGCTCTGATTAATAGTGCTCATACCAGAGTTGCAAGATTTCAGATAATCATTTGAAATTGATACTCTCCTTGATGAGTATCAATTTAGCAACACAATGAATTTCGTTGTGATGCTCAAAGCTTTCGATGTAAAACGAAATTCACTGAGCATCACATCTAGAAAAAAAATCAGAAATCCAGAATCCCTAAGAGAAATCTTCAGCTATATTCCCCACTTTTTCCCCTACTATTTTTTGACAACAGTTAAATTTGTAACGAATCTATGAAATATTTGAATGTATCATATATATATATATATATATATATAATGTGATTAGCTTTTCACACTAGCGACACGTCAAGTTGAACGACGCCAAACGCATTGATATAAAAAAATAAGAGCGCTTTAATGATTGGAGTTTATTGAAACTTTTTAATAACGAAAGTGTTAAAGCTCGTGGTATCTATGTTTTAAAAAGTGTCTATGTACACAACACACTACCTTAAAAATGTTGAGAACAACACTTTAATTTTATAATATTATTTGCAAATACGGCGCTTTGGTACTAAACAATTTATAACATAATTTCATAGTCAAGACGACTTAAATAAAAAAAAAAAAAATAAAATTCAGTCGTTGACGTTTTGTTGGTTTTCAAAATTAAAAGCAACAACATAATATGGGATTAAAAGCAACATTTCTAATCGATTTTCTGGCTAATTGAAATCAGTAAAATATGCTTAGTTAGCTAAGCAGAGAATACATTAATAGAAAAATCGATTAATAAAGATCATGTATTCTAACAAATATGCATCTATACATTCAGAGTTAAAACCTGCTTTTTTATATCAACTAAATGAAAAAATAGAAACCGTGATGTCAGTGATAAGCTGTCCTTTGTTTCAACTTTTATTTAAATCTCTTTTCAAACTATCTTTTTTTAAACGTCCTTGGTCCTTGACATCCCTTCTCTGTTCCAAACTACTGGTGAAATATTCTGCCGAAGTTTTGACAGTAATAGTCACTTAGAGACTGTGAAAGATCCGGAACAACCGTAGAGAAAACCAATTTTCGAAACCTATCTTAACATTCCCGATTTCACAAAAGCCACTTCAAAATGATGTACTAGGCTGTGAATGATCAATTAACAGTCTAAACTAGCCATTTAAATAAAATTGAACAGTGTTTTTTCCAAGGGTTTCACGATTTTCTTTTAAAGGGCATTTTTAAACGTACTCAAAAATCGTTAAAAAAATCCAGCGTTGACAATTAAAGAACAATTCATCTCTGATGCATGTGTCTAAAAGCTCATAAGATAATAATCAAAAAATTAGAAGTAAGGTCGCTTAACAAAAGAAGCGATTTTACAATTACGCCAAATGGTAGTACAATAATATTTGACCAATCTTAATATTCAATGGCACATTATTATTTCTGTCATATTCATTTTTCTATTTAGAATTCTATAAATCTTCTGGAAACGCTCTTAAAGAATAAGTGAATTTATTGGACACTAGCTGACCCGTTGTGCTTTGCTACACTTTCCGGAAATAAATGTAATTTGTAAAAATTTATTAAAATTTAGATTTTAGAGAGCATTTTTTTTAATCAAACCTCATCATACTTCAGAACCAACAACTTTGAAATGAGAGCTGCAGCTGCAGTTCTGATTAGCAATTCAAAGATGGTATATATTATTTACTGAAACTTGATCTCTAAACTCGTTCTTCAAGATCTGAAATTTGTACTCTGTACCCAAAAAAAAACTTTATAAATATGGTCCCTTCTTTGAAAAGCTCTTTACTACGGTAAACATATAAATATTTAAAAAAAATATCAGTTGCATCACTAAATAAGTTCTCAGCGTTTTTTTTTTTATTTTCTCTTTGAAAGTCAAATATTCAAAAATGTAGGTAAAAACAAATTCCTAAGTTTACATTTTTCCCGTATTTTGGGGCAAGTGTCAATGCAAAGTTTATTTACAGATGCGTCAGAGTAATGGCTTGAAAATGTATTTAATACGAATTCCTGTTTTTTGTTCTATCAAGTTTCACTGATATATCTGCAGTATTCCTGCAATATAAATTTATGTTTGTTACTCCACTTTTAACGAATGCTGTTCAAAGGGAATGACCTTCATTTACAAAGACATTTAAGAATTTTCAATATCCGCTGCAGTTTCAACATTCGGAATACCCCTTTGATCTTTCCAACATATTGAATCATTTTGAAGATGAATTTCTTAAAAGTTCGACGTTTGCCCTTGCCCCACCGTGTAAATTGACAGAAGGGAATATTGTTTTTAACACTTTAAGGGTAAACTAAAAATTTCTCTTAAAAATTTTGTGTCCAGTTGAATATCAGTTCTAAAGTTTCGCTTTTCAAAAACGAAGCGGATCAAAAGTCTCTTATATGCAGCCATGTAACACAAAAACACTTTTCATGTTAAGTACGTACTTGAATTGGTATGTAAGCAAAAAGTACGATGGTTTTTTCAGAATAATTTAAAATAAAAAGCTCCCATTTTTATTTCTAAATTCGTTTCAGTTGTGTATTTGGGCCGAAGTAACAATTTCTAGAAGAAAACATAATTTTTAATTTTTCTTAACAGAAAAAGTTGAACGTTTGAACATGTTCTAATGTTCCTTGAATGAAAAGTAGAATTTGTTTTCAACTACATTACCACGAACTAAATATGGAAGTATTTTTGCAAATCTTTCAATTGGTTTTGATTCGATTGATAAAATACCAATCCGTGTCACATCTAGGCGTCATTTATTACCACGTGCTGTGTACAAATCAAATGAGCAAGAAAAAAACACATCTAGGTTGCATATCGCCCCACGTGTTTGAGAAACAGGCGCCTTATTGTTAAATTTTCCAACAATCAATGAACAGTGTGCTTTGGTTACTATCCTCTTGCGACGACGTTTGCTCGCCAATGGAGACGAAAAACAAACCCCAGGTTGAGAAATACGCGCCAAAATATTCCTACTGATCAGTATGCTATGCCTGGGTTACTTTCCTTTTGCGACGTTGGCTCGACGCCTCGACCTTGGAGACGAAAAACAAACCGCCCAAAGGAAGAAAAAATCTCGAGAAAATGGATGTCATGACTTTAATTTGTTCCGAAAAATTACAAATTTAGTATGGAAGCCCCCCCTCCCTTAAGTCGGATGGAGTTTTGACTATTACAGAAACCATCCCCGGCCTCAAAAACCCTCAGATGCCAATTTTGACGATGATCGGTTCAGTAGTTTCCGAGTCTATAGGGAACAGACAGACAGACAAACATTCATTTTTATATATATAGATTAGATAGGCTGGTATGAATCATATCCTACTATTTGGTGCAACGATCATGTTTTCTACTTCAGAAATTTCCCACAGGGAATTTCAAACATCACGCGAGTCGAGATAATATTTGAAAAAGATCTGTGAGCCGGTGCAAATAAAACCGGCTTTCCTTCTCTTGAAAAAGAAAATCGTTAAAATGCATAAAAAATCACTAAAATGTCTTTTTTAAATTGAAATAAAAAAGATTAACCGTTAGGATAGAAGCTACAAACCGCTGCTTTCATTTGAAAGGGAAAATTTTGATATTTCTTTATGACTTTTTATTTGGTTCATAAATGCTTTTCATATGTGGTCGATTCCAGCCGGTTGCATAAGATGGGATGCCATGCGTTTTAATTGGAATGGTTTTTCTTTGGTAACAATCTTTTTTAATTTTTATATTTTAAAATTTAATTTGTTTGGAAGATTAAAAAACTATTTTCTTCATTTATATTAAAACTCTACATAGCTACCTATAAATTTCAACTTCGTTTTTAAGGTTGCCGCTACAAGTAAAAGCAAAGCATAGCTCGAGTGCTATAAATAAAATCATAAAACTTTTTTCTGCAAAATTGACAAAAAAAAACTTTCGGTAATTCAAAGATACTAAATTAGTAAAAATAGGCCCGGTGGATCCTTATAAATTTAATTTTGAATTTTAGTGTTTCCCAGCTTAGTTGTCTTTGCGGTACTTTTTGTGTTAATATTTATAATAATCAAATATTGAGCAATTCAGATTTTGCTATATTTTTTTTATAGTTTCTTGTAATGTCCAGAAGATTTGAGATGTTTTTTTTCTGGCAAGCACTGGCAAGAATTTTGAGCTTGGGCATTTCAATGTTTGCGGTTCTTTTCCATGATTGCAAAACTTTGCATCAACGTTTTTAAGAGATTTAAAAGTCCATTACTGTAGGAAATACAATTTCATAACTTGCATGTCTTAAATCCTCTAAAAACGAGCGAGACTCATAAACATATTTGGTCATAAAAACTTTTTGCTCATTCTGTAAAACTTTCATTAAACTAAGACATAAATATTATAATCAGATTCTTACAAGTCATGATAATACATTCTTCAGAAAGATGTTTTAAAATCAAAACTTCCATTGGTATGTTCAGCTTTTTCTGAACTATAAAACTTGTTTCATTGTTCAAGAGCTTGCACAAATATTATTCCATGGCATCTCTGCCTTCTAAAAAGTAGTTTTTCTGCTCGTGATTCTCAGTCTGAGAAAGCGTTGACATTCAAGACAAGAACCGTCTGTGATACTCACGATGAGATTACCTAGCATCACACTGAGATTCAAAAAGGGAAAATCTCACTCAAAAAAATCTCAATCTCATGAGATTTCGCAACCTTGGCTCATACTGCCTCAGGGGGGGTGCTCATTATGCCTCCACAGTGGCTGGTTTTCAGCTTTTGGCAAAAATTTTTAAAATGCATTTTTTAACGTTTTCATCTAATTTTTCACGTTTTAGCCCGTTAGGGAATAGGCTTTTCAAGTGTCTGAACACGAAACAATAATGTAACCTCCATATTATAGCTATTTTATATGGTTAAATAACCGTTTTCCTTAAGGTGGCCATTATGCTCCCATCTCCCCTATTGTTGGATTATTGTGTGAGTTTTGCTACGAGTTGCATTCGCTGTTTTTTTTTTGCAATGCCGCAAAATATCAGAATCAAGTTTTTTAAACACGAAGAAACAAATTGAAGTTAATTTCTCTTCAGAATCAAAAACGGTGTCGAAAAGTAGCACTTTTTGACAATGTTTATAAACCTGTAGGGGAAAACTGTACAAGACGCACCAGTTAAGCATAATTGCTATTTACAGCGATACCAATCATTTAAGAACCAAATTGAAGTTGACGACGATTGAGGGATCAGATTTACGTATTATCGAAAAGAAAAAATAAGATAAAAACACGATTCTGACTATATTTTTGTAAAAAACTAAAACAGCCAGAAAACAAACCACGGGGTAGAACGCCAAAGCTAGTGGCCTGAACGCACCAAACATGAAGGGTGGTAAGACATGGAACAACGATTAGGGGAGAGGCGGGCTATATGCGCATATTAAGGAAAACACTCATTTTCTCCCATATCCCGATAGATAGGAGTCTGAAAACTATATGCACATGAGCGGACATCTGTTTTCTATACGTAAGAGCAATTTTTCTGTTGAAATCTCTTACAGTTTTTGTGAAAATAATTTTATAATAAAAGAAGTCAAAATAGCCGATTTTCGAAACTGGCGGGCTAAATGCGCATATTTATGTTTTAAGCTATATTTCATTTACACTTCCAATATTTTGAAATTATTTAATTGAAAATGGTAGAAACGGATGTTAAGCCTACGTCAAGGCTGAAATTTTGGTGAAATTTTTTACATCACTAGTTATTTTGCATGAAACATAGTTAAGTATGCCATATGGCCATATTTCATGGTAATATTTTGTTCATATTGTATTTTTATCGGATCAGTATGAAGTTCTTTTTTTTTCGCTGTAAGATCGTGATTTGAGCGTAGATTCAATATTTAAATGATAGAAAGTAAAAAATTTATAAGAATAATCTATTTTTCTTGATATAGGCATTTAACCTGCCTTGATATGGGCATTCAGAACCTGTCTCTTATTCCAATATCTTATCATCTACAACTTTGCCAAAAGCTTCAATTTGTTGAATTTCCGATTTCCAGATGAATAAGAAAGAAAAACCATTAAAATTTTTGTTCACGGAATTTATACGCACAATAATTAAAGTTCAATATATTATAACAAAACTGACAAAAATCTTGTTTGAATTTTCAAATTTTTTCGGCTTTATATAACAATTTAATTTTTTCATGCCATGTGTTAAAAGCGTATTACCCTCAAACCGCACTGATTAGATATGATGAATCTCTAGCCATATCGTCAATCGGCTGTATGCGCATATTACCCAACATGCGCATTTAGGAACACTTCCCCCTATACGGAATGTAATTATTGAAACATCAAATGTTTGATTACATGTTCATCGTATTTTTGTAAACTAACCATTCTTTGGTTAAAAATCATTTAGTATCACTAAACTCTTCGAAAATTTCGTTTTTCAAAATACACTTTTTAATACCCTTTAACGCCTTCAAGTAGGCAACGGATTTCAATTTTTTTGACTGATATAGTGATATCGCGGTAAACATGGCGGCCGATAATTTTTTCGAGTCAAATATTGGTGCACCGTTTTAACTCGAACAAGGACGAAATTTGTTATAATTAGGGGGAAGTGTTCCTAAATGCGCATGTTGGGTAATATGCGCATACAGCCGATTGACGATATGGCTAGAGATTCATCATATCTAATCAGTGCAATTTGAGGGTAATACGCTTTTAACACATGGCATGAAAAAATTAAATTGTTATATAATGTCGAAAAAAATTAAAAATTCAAACAAGATTTTTGCCAGTTTTGTTATAATATATTGAACTTTAATTATTGTGCGTACAGATTCTGTGAACAAAAATTTTAATGGTTTTTCTTTCTTATTCATCTGGAAATCGGAAATTCAACAAATTGAAGCTTTTGGCAAAGTTGTAGATGATAAGATATTGGAATAAGAGACAGGTTCTGAATGCCCATATCAAGGCAGGTTAAATGCCTATATCAAGAAAAATAGATTATTCTTATAAATTTTTTACTTTCTATCATTTAAATATTGAATCTACGCTCAAATCACGATCTTACAGCGAAAAAAAAAGAACTTCATACTGATCCGATAAAAATACAATATGAACAAAATATTACCATGAAATATGGCCATATGGCATACTTAACTATGTTTCATGCAAAATAACTAGTGATGTAAAAAATTTCACCAAAATTTCTGCCTTGACGTATGCTTAACATCCGTTTCTACCATTTTCAATTAAATAATTTCCTAATATTGCAAGTGTAAATAAAATATAGCTTAAAACATCAATATGCGCATTTAGCCCGCCGGATTCGGAAATCGGCTATTTTGACTTCTTTTATTATAAAATTATTTTCACAAAAACTGTAAGAGATTTTAAAAGAAAAATTGCTCTTACGTATAGAAAACAGATGTCCGCTCATGTGCATATAGTTTTCAGACTCCTATCTATTGGAATATGGGAGAAAATGAGTGTTTTCCTTAATATGCGCATATAGCCCGCCTCTCCCCTATGCATTGTTATCGTAATTTGGGTGTCAGAAAATAAAAAGAATGGCATTTTGTTTTGATATTCGGGTTTTCTCAAAAATTAACAGCACTCGAAATTTGAGCGCAAAACACGTGGTCTTGGGGGCATTCTGCCCCAATTTTCATATGAAAGTTTTTTGATAAAATTTTGTAGGAAGTTATTAAAATACAACAAAAATTTCATGATCTTCCGAAAGTGCACATGAGTGGATAAACGAAAAGCTGTAGTTTGATCAGATTGCGCAGGCTGTTTTACCATAAAACCTTATATGTTATCTATGAAAAATAACAATTTTCACGCTGATTTCATTAATTCTTTTGTTTCTTAGAATTAAAGAAGTTTTTGTGAACTTTTTATCTATTGAATGATGAAAAAGCTTGTTTGCTACAATATAAATGAAGCAAAAAACATGATTCGAAGTCGTTGATTAGTGTATATTTGAGAAATAATGGCATCGGGCATCTTACCCCGCTGGTGCGTCTTGTACAGTTTTACCCTATCAAAAGGGGCTTTTTTGACACCGATTTTTTTTGGTAGGAAAAGGAGGCTTTATGCAACCAAAGTAAGTTTTGGAAAGATATTTGGGTGCGGAGTTGCATAAAATAGTATTATTAGTGAAAGCGTAGAGATGTAGATATATGATTTCGTACAATTTGTACGTTCGTACAAATCGTTGATAATCCGGGATTTTTTGTTGAACCTGGCAAAATCCAAGCAGCCTGATAGCCGAAAATCTGTCCAAAATATAGGTAAAGGGTGTCTCACATTGAATTGCATCATTTTGCAAATGCTGTAGAAAGTCACCGTTGGGTATTTTTCCATAAAATTTTCTTAGAAATAGCTGAAAGTTTACTGTTTACTATATTATTTTTGTGTTTTATCTCTGTATTTTGGAAGAAGAAAAAAATAGTCATTCAAAGAGAAACGATTCAAATTTATTTTGCGCAAACTTTAGAAAAAAATACCCAATTCTTAAAACGAGATTTAAGAAAACTTAAGAAAACTAAGAATCAACAGATGAAGATTTTAGGACCGAATACATAATTGTTTTATTAGTGGTTTGGACCCTAAAGCTAGTGATTATAGTTTTAAGCATTTCCCGACATAGGTATTAATCTTGCCCATTTAATTGAGTTTTTAGAAACGTCGCTGGTGAATTGGCAGCAAAACACAGACTTCCGACAATCTAGTACTTCACTTTTCTTTGGTCGAAAGCCGGTAGTCCGGGCTTCCAGTGTAAAATCACTGGATTGAAGTATAATAGCGCCAGCACTAAATTTTACTTCGGAAGTCCGGACTTCCGACTTCCGAAAGACTTCCGACAAGGAAAAGAAAAGTACTAGATTGTCGGAAATCTGTGTTTTGTTGCCAGTTCACCAGCGACGTTTCTAAAAATATTATTTAAATTTACAATAAATATACCAAAAGATCACAAATTCTTTAAAGTTTATTGTCAGAAACTTTGAAAAAATTGGTCGCCTGGGTTACTTTTTCCTGTGAGGCAATTTGATGTGGGACACCTTTTAGTACAGTAGTTTTTCGATTTTATCACTGTTCGATTTTTTCAATACTCTCCAAATTCACGGTCGATTTTATCACGATTATGGTTTCGTTTTCATCACGCTTTTTTTCAATCATTCAAAAACCATTTCCATGACGTTAATATTCATTCAAGAAAGTAGAACTTCTTCGTTTATGATATTTCTCGTTGTTTATGTTATGCTTTATAAGTATGTTATAATATAAAAATGTCCTTGAACTGATTTCAAACATTATACAGCTAAAATAGCGTTTAAAATCGTCATTTGGATTTTAAAAACGTTTGTAATAATCGATATATCGACATTTTTTTAGCGTCACGCTGTGGCTAGAGTTGTTAAGCTTGATTAGCCTAGGCTTGCCAGATACTTTCTGAAAAAAAGCGGGACATTTCAGGACAAAAAAGCGGGACAGAGCAGAAAAAAGCGGGACATTTAAGAAACTCAAAAAGCTTAATTGTATTGCCATACGTATACGTACCTATACCATCAGCCAAGGTTATTTAAAGAAAGTACACTAAGATTTTTTTTTAAACATTTTTTTGCTCAGGTTTTCTAACATGACTTCTATTTACAAGGTTTTTTGCCATGATCACGGTTATTTTTCACGGCTCTCGCTAATTAACACCAAGGTTTTCAAAAAAAAAAATTCTGTGTTTGACTATGAAAAAACCTGACGCTCTAAGATTTTATCCAAAAATACTGTGATGGTTTTCTGTGACGCTTTTTCAATAATTTTACTAATATTATCATATTTTCCAATTCATACATAAAAATTCAAAATGTGTAACGACGTTAAATTTTGAAAAAAAACGTATGCAATTTTAAAATTTTGAGGAATCTGTGAATATTTTTAAAATTCTATGTTCTGTGACAAAGATTTTGTGATGAAAAAATGCTTAAAACTCTTTAAAATTATAGATTTATCTGTGATTTCGGCAACCTTGATTAACACGTTATTTGAGAAAAATATTTCATGTCCTACATGTAAACAGCGAATTTTATATTGTGTAAAAAACCTTTGTGCATAAACAAAAATATTTCAAATTTGTTTCAAAAATTTGAGACTCAAGAATATTTCCATCATTGTATACTTGACTAATTAAGTTGAAAAATAAAGTGTGTAAACGGAAATTGAACTTAGATTCTGTCGATTAGGTTTAATAATAATTTAGAAGCAACTCAAGCAATATTTCATCATATAGGTATACAACAGTTATATCATTGGTTGAACGTGCTCCAAGAACGATTTATTGATCCGAATGAATTGAATTTTAAAGTAACCTCAGGGCTTTTTAGTACTGCCTTATGTAAACTCTGAAAATTGATGCTTATTTTGAGAAAATTTCCTATTTGATTTTTTTTTATGTTGTATTGGTTATTTTGAGAAAAAAAACCTAATCATAAAGAGGAAAAAGTTTGGTTTTTTACAGTGTAAGTTTGTGAGTTTTTTTTTAAAGTTTTCCTTGAAAAAAGCAGGGCATTTTGAAGAAAAAGCGGGACGGCGGGACATTCAATAAAAAAGCGGGACATGTCCCGCATTTGCAGGACGGATGGCAACCCTAGATTAGAAACTCTAAACAAATAGAGTTGGTTGTGCGAGGTTAGGTTAGTGTTAACTGATTTTTTTTTTAATTTGTTTATTTGAAAGGATGCTAGTCTTAATGGGTAATTTTTTTTTATGAAGATGAAATTCTTCTAGCTTTACCTTAAAATATGTAAATAGGATTAAATTTTTTATTCTACATATGAAAAGAATGGATTTGGTCTGACATTAGAGCGAATTTCGAAAAACACACTTTAAAAGTCTAAGTTGGGAAAATTTCGAGAATATTTTTTAAAATGGTCAACTTTTCAGTTAATCAAAGGTGTGAAGATTAAAATATTTAAGTATTAAATTTACAGAAGATATTTTTTTAATGCATTTTTCTTTTTTTAAATCGGCATAAAAGATAACGACTGCTAAATTTCCATTAAAAAAAACTAAATAATTCACTTTAATTGCATAAACATTATTAAATTGATATTTTACATAATTCAAGAAAATCTTATTTTGCTATAGATAAGAATAATTTGAACTGAAATCGATCCTTTTTGTTTGGTAAACATTGATAACTATATCTAATGATCAAAATTGATTGATACAAAGCGTTTCCACTACTAAATACATTATAATTAATCATTCAAGACAATAAAAATACATTTTTACACTCTAATTCAAAGTTTCGCCATTTTCTAGGAGTGATATTTTGTTGGAGAACACGTCTATCGCTCAGATTGGTGGGGAGCACTCAACTAATGGCATATGAGGCCCTCAGAGCCAAAGGGGTATAAGTGACAAAATGGACGATTTTGAGTTAATGATGCCAAACTATGTTTTATATTTCAAGCTAATTTGATGATTTTTTGGATTTTTAGAATTTTCTATACATACATAGGGGAGTGTGAGGTATCATGGGTCACTTTTTTCACTGCTTCATAACTTCTTTTTATAAAACATAAAAAGAAAAATATAAATGAAAAGGTTTTCTACATTTTTAAGGTAAAATTAGGCCATTTTTTAAATAAAATAATTTCCCCGTCTGTTTTAAAAACAGACAGTTTTTTTTTAATTTTGGAAAATTGTAGGGAAGCGTGAGCCACCAAATCCAAATTGACTAGATAACGTGCAAAGTTTATGAGTTGACCCAAAACTGAAATTTCATTATTCATTCAGTTATTTCAAAGCAATTTCAGATGAGGAAATAAAGAAGAAAGTTGTGTTTGATCGAATAGTTTCAAAAACCTAACTCGCCAACATTTCGGCAAGATTCCTTATAAAGGATGGACAACATATTTTTTAAACTCTTCATTTGGCATGAAAAAACTTAACAGATAGGAAAAACGTATTTCAAGTTCTGAATGTGTATAAAAACATAAAAAATAGGTGCCCCAAGATACCCCACAAAATGTGGCCCAAAATTCCCCACACGCTATGATTTGCAAATTGGTTGTGAAACTTATTCATGGTTCATCAAAAATTCCTTTTCCACGTGAAAAAACATGACAAATCTAAAATCATAAGCGTATGAGCATATTTTTGTTATGAACTTTAGGCTCCCCAACGATGCAATAAGCGGGTGCTTGTTTAATTATGTAAGTAAATTATTTAATTTTTTTAAGCTTAATAAACAAAAGAAGCATTTTTTTTACATAGTATTCCGTCTCACGACATAACTTGACGAACATAATTCCTAAAATTCACTCGGTTCATAGCAACCGTTCTCTAATTTCTCGGGCCTGTTTTGCAGGACAGTCGTCCGGCATTCTCGCAACATGTCCCGCCCAGCGTATCCGGCCAGCCTTAACCACCTTCTGGGTACTGGGTTCGCCGTAGAGTCACGCGAGCTCGTGGTTCATCCTTCACACTCCGTTCTCCTGTACGCCGCCAAAGATGGTTCTTAACACTCGTCGCTCGAATACTCCGAGTGTACGCAGGTCCTCCTCGAGCAATATCCATGTCTCGTGCCCGTAGAGAACAACCGGTCTAATAAGCGTCATATACAGGTTACACTTCGTGCGAGGGCTAAGTCTTCTCGACCGCAGTTGCTTGTGGAGTCCATAGTAGGCACGATTTCCGCTGATAATTCGCCTCCGGATCTCACGGCTGGTGTCATTGCCTGCGGTCACCAGTGAGCCGAGATAGACAAAGTCTTCGACTATCTCCAGCTCGTCGCCGTCGATCGTGACCTTGTTATTACTGGACAAGCGGGTTCGGTCGGTCTCGGATCCGCAGGCCAGCATGTACTTCGTCTTGGACGTATTAATCATCAACCCAATCCTTCTTGCTTCGCGTTTCAGTTTGCGGTAGATCTCCTCCACCGCCGCAGATGATCTGCTGACTATATCAATGTCATCGGCAAAGCAGATAAGTTGACTGGATCTGTTGAAAATCGTGCCCCGCATTTCGCCCACCGCTCGTCGAGTAACACCTTCTAGCGCCACGTTGAACATCATGCAGGATAGACCATCACCTTGTCGAAGCCCCCTGCGTGATTCGAATGAACTCGACAATTCACCCGAAATCCGCACACAGCACTGCGTTCCGTCCATCGTCGCCTTGATCAGTCTGATCAGCTTCCCGGAAAAGCCGTTCTCGTCCATAATTTTCCATACCTCGTTACGGTCGATCGTGTCGTATGCGGCTTTGAAGTCGATGAAAAGATGGTGCGTAGGGACTTGGTGTTCACGGCATTTTTGGAGGATTTGCCGTAATGTGAATATCTGGTCCGTCGTAGACCGTCCCTCCATGAAGCCGGCCTGATGACTTCCCACGAATCTGTTTGCTTGTGGCGTTAGGCGGCGGAGTAGGATTCGGGACAACACTTTGTAGGCGGCATTGAGGACAGTGAAATAAAAGAAGCATATGATACGTATTTTAGTCAACAACATTTAGAATAATATGCTTACGCAAAGCGACGGCAATGACAGTTGAATTGAGATTTTTATCTCAATCTGAGATATTCAGAATAGTCCACGTTTCCCCACTCTCCCCTACGTTTACCTTCGAAAGAAAAATACAATTTCTCTAAAAATATATGGAAAAAACACAAACACAACAATTTCAAAGCTGTTCCCCCTTTGGCTCCAAACGCCTCGTATGATATAGCTCAGTTGCTAGAACACTTGCCTGCTGAAACGATGGCCATGACTTCGAGCCCAAGAGTAAATATCGAAAACAGTTGTAGTTGTATCTAAAAGATTTTTCAATTACTGGGCAAAATCCAGGCATTCTGCGATATTCAGGCAGACAGACTGGACAGGACTTTTCCAAAAGAAATCAATATTATGCATAAATATTAAATAAGGATTGCTCATATTAGATCCTGTTGAAAAGTTCATAGTTGTTTATATGTGACATAACGAGAAAAGCGTGAGAAGGTCCCTTCATTTTGAATTGCAAAGGCATGTGTTTAGGTGAATAGCGGACACTCTATAGAAAGCATTTTGAAAAGTCATGACCTTTTTCACGGAATGAATGACGCGTGTTTGTTTGTTTATTTGTTTACCGTCGTTTGGGCCGCTTAACACAAATCTTTTGTTTTCAAAACCTTCCGCCGTTGAAACCCCATTTCAATATTGGAATATTACCTAAAGCGATTATAAATGACGGAACTGGAAATAGCGAAATTGGTTACGAGAGCTCGATTTGCTAGCTTCGGCTCCTCAAAGCGTGATGTTGTCCGGCCGCCCAGTTGCCTGATATTTCAAATGCTTCGATCGTCCCCATCTTCATTCCCTGCTTCCAAAATAAAAAAAATAACCGGTTCTCCTTCACACATTTGCTTATAGGCAAATACCAGAAAATATCTCTCTCATAGTATTTGACTTTTGTTTGATTTTGACGAGGTGATATAACAGTTTAATAAATAGCTGAAATACCTTTAAGCGGGCCGATTGCGAGTAACGGTTGACCTAGGAATAGGAACGTCGTCGTCGTCCATCGGATCGGCCAATCGCTCTCGAGCAACATTGTATTGAGCCTATGTCGAGATAGCGCGACGCGAAGGAATTTCAAAAATTTGATGAATATGATTGATATAGAAGTTACGCATGTGAATTGCTTCGTATTAACTGCAAGCGATAAAAAGCCAACACCCTGCGAATGATTATCGAAATTCATCGAATAGTCAGCAGGTAGCGGCGTGCGCGGCTTTCATACCTCTGTAATTTGTACCTACCTACCTATAGTTGTCGACGCAAGATAGGAATGACGACAAGGTTCGATCAGCACTTGTAGCAGCAGCCCTTTTTATTCGACATGTTATACACAACACCGTATCAGTGCTTCCGAATGGATTGATTTTTTGTATCCCAAGAAAGTTAATTTGTCAATCATCACCTAAACGGATGCTGACCATTAAATACAACGTTTGTTGAGCACATGAGTAAAACGCATACATTGTATATTAAGAGCACCTGCAACGGTTCAGGCGTAAATATTGGTTTTAAGTATACTAGTTTTAGCACAATTTGAAATTTTATAATCGGCTAAAACACCCACTCCCCACCGGTGTAGGAGCAAATTTAAAACGGAAACACTTTCATTGCAGACACTCAATAATTGAGAAGAAAAAACCCATTTTATTAGAAACATTGCATAAGTTTTGAGTTTCACGGTTAACCCGCATAGCTAAATACGATACTCCATATCTTCCATATTATTCCGTTCTGATTACATTAATAGTAACGTTCCAAGGTGTGTCTTGGCTCAATGTGCATTTGCTAGAACGGATATAATATTATTTATGAAAGATACAATTAATATTCCAAGAAATAAATTGATTATTTTTGCAACGGGTTGAAATGATGAAAAATTATTTCTTAAAGATACAGTGAATAGTTTTAAAAATAAAATGATTATTTTAGCAACACGCTTCCCCTTTTCTGCTGTCAAACTACACGCGGGCGGATTTCGGTAAAAAAAAAAAACAAATACATCGAGCAGTTCGCGAAAATTTAACGGGCTGTGGTTGTGGCCAGATCCAGGCCTCCGAGGAATCAAAACAGCGCGAGGTTAGAGGTATGTTCAAGCATTTGAAAAAAAAGTTTTTATACTGATTCTTTATTAATCATTTGTCTTAATTGGACATTTATTCAGGTTCGGAGGAAAAACCCTGCAGCCAAAATAAGCTGGAAGCAACACCATCGTAGCAGCAGCGCGAGCTGGTATGGAGAAAATCGGTCGGAAGTGCAGCAGCAGCGAAAAGAAACCACAATTGAAGGATTGAAGAACGACGACCAGCGACGAGCGGTCACTTCCTCAATATGGCCAAACAACAATGCAAGCAACACCCATGCCGATGGTGCTACTTACATCATCCGGAAGGCGTTATTCGGAACATCCGGAAGGAGCTAAATATTAGAAGTATGTATGTTAAATAAAATAAAATAAATGGAATAAATTGACAAAATGTTTTTAATTAATTCTGAAAATCGAACAAAAAATTATTAATTTTGATCTTTTTATCAACACTTCACGATATGCTGTATCGTTATTTTTCTTATGAGACGATCATTCAGAAAAGATTCCACAATTCTACGAATATTCTTTTTGGCAGAACAATGATTTCAACTATTCTACCAGGATTTCATTAATTTAAAAGTAAAAATGACTACACAACGAGGAAAAAAGGTCAATTGAAACAATTCTTCAATTATTTCAATCAAATTGCTTTGAATCAATGGAATAAAGTTTTGTTGAAATGAAATGAAAAAGCAATTTTTTTTCAAGTTATTGCTGACATTGATAAAGGAAACGAGAAATGTTTATCCCAAAGTCAAAGGAAATTTTCCTTTGATTTGTCGACATTTTTGTTTGACAAAAACTTGTTTCACTATTTGTAAATTTATGTATGGATACAGAAAAATATGCTGATATTGACGAAAACTCCGAGCAATCCATACGAAACTAAAAATCTCTCAATATCTCAAATAAAACAAAAACTATAGAACAAACAATGAACATCTATTTTACCTCATCGAAAAAGTATTAAAATTTTCTTTTCGTTTATTATTTTCAAATTTTAGAACGCTGACTGGATTTACTAATTCGTCGAGCCCAAAATGAAAAGCTTTTTATTTAATTATATTAAATCGAGAATAATGTGACATCTATTATTTATACTTGATATGGTTTTTATTAACATCTATTCTCCATTTATGTTACGTATAGGGTGGTTGAAGCGAAAAAAAACATTCAAATAATATCTCAAAAAGAAACTATTATCACACCCAATGTTACCCAAACATGTGTGAAAGAAATCATTGTTGGCTAAAATTTTCTCACCGTGAACTAAATCGCTCTGTCGTATATTTTGAAATCCTGTTCCAAATTTGCATGAATTTGGAACAAAGGCGTATAAGGGCTGTCCCAACGGTAGATGCAAAACACGGTTTTCGACCACGCTAAAACATTTCGGCTGGCACCGGTGGCGTATATTGCTGTTTTAGCACAGTTATCGATTTCAAAATTCCCAACAGTTATACGCCTTTGTTCCAAATTCATGCAAATTTGGAACAGGATTTCAAAAAATTCGACAGACCGATTTAGTTCACGGTGAGAAAATTTTAGCCAACAATAATTTCTTTCACACATGTTTGGGTAACATTGGGTGTGATAATAGTTTCTTTTTGAGACATTATTTGAATGTTTTTTTTTCGCTTCAACCACCCTATACGTAACATAAATTGAGAATAGATGTTAATAAAAACCATATCAAGTATAAATAATAGATGTCACATTATTCTCGATTTAATATAATTAAATAAAAAGCTTTTCATTTGGGCTCGACGAATTAGTGAATCCAGTCAGCGTTCTAAAATTTGAAAAAAATAAACGAAAAGAAAATTTTAATACTTTTTCGATGAGGTAAAATAAATGTTTATTGTTTGTTCTATAATTTTTGTTTTATTTCAGATATTGAGAGTTTTTTAGTTTCGTATGGATTGCTCGGAGTTTTCGTCAATATCAGCATATTTTTCTGTATCCATACATAAATTTACAAAGTGAAACAAGTTTTTGTCAAACAAAAATGTCGACAAATCAAAGGAAAATTTCCTTTGACTTTGGGATAAACATTTCTCGTTTCCTTTATCAATGTCAGCAATAACTTGAAAAAAAATTGCTTTTTCATTTCATTTCAACAAAACTTTATTCCATTGATTCAAAGCAATTTGATTGAAATAATTGAAGAATTGTTTCAATTGACCTTTTTTCCTCGTTGTGTAGTCATTTTTGCTTTTAAATTAATGAAACCCTGGTAGAATAGTTGAAATCATTGTTCTGTCAAAAAGAATATTCGTAGAATTAGTTTTAAGACAATTAACCGTGAAACTCAAAACTTATGCAATTTTTCTAATAAAATGGGTTTTTTCTTCTCAATTATTGAGTGTCTGCAATGAAAGTGTTTCCGTTTTAAATTTGCTCCTACACCGGTGGGGAGTGGGTGTTTTAGCCGATTCTAAAATTTCAAATTGTGCTAAAACTGGTATACTTAAAACCAATATTTACGCCTGAACCGTTGCAGGTGCTCTAACTGTTGGGAATTTTGAAATCGATAACTGTGCTAAAACAGCAATATACGCCACCGGTGCCAGACGAAATGTTTTAGCGTGGTCGAAAACCGTGTTTTGCATCTACCGTTGGGACAGCCCTAAACGACAAATTGCAGCTAAAATACGATCTTTGAACCGCAATAACTTTTTTGATGCTTTGTTGTTGCAGTCTTCGGGTGAAATGTTAGTCTTGATTTAAATTTAATAAAATCAACATAAATAAGCAATTGAAGCGTAGTGAAAAATTGATGAAAAACCAGTTTTTTATGTTTCTTCAGCACACAATGTCTTAGAATCTTTTTCACATCTTCCCATTGTCATATTTAGCACAAATTTGGCATATGATCTTCTGATGATTCCCTTAAATCATCTAATTCTTTTTTTGCATGTGTTCTTATTTTCAACTAGGTATTCATTAAGTAGAATTTGATAATTTAAATAAAAAATATCCTCAATTGTGATTTTTAAAATATGTTTATTGAATTGTAAATAGCTCTTAGCACGATTATACAAACATAATACTTTGTTCAACAAAGTTTAATTGCACGCATATTTTGATGGCATCAGAATAAAAAAAATTATAATAAAATTAAAAAATTGTAAAAATTAAATTTTAAAAATTTTAATGCAAATTTGGTTTATTTTTCATTTTTTACGTGTAGTCTTTAAGCCAAACAAAATTTAGAAAAGATAAAATATATAATTTTTAAGGAATATTTAGGATCCAGAATTTAAAAAACCTAATCTTTCAGAAGTGAACTTTTTACAAAGATCACTTTTGCGGAACAGGGCTTGTGATAAAGCGCAGTTGGCAAGTCTGTTGTCTTCAGAGCCGATGTCCACGAGTTCGAGCCCAAGAGTAAACATCGAACACAGTTGTACCGGATAAGTTTTTCAATAACGATCCGCCAACTGCAACGTTGATAAAGTCGCGAATGCCATAAAGGTGGTAAAACGACTATAATCGAAAAAAAAACTTTTGCAGAACGTCAAAACAAGATTGTTTTTAGTTGGCCTTATACAAAAGATTGTTCTTATTTACTGACTAACTTAAGGATCCTGCGCCGATCCTCCGGTGCATAGGGCCGTGGTAAAAGACCTCCACTGTTGACGATCCGGAGCCAGCGTCTTCACCTGGTCCCAGTCAAAATTCTCGTCGACAGTTCGGATTTCAGCGGCTAGGCTTCGCCGCCACGAGTTTCTGGGTCTGCCGCTTTTTCGATGTCCTTCTGGATTCCAATCTCGCGCCTCTCTGCAAATCTCGTTTTCATCTTTCCGCAGCTTGTGCCCAATCCATCTCCACTTACGTCCCCGAATTTCGATTTCTAGCGCCCCTTGATGACACCGGCAATGTAGTTCCTCATTCGAGATCTAGTTGCCAGGCCACCAAGCGCGGATGATGTTCCGCAGGCAGCGATTCACAAAAACTTGCAGTTTTCGCGTCGTCACCGCATATGTGCACCAAGTTTCGCACCCGTACAGCAATACGGATTTGACGTTTGAGTTGAAGATTCGGATTTTCGTTCGTAGAGAGATCTGGAGTGATCGTCAGATGTTTTGGAGACTCGCGAACGCAAATTGGGCCTTTCTGATCCGGGTTTCGATGTCTATACTGGTACCACCATCAGGCGTTATCTGGCTACCAAGATACTGGAAGCACTCCACTTTCTCAACTTGTTGCCCAGCTACCATGAAACTGTATTGATCTTCATCGACTTGGTCTTTCCGACATTGACTTCGAGACTTTCGGTGAGGTCGTCAAGTTTGCTCTGCATATCCGATTGTGTTTGGGCGAGCAAAACAATATCGTCAGCCAGGTCAAGGTCGTTTAGTTGTTTCATTGTTGAAGGATTCCACGACAATCCTCAGCTCGGTGCACAGTCGATCGATCCAGTCAGAATCTCATCCATTACGATGAGAAAAGCAGCGGTGATAAGATTTTTTTTTTTTTTATAATTTGTTTATTTCAAACGGCTCAAACCTTTAAGTATTACGGAGCCAAGGTTCCGCTTTTTTATAACACATACATCGATTGCTTAAATCTATTTAACAAAGTATTTGTACACTGTTATCCGTTGTAGTTTGCCCAGTTAGTTAGTTTTGAGGATTTAGGTTTTTGTATTTACAGTTCATTATTTAAAGCTACTATAGTCAAAAAAGAAAAGGAGAAGGGATAGTTAAACACGAAGATCTATAGATTTGAGATAAAGATACAATTCGAACATGTAGTCTAGGTCTACCGCAGCCAACACATCCCTCACAGGAACGTAAGGTAGTTTACCTCGGGCCCGAAGGGAAGCTATCAAATTCGCTCTGGCGGTAAGATGGTCCTCACAAGACCAAGCAATATGCTCGATGTCATGGTAACCTTGGCCACAACCACATAAATTGCTTCCAGCGAGATTCACACGAAAGAGTAACGCGTCTAAGGAATAATGATTGGACATGAGACGGGAAAATATACGAATAAAATCCCGACTCAGGTTCAATCTATTAAACCAGGGTTTAAGGCTTACCTTTGGGATAATCGAGTGGAGCCACCGACCCAGCTCATCCTCGTCCCATTTGCGCTGCCAGTTGACAAGAGAGTTCTCTCGAACCAAAAAGTAAAATTCGTTGAAGACGATTTCACGTAGATACGTGTCGCCTTCCATCGCCCCCACCTTTGCTAGAGCGTCTGCCTTCTCATTGCCCACTATCGAGCAATGAGAGGGAACCCAAACAAAGGTGATGGTAAAGCGACGTTTATCTAAAGCACTCAAATTATTCCGTATCTTCTCGAGGAAGTACGGTGAGTGCTTTCCTGGTTTTATTGAATGGATTGCTTCAACAGAGCTCAGACTATCCGTTACAATGTAGTAGTGTCCAACTGTCCGTGAAGCGACGCTGTCCAAAGCGCAGTGAATAGCTGCTAACTCCGCTACATATACAGAGCATGGTGACTGGAGACTGTGAGATGCGCTAAATATTTCGTTGAACACTCCAAATCCTGTTGTTTCCTCTATAAGTGATCCATCGGTAAAGTACATTTTATCCGCATCGACGTGTCTATATTTAGCTTCGAAAATTCTCGGAATCAGAAGAGGACGATGCGAGACCGGGATTCCACGAATTTCCTGCTGCATAGACAAATCAAACTGGACAGAAGAATGATCGTAGTCTGGGCTACAAACACGAGTTGGAGAATACGAAGAAGGGTTTACCTGCATCGACATGAGGACATGGTATATAGACATAAATCTAGTTTGAAGATTTTGCTCAAGTAACCTTTCGAAATTCACAATCACCAATGGGTTCATGACCTCACACCTGATGAGGAACCGGAGTGATAGTAAATTGAATCGATCTTTAAGAGGAAGTATTCCTGCCAAAACTTCGAGACTCATGTTATGCGTTGAGGGCATACAGCCTAGAGCGATGCGGAGACAACGGTATTGGATACGCTCGAGTTTGATGAGGTGAGATTTGGCAGCAGCGGTGATAAGATACATCCCTATCTTACTCCAGCAGTTACCGGGATTGGTTCGGACAAGACACCATCGTGCAAGACCTTGCACGGAAATGCCCCGTATTGTGCTTCGATGAGATGGGCTAGTTTCTCTGGGAACCCTCGTCGCCTTAGAGCCGCCCAGATGTTTTTATGGGTCGATCGAATGATTTTTCGAAATCAACGAACACCAGCAGAAGAGAGTTTTTTTTTTTTTTAATTAATGATCCCGCGCCGATCCTCCGGTGCATAGGGCCGTGGTAAAAGACCTCCACTGTTGACGATCCGGAGCCAGCGTCTTCACTTGGTCCCAGTCAAGATTCTCGTCGACAGTTCGGATTTCAGCGGCTAGGCTTCGCCGCCACGAATTTCTGGGTCTGCCTCTTCTTCGATGACCTTCTGGATTCCAATCTAGCGCCTCTCTGCAAATCTCGTTTTCATCTTTCCGCAGCGTGTGCCCAATCCATCTCCACTTACGTTCCCGAATCTCGATTTCTAGCGCCTTTTGATGACACCGGCGATGTAGTTCCTCATTCGAGATCCAGTTGCCAGGCCACCAAGCGCGGATGATATTCCGCAAGCAGCGGTTTACAAATACTTGCAGTTTTCGCGTCGTTACCGCATATGTGCACCAAGTTTCGCACCCGTACAGCAATACGGATTTGACGTTTGAGTTGAAGATTCGGATTTTTGTTCGTAGAGAGATCTGGCGTGACCGCCAGATGTTTCGGAGACTCGCAAACGCAAATCGGGCCTTTCTGATCCGTGTTTCGATGTCTTTTCTGGTACCACCATCAGGCGTAATCTGGCTACCAAGATACTGGAAGCACTCCACTTTCTCAACTTGTTGCCCAGCTACCATGAAACTGGAGGGATTTCCTGTGTTGATCTCCATCGACTTGGTCTTTCCGACATTGACTTTGAGACCTGCTGCCTTGGAACTTTCGGTGAGGTCGTCGAGTTTGCTCTGCATATCTGGTTGTGTTTGGGCGAGCAAAACAATATCGTCAGCCAGGTCAAGGTCGTTCAGTTGCTCCATTGTTGAAGGATTCCACGGCAATCCTCGGTTCGGTGCACAGTCAATCGATCCAATCAGAATCTCATCCATTACGATTAGAAAAAGTAGCGGTGATAGAATACATCCTTGTCTCACTCCAGCAGTTACCGGGATTGGTTCGGACAAGACACCGTCGTGCAAGACCTTGCACGAAAATGCCTCATACTGTGCTTCGATGAGATGGACTAGTTTCTCTGGGACCCCTCGTCGCCTTAGAGCCGCCCAGATGTTTTCATGGTTAAGTCGGTCGAATGCTTTTTCGAAATCAACGAACACCAGCAGAAGAGAGTCCTGGAATTCGTTGATTTGTTCCAGTATGATTCGTAGCGTTGTGATGTGGTCCACACATGATCGTCGAGATCGGAATCCAGCTTGTTGCCGTCGGAGTGTAGCGTCTATTTTCTCCTGGATCCTGTTCAGAATCACTTTGCAGAGTACTTTGAGGGTTGTACAGATCAACGTTATGCCTCGCCAGTTACCGCACTCTGTCAGGTCTCCTTTCTTCGGGACCTTTACGAGGATACCCTGCATCCAGTCGGCCGGGAATGTTGCAGTATCCCAGATGTCAGCGAAAAGACGGTGCAACATTTGTGCTGATAGGGCAGGGTCGGCTTTCAGCATTTCAGCAGGGATGCAATCGATCCCAGGTGCTTTGTTGGATTTCATGTTTTTGATTGCCGCTTCTATTTCAGCCAGCGAAGGCGCTTCCGAGTTGACGCCATTTATGCGACTTACTGTTGGCGCTTCGAGCTGCAGATTCTGTTGGCCATCGCTATTCGTGACTCGGAAGAGTTGTTCGAAGTGCTCAGTCCATCGTTTGAGCTGATCTGTTCGATCGGTCAATAACTGACCTGCTCGGTCTTTTAGCGGCATTCTTGCATTAGTCCTTGCACCACTGAGGCGGCGAGAAATGTCATAAAGTAATCGGATATCTCCATTGGCGGCGGCTCTTTCTCCCTCTTCGGCTAGGGAGTTTGTCCAGGCTCTCTTGTCTCGTCTACAAGCTCGTTTAACTGCCTTTTCCAGCTCCGCATATCGTAAGCGGACGGCTGCTTTGGCTGACCCGGTACATGCCTGCTCAATTCCGACTTTCGCCTTTCTCCGATCGTCGACCATCCTCCAAGTTTCATCCGACATCCATTCACTCCTTCTTCCACAAACTTTACCGAGAGTACCATGGCTCGTCGTGATAAAGGCATTCTTGATTCCACACCACTGTTCTTCGACTGTTCCGTCTGTCGGCAGCTCCGAGGCTCGGGATTCTAGCTGTTCAACGTATGCCCTTTTCACCTCAGGATTCTCCAACCGGCGGACGTCGTATCGACACCCGACTTTCTCCTCGCGCCGTTGGACACGTGCAACTCTCAGTCGTATCTCGCCAAGGACGAGGTGATGGTCAGATGCAATGTCTGCGCTTCGCTTGTTGCGGACATCAAGAAGGCTCCTTCTCCATTTTCGGCTGATGCAGATGTGGTCAATTTGATTTTCTGTTCGGCCATCTCGGGATACCCAAGTGACCTTATGTGCTGGTCGATGGGGGAAGAGCGATCCACCGATCACCATGTTGTTGTTGCCACAAAATTCTACAAACAGCTCTCCGTTTTCGCTCATCTGTCCTAGGCCATGGCGCCCCATGATGCGCTCAAGGTCCTGATTGTCGGAGCCAATCTTTGCGTTGAAGTCGCCCAAATGGATTTGAATGTCACCCTTCGGAATTCTCTCAACCACGCTGTTCAGTTGACTGTAAAACTGCTCTTTCTCCTGCAAGTCGGCAACGTCAGTTGGCGCATAACACTGGACCATTGTAAGGTTTCTAACCCGTGTTCTAAATCTGGCTACGATTATTCTTTCGTTTATCGGTTCCCATCTAATGAGGGCCGCGTAGGCCTGCGGGCTTAACAGGAAACCAACTCCTCGTTCCCGAGTAGCATGTTCTCCTCGTATGCCAGAGTAAAGCAGGACTTGCCCGGATTGTGTCTTGTGTTCTCCAGTATTAGGCCAACGGACTTCGCTTAGTCCCAGAATTTCAAGCTTGAGGCGGCTAGCCTCTCTAGCAAGTTGTTCCAGTTTGCCTTGTTGGGCAAGGGTTAAAACATTCCAAGTTCCAATTCGTGTCCGTGTTTTCATGCTAAAAGTCGTCGCCAAAGTTCCAGGTCGGTCATTTCTTTCGGGTTCCGTAACAATTTCAAATCGGGAGCAGTAGGTTGTTAGCCTAAAGTCCCTATCCCGCGATGGGGCTGCCATCTTGGACTTAGCTGGCGGGAGCCGCATTTCATAAATTCAGCCGCTTGCTGCAAGACAGACGCTGTTTGAGCCGCCCCTGACCTGGAGAACAGACGCTCGGTTGTTGTTGCACGCCGCCCCTGACCTGGGGAACAGACGCGTGCGGCCACCTTCTCAGTCTGCATGCGACCAAAGCATCCACCGGGGTTGGGTACCCGATCTCCGCTTAGGTTACTCGCACCCCAGCCGGCACCGCGGGGAGGTAGAGATAGGAGTTGTGAATAAGAGGTGATATGACCACTATGGGGTCCTGGAATTCATTGATTTGTTCCAGTATGATTCGTAGCGTTGTGATGTGGTCCACACATGATCGTCCAGATCGGAATCCAGCTTGTTGCCGTCGGAGTGTAGCGTCGATTTTCTCCTGGATCCTGTTCAGGATCACTTTGCAGAGTACTTTGAGGGTTGTACAGATCAATGATATGCCTCGCCAGTTACCGCATTCTGTCAGGTCTCCTTTCTTCGGAACCTTTACGAAGATACCCTGCATCCAGTCGCCCGGGAATGTTGCGGTATCCCAGATGTCAGCGAAAAGACGGTGTAACATTTGGGCTGACAAGGCAGGGTCGGCTTTTAGCATTTCAGCAGGGATACATCGATCCCAGGTGCTTTGTTGGATTTCATGTTTTTGATGCTACTACTGTTGGCGCTTCGAGCTGCGGGTTCTGTTGGCCATCGCTATCCGTGACTCGGAAGAGTTGTTCGTGCTCAGTCCATCGTTTGAGCTGATCTGCTCAATCCGTCAATAATCGGTCTTTCAGCGGCATTTTTGCATTAGTCCGTGCACCACTGAGGCGGCGAGAAATGTCATAAAGTAATCGGATATCTCCATTGGCGGCTCTTTCTCCCTCTTCGGCTAGGGATTTTGTCCAGGCTCTCTTGTCTCGTCTACAAGCTCGTTTAACTGCCTTTTCCAGCTCAGCATATCGTAAGCGGGCGGCTTCTTTGGCTGACCCGGTACATGCCTGCTCAATTCCATCCAACTCCATCATCGACCATCCTCCAAGTTTCATCCGACATCCATTCACTTCTTCTTCCACAAGCTTTACCTAGAGTACCATGGCTCGTCGTGATAAAGTGTTTGTTGTGGACATCAAGAAGGATCCTTCTCCATTTTCGACTGATGCAGATGTGGTCAATTTGATTTTCTGTTCGGCCATCTCGGGATACCCAAGTGACCTTATGTGCTGGTCGATGGGAGAAGAGCGATCCATCCATCCAATTCTACAAACAGCTCTCCGTTTTCGCTCATCTGTCCTAGGTCATGGCGCCCCATGATGCGCTCAAGGTCTTGATTGTCGTAGCCAATTTTTGTGTTGAAGTCGCCAATAGATTTAAATGTCACCCTTCGGAATTTTCTCTACCACGCTGTTCAGTTGACTGTAAAACTGCTCTTTTTCCTGTAAATCGACAACGTCAGTTGGCGCATAACACTGGATCATTGTAAGGTTTCTAACCCGTGTTCTAAATCTGGATAGGATTATTCTTTCGTTTATCGGTCCCCATCTAGTTAGGGCCTCGTAGGCCTGCGGGCTTAACAGGAAACCAACTCCTCGTTTTCGAGTAGCATGTTCTCTTAGTATGCCAGAGTAAAGCAGGACTTGCCCGGACTGTGTCTTGTGTTCTCCAGTGTTAGGCCAACGGACTTCGCTCAGTCCCAGAATTTCAAGCTTGAGGCGGCTAGCTTCTTTAGCAAGTTGAGCCAGCTTGCCTTGTTGGGCAAGGGTTAGAACGTTCCAAGTTCCAATTCGTGTCCGTGTTTTCATGCGAAAAGTCGTCTCCAAAGTTCCAGGTCGGTCATTTCTTTCGGATTCCCTAACAATTTTATGAATCGGGAGCAGTAGGTTGCTAGCCTAAAGTCCCTATCCTTCGATGGGGCTGCCATCTTGGACTTAGCTGGCGGGAGCCGCATTTCGTAAATTCAGCCGCTCGCTGCCAGACAGACGCTGTTTGAGTCGCCCCTGACCTGGAGAACAGACGCTCGGTTGTTGTTGCACGCCGCCCCTGACCTGGGGAACAGACGCGTGTGGCCACCTTCTCAGTCTGCATGCGACCAAAGCATCCACCGGGGTTGGGTACCCGATCTCCGCTTAGGTTACTCGCATCCCAGCCGGCACCACGGGGAGGTAGAGCTAGGAGTTGTGAACAAGAGGTGATATGACCACTATGGGGTCTCGTGTTGCACATTATCCACCATTTACCACCATTTAATGCCGCGTTGGCCAAATTTCAACCACTTTATTTGCACAACCCACTTGCAGTCTTTTCTCCAACTATTTCGGCATGATGGAAGAAATTCAGATCTCTATTTTAACTGAATAAGCACTGTATCCGATTATACAAATTGTTGCCTATCAGGGGCAATTAACTCATCACACTAAATAAATAATTTTTACTCAAAATTCCTTTCCTGAAAATGTTAAAAAGGCCACAAACAGACTAACCACAGGTTTTCCATTTCCGAAAAAAAAATTATACGCGAACGACGAACGAAGACAAAAACGATGCTTCTCCCGCGACGACTCGACAGGAACTCCACGTAAACTATAATCCAAAGTTAATAATAGAAAGTACACTATGGTTTTCTACGCGGATAGGTTTTGCTTAGTTTCTATCATATGACTTCTATTTACACGGTTTTCTGCCATAAGCACGGTTATTTTCTTAGGATGGGGAGGGGTTTTTGCCATGTCCACGTGGCAGTTTAAACAATTAGTAGTCACATGAAAGCAAGTGATGAATATGATAATTTAGATTTTTTTTTAATTTTTAAAACTATTTTATATCAGGAAATGCTTTTTCGTTTTTTTTTTTTAAATCAGCTATTTCAATAAAAAAAGGCAAAAAGTGGTGTTTTCTAACTGTCAAATTAGATTTTAAAAAAATTCAAATCTGTCCACGTGGACATCCGGGAAGGGGGGTAGGGGTTTGAAAATGTTCACGCTTTTCCACGGAGGGGGAATGAAATTTTAAAACACTAGAAAACTTCAATTAACATATACTGCGAGTTTTTTTTTCGGAAATTTGATGTATGATAAAGGGTGATACGGTCAAAATTTGGTCTAGGGAAAACGCGTGTGAATCGGTGAAATCGTTTATTTAAAAATCAAATTAAATTTCTTTTTCAAGTTCAATTAGAATAAAATTCAGAAAAAAATATTCAGTTAGGCTTCCGCTTTTCCAAATCCGAATTGCCGGGCCTTACGCTTAACCCCTGCAATCAGATTTTGTACAGCCACCTTGTCTAGGGTTACCATACGTACTCTTTTAAGAGTACATGTACTCTTTTTCGATCAAAAAATGAGCGTACTCTTCTTTTTGTGAAATTTTACCAAATGTACTCTTTTTTTTGTTGAAAGACATTTGATAAGAAAAACCAATGAATTCCTTCCATTTTATGAAGTTGTTCTACATCTTATACAAAAACAACGAAAGGAATACAATTTACAACAAATTACTTTATCTGTTTTTTTTAATAAACATGCATTTTTAGCCGCTATAAACAATGAGCGCGATAAGCGCCTTTGAGTATGCAAACAGTAATCAATATGCACAAAATCTAAGTAAAGTACAGAAATATTTTAAAAGAAAGTTCATATTGGCATGTAAGTCACATAGCCTCCAAGACATTAACAGTAGTTGATTAAAATGGAATATCTCGGTGCCATCCCAGAGAGCTCGAAATATGTACAGTAGAACACCGCTCATCCGAGCCACAATTTTCATCCAAAATCCGTGTAAAAATGTGTTTTATCATCGCGATACATTGTTAAGTTTTAAATCTTATTTTGCCGGAAATGTCGATTAAATAGAAAAATAAAATCCATGTAACAACCGAGCTTTGCGCCTGGATGATATGCCATACCAGAGCAAAAGGGCTTGTCAATGTATTTCGTTTAATCCGAGGTTTCACTTATCCGAGGTGGACCCTCCCCGACTACCTCGGGTAAGCGGGGTTCTACTGTACATCATTTTGCATACCATCCGGGCGCGAAGCTCGATAATATATGAACGTTTTTCCTGACTTTTTGGGTAAATTATCTCATTGTACTCTTTTTGGTGTCACGGGATATGGTAACCCTAACCTTGTCCACCTTCTTCGCCGCAGAAAGCCAGTTTGCCTTGAACTGCTGCTCGTCCTTAGCAGTTTTTTTGGTCTTCTTTAGGTTCCGCTTGACAATAGCCCCGTATTTCTCAATTGAGCGGAGCTCTGGCGTGTTGGGAGGGTTCTTGTCCTTGGGAACCACCTGCACGTTGTTGGCGGCGTACCACTCCATGGCCTTTTCACCGTAATGGCAAGATGCCAAATCCGGCCAAAACAGTACGGAACAACCGTGTTACTTCAGGAAAGGCAGCAGACGTTTATTCAAACACTTTTTCACGTAAATTTCTTGGTTGACAGGCCAGGAAGCTATGAAAATGATGCTTTTCAAGCCACAGGTACAGATGGCTTGCCAAACCAGATATTTCTTCGCGAACTTTGACAGTTTCATGTGCTTCAAAATATCTGCTACCTTTCCCCTTCCTTTTGCCGTATAAAACTCCTGTCCCGGAAGTTGCTTGCAGGGTTGGTAAATTTCGCCCGTCACGCTTGACCCGACTAGTTTTTTTTTTTCATCAAACGACCGGCACCTTACTCAATTGACGGAGCCTCACTACTCGCATGACCAGAGTTGCCAATATGCCTGATTTTTCAGGTATTGCCTGATTTTTCGAGGCCATGCCGTATAACCTGATAAGCCATTGATGTTGTCTGATTTTTGAAAATCTGCCTGATTTTGCCTGATTTTTGTGAATGTGATGAAAAATGGGTAGTAAGGAACTGAATTAGGTACCATTGCTGAAATGACAAAGTGGAAATGTGGATGAATCAAAGCAATCGATTCCCTTGAATTCTTATTTAAAAAGGGGAATAAAGGGAATCTTTCGATTGTTTGGATGCTGCAAGGGGAATAAAGGGAATCTTTCGATTGTTTGGATGCTGCAGTAGAATTGTGCTCATAACACATATTAGAGAGAAAATGAGGACCGGTGACCAAAAAAAAAAAGGTCATCACTTTTAACGAAATTTCCGTTCCTTTATCGTAGCCTGATTTTGCCTGATTTTTATTTCACCAGTTCCCTGATTTTTGAAAAAAAATGTTGGCAACCCTGCGCATGACGGATAAAGCACGAAAACAATCAACATTTCTCCGTCATGCGACTGGCGAAGCTCCTACACTGCTCCTACGGCTGCTGGCGACAGGTACAACTAATTGAACGACTTGCTGGCAGAGAGCAACAATAGCAATAAAAAACTGAAAACGGGCTTGCTGGCTGGAGCAACAATGATAATAAATGCGTTTATTTTTCGTCTTCGGTCGTCTTCGGCTTGCTGGCAGGAGTAACAATAATAATAAATGCGTTTCTTTTTCGTCATCGGTCGTTTGAATGCGATTGCTTGACTAGGTTATTATTTTAGCTTCAATTGACTGGGGAATGAATGACTGGCAAACGAAGTGACTGGTCGTTAAGGAACAGTAAAATGAGTTTGACGGACCATTTGACTAATGACGTTGAATTATGCCAACCCTGGTTGCTTGTAGTCGGCTTTGATGTAGGTTTCGTCGTCCATTACCACGCAGTCAAACTTCGTCAGCATAGTCGTGTACCGCCTCCGGGATCGCGCTTTGGCAGTCGTTTTTTGTTTATCATCGCGATTTGGAGTCACTACCTTCTTGTAAGTCGATAGTCCGGCACGTTTTTTGGCTCGATGATACACCCAGCTTATTTGCGGCATCTTGGAGAGAAAGGTTAGGGTTTCGCTTGAAACTACCGGCAACTCTCTTTGTCGTTTTAGCGGCTTCCGGTTTTCGATTTCCTCCCGATCCAGACTTCCTGGCTGTTGTTAAACGTTCCCCAAACACTTTAATTACATTTGTAACGGTTTATTTGGCAACTTTTGAATGGCCGCAGCTTTGCGTGCGAGAAGCTCGGATTTTCGCGATGCGCACACAATGCATAGTCACACACACACACACACACACACACACACACACACACACACACACACACACACACACACACACACACACACACACACACACACACACACACACACACACACACACACACACACACACACACACACACACACACACACACACACACACACACACACACACACACACACACACACACACACACACACACACACACACACACACACACACACACACACACACACACACACACACACACACACACACACACACACACACACACACACACACACACACACACACACACACACACACACACACACACACACACACACACACACACACACACACACACACACACACACACACACACACACACACACACACACACACACACACACACACACACACACACACACACACACACACACACACACACACACACACACACACACACACACACACACACACACACACACACACACACACACACACACACACACACACACACACACACACACACACACACACACACACACACACACACACACACACACACACACACACACACACACACACACACACACACACACACACACACACACACACACACACACACACACACACACACACACACACACACACACACACACACACACACACACACACACACACACACACACACACACACACACACACACACACACACACACACACACACACACACACACACACACACACACACACACACACACACACACACACACACACACACACACACACACACACACACACACACACACACACACACACACACACACACACACACACACACACACACACACACACACACACACACACACACACACACACACACACACACACACACACACACACACACACACACACACACACACACACACACACACACACACACACACACACACACACACACACACACACACACACACACACACACACACACACACACACACACACACACACACACACACACACACACACACACACACACACACACACACACACACACACACACACACACACACACACACACACACACACACACACACACACACACACACACACACACACACACACACACACACACACACACACACACACACACACACACACACACACACACACACACACACACACACACACACACACACACACACACACACACACACACACACACACCTTCAAAATGAGGGGTGTTCAGGTTTTTTAAATGCAAAATTGAAAGAAATACGCCAAGTTGATCACTTCCATCTGTACCGTTGAGCCGTCAACACGTACGCCGGAGCATCGTATCGTTGCTGTGTACCTGCAGGAACATTTTACATTATTTATTTTTTCCTTACCTGTATTTCAATCAGCACTTTTCAGTGCTAAAATTATTTTCATTTTCTTTTATTCATATTTTCTCTTTTCTTTCCAGCATGGGGAAGTCTTCGGCCGGTTCAAGGGCCGGAAGAAAACGGATTGCTGAACCTAATCCAGGGCCATCTGCCAAAAAAGTTGAAATTTCCAATTCATTCGATGTCCTTCATAACATCGGTGATGAGGAAATATTCATATTTAATTCTGATAAGAGTACTAAGAAACCTTCTTCTTCTTCTTATACTCTTAAAAACGAAAAGATTCCACCAATAACGGTCACGATTCCTGACTTCAATGCCTTTCGAAAAGAAATTGTCACTTCCGTCAAGGATGTGAAGATTTCTTTTCAGATCGGTCGAAGGGGAACTGCTCGTATATTGGCGGAATCTTTTAATGATTTTCAAAAGGTTTTAAATTATTTGAATAATAAAAAACACCAATTTTTTACGTACGACACTAGAAGTGATCGTCCATTTAAAGTTGTACTTCGTGGTCTCACTGGCGATCAGACACCGGATGAGATCACAGCTGAATTAAATTCTTTGTTAGGTTTTTCTCCAATTCAAGTAATTCAAATGAGGAAAAGAACCAACACGAATAATATCAGTAGTGTTGGTTTTGCTCCTGAACTTTATTTGATCCATTTTAAAAAGGATCAGGTTAATAATTTGCAAATTCTTGAAAAGGCTCGTCTTATGTTTCATTGTCGAGTCAAATTCGAACCTTTTCGTAAATCTTCTACCAATTTTCTTCAAAATATTACGCAATGTCGTCGTTGTCAAGCTTTTTGTCATGGCACTAAAAATTGTAGAATGAATGCCAGATGCATGTTTTGCGGCTCATTCGATCATGAAAAATCTAAATGCCTTTTTGGTGGTGATAAGCCAAAAACAGAATTTTTTAAGTGTGCAAATTGCGCAGGTAATCATTCCTCGAATTCGCTAGACTGTCCCATCAGGGCAAAAATTATTGCTTCTAGGAAAAATCCCAAAGTTTCCAGAAAAGTTTCTTCTCCTCCTTCCTCTTTTTCGTCTTCACACGTCAGACCGGCAAACAACCTGCCTGTTCGCGGTCAGCCTCGGCCTACATTGGAATCACGGCTGGGTAATACCCGAAGTGATTTTAATGTTACCTGGGCTGATTCTGCGCCACAGACTCGTTGTTTATCGTTCTCAGAGGTGGTTGAAAATGGGTTGCCCTCTTCAGGTTTAACTAATAAAAATGGGAAAAAACCAAGTCTCAACGTTCATGCGAAGGCTTGGGAAAATCCCCGAAATTCAAATACTTTTTCTTCTCCTTCCTCTTCTGATTCTAACAATTTTGTTGATTTGGGTGAGATTACTGAGGAAAAATAAAAATTTTTGCATCAAAATTTAATGGAAATGATGCAACTTATGTTGAAAGCAAATTCAATGTTTGAAGCTTTCCAAACTTCTTTTAATTATGCTAACAAAATTATTATGACTTTACGATTCCCTCATGGATCCAAATAGATGTTTAAATATTATGAATTGGAACGCTAGATCTTTGCTGGCTAACCAAGACGAGTTCTTTTTATTTTTGAAAACTCAAAACATACATATTGCTGCCATCACTGAAACTTTTTTAAAGCCAGACAATAACTTGAAAAGCAATGCTTTCTTTAAAATTTTACGAAATGATCGACTTGATCGACAAGGTGGGGGTGTAGCTATTGTCATCAATAGTCGTCTCAAATTTAGACTTCTTCCTTCTTTCAATACAAAAGTCTTAGAAACAATTGGAATTGAATTAGAAACTTCTATGGGGAAAATTATAATTGTTGCCGCATATTTGCCTTTTCAATGTAGCGGTGAACAGAAAAATTTTTTGAAGGGAGATTTACAAAAACTCACCAGAAATAAATCTAAATTTTTTATTATTGGTGACTTTAATGCAAAACACCGATCTTGGAATAATATTTCATCAAATTCAAATGGGAATATTTTATTTAATGACTGCTCTGCAGGTTATTATACTGTTGAATATCCTAATGGGCATACTTGTTTTTCTTCAATTAGACATCCCTCCACAATTGATTTGGTTCTAACGGATTTAGGCGAGCATTGTAGTCAATTAGTTACTCATGCGGACCTCGATTCAGACCACCTTCCAGTAACATTTTCTTTATCCCAAAGTCCCATTGAAAACCCTTTAAAATCAACTTTTAACTTTCAAAAGGCTAACTGGGAGCGATATATGAATTTTATTGAACGTAATTTAGATGTAAACGTTCCACTGAATTCAATAGAAGATATTGATTTGGCTGTAGAAAATTTGACAACTGCAATAGTCAATGCTAAAGCCGCTTCAATACCTAAAGTTAAACATAAATTCAATCAACCTTTGATTGATGATGATCTTCAGTTTTTGATACGACTGAAAAACATTCGTCGACGCCAATATCAACGTACTAGAGATCCTTATTTGAAATTAATTTATTGCGACCTTCAAAAAGAGATCAAACGTCGTTTAAATTTCATTCGTAATGAAAATTTTGCTAAAGCAGTAGAGGACATAAAACCCTACTCAAAGCCATTTTGGAAATTAACTAAAATTTTGAAAAAGCCCCAGAAGCCAATTCCTACTTTGAAAGATGGGGATAAACTTCTTTTAACTAATTCAGAAAAGGCTCAAAAATTAGCCCAACAATTTGAGTCTGCTCATGATTTTAATTTAAACGTTGTAAGTCCAATTGATGCTCAAATTTCCCTAGAATTTGATGATATTCTTTCTAAGCAAAATGTGTTTGAAAGTTCTTGTGAGACAAATATTGATGAACTTAAATTGATTTTCAAAAAATTTAAAAATATGAAAGCTCCAGGGGAAGATGGGATTTTCTATATTCTTCTTAAAAAGTTGCCTGAAAGCACTTTAAATTTTTTAGTTAAAATTTTCAACAAATGTTTTCACTTGGCCTATTTTCCCAATAAATGGAAAAATGCCAAAGTAACTCCAATTTTGAAACCTGGAAAAAGTGCTACAGAGCCTTCAAGTTATCGACCAATTAGTTTGCTTCCTTCTTTAAGTAAACTATTTGAGAGAGTTATTTTGAATAGAATGATGATTCACATTAATCAGAATTCTATTTTCCCTGATGAACAATTTGGTTTTCGTCATGGACATTCTACTACACATCAACTTTTGAGTGTAACTAATATGATTAACGCTAGCAAATCTGAGGGTTGTTCAACTGGTGTTGCTCTTCTTGATATTGAAAAAGCTTTTGACAGTGTTTGGCACAAAGGTTTAGTAGCTAAATTAGCTCGATTTGATTTTCCTGTATATCTCACCAAAATTATTCAAAATTATTTGACTAGCCGAACCTTACAAGTAAGCTATCAAAATTCATGCTCTGAAAGGACACCCATTAGAGCTGGTGTCCCTCAAGGCAGTATACTTGGGCCAATTTTATACAATATTTTTACTTCTGATCTTCCTGATGTACCAGAAGGAAAAGGTAGAAGATTATTTGCTGATGATACTTTGCTTTCAGCAAAAGGTCGAAATTTACGGGTGGTACGCAGTAGATTGCAACAAAATTTAAATTCCTTTTTGAATTACTTGAAAATGTGGAAAATTTCTCCTAACGCTTCCAAAACTCAACTTATTTTATTTCCCCATAAGCCAAGAGCAAATTTTTTAAAACCTTATGAAAATCATTCCATAACTTTTAATGGGGTTTCATTAGAATGGTCTGATCACGTGAAGTACTTGGGACTTACACTTGATCGGAATCTTACTTTTAAAAATCACATTGAAGATATTCAATCTAAATGTAATAAATACACTAAATCTCTTTATTCTCTCATCAACAGGAAATCCCGGTTGTGTCTGCGAAATAAGATGTTCATCTACAAACAAGTTTTCCGACCAGCGATCATGTATGCAGTTCCGATTTGGTCTAGCTGCTGCGCGACGAGGAAGAAAGTCATCCAGAGGATTCAGAACAAAGTTCTGAAAATGATTTTGCGGCTTCCACCTTGGCACAGCACCGAAGATCTTCATCGGATTGCAGGCATTGAATCTATCGAAGAGATGGCCAACAAAATCATCTCCAACTTCAGAGGCAAATCGATGCAGTCTTCCATCGCAGAAATTCGTTCTCTTTATGTTTAGTTTAATTTTAAGATAGTGTTTAGTTTTAAGTATAAAATATTTTTGCTATTACAGGATGTTCTCCTACATTAAAAACTTGATTGCGCTCAGCAAATTTAAATCTTATAAATAAATTTTTATAATCTAGTTACTTATAGGGCTATGAACAGTTCATTATTGAGCTGAACACCTAGTTTAATGCAATGAAGTAATATAAGTGTAATCATGATTTGATACGAATAAAGACATATTTAAAAAAAAAAAAACGCCAAGTTGATATTGACCAAATTTTGACCGTATCACTCTTTATAGGCAATTTCATTACAATTTTGATCTTTCGAATATTTCATAATTTGGAAGCAACAATCTTTTCTCCATACCAAAGGTATTTACATTGCAATGGTCGAACGTGCTCAAAGAACGCTCAACTGAATAAAAATCAAAGTTTGATATTTTCGTAAACTTTGTAAAAGTTTTCCAAAAAATAAAGCGGAACTTTTTTAGGAAAAGCGGGACGACGGGACTTTCAACAAAAAAGCGAGTCATGTCGCTCATTTGCGGGATGAATGGCAACCCTTGCCTAACATCCATTTAGCCTAATACCCAGTTGGCCTAATGTTCATTCGATCTTACGGTTAATCGGCCCAGGCTCATGTTAACGTTACCCACTTTGAAATTCTGCAAAAAACCACTGATGAGTTTTTAACTAAAACGTATCTTTTCAGACCTTAGAGTTTGAGAAATTCGAAAAATGACTCCAAACCGCATGAGCGTTAGTCATTATGTTAATAAAATTTAGTTTGAACATCTACTCTGGCAACCCTTTCATCCCGTGTATGAAATGAATGTCATATCGATTAGTCCCTACATTTTAAAGGTTTTTCACTTCTCTGAACTGCAACAAGCTGGACATTCTGTTGTTGGAAGAAACGGACGGTGGGAGATACCGGGGAACGATTTACAGCTCGTGCGCATTCTTTGCTAGGTCGAATTGCGCCGCTGTAGGCGAAACTCCGTCCAACTTTCAATCATTCATTAAGTCCACTAACGTTCGCGCCGCGCCACCGCGGTTTGATTGTCGCATAGTTTATGCTGCTGCCGTTTTTTCTACTGCATTCATAAATAAATTCTGTGCAGTTCATTTCGAATTGAAGTATGTCTGTGAGGCTCAAACGTACGGTAGCTTGTAATTAGCGGTGCACACAATTCAATAAAGCAATTTGTGACTGCTTGATTCGACGTGTTTTTACTATATTGAGCGGAACAAGAATAGTAGTACCACTATGTTTTTTTCTTGTTAAAATATTGATAAGATTTTGAAAATCATCAAAATTTTGTTCTACAATTAGATTCAAATTGCTCAACAGATGATTCAAGCATAAGTTAATTTTTTTTGGATGAAGCAACTGGTGTTGAGAAACAAAACTATTAAAAAAAGTGCCAATTACAAATAGTAGTTATTCAACAAAAATCAGGATTATTTCTTAAAATTTAATGTATAGAAGTTAATATTTTAAGAAATTTAGAGCGACTTTATTGGTGAGGATTCAAGATTTTAAATACTGGGGGACAGAATAGGCATACGAATAAAAAAATCAAAGATGTTGCAAAGAGCAACGAGCATTTGAAATAGAAGCTTGACCAGAACAATTTTTTTGTCCCTAACCAATCATCTGTATCGAAGAATGTAAGCGATCGATAAAAATCAAAAGTGAGGTACAACACAGTTTTGTCGTTGGTCATGCTGAAGAAAGCTTTTCAGGATTTGAAAAAAAACTCATCAGCTCAAGAATATATCACTGCCAAAGTCATCTCAACTTCCGATTAAATTGCAAATCTTACCATTTATACTGCTAGCCATCTGGTCCATCAAGTTTCTTCAGAAAGTACATCATTTCTCTGTTTATCGGTTCAAAAAATTAACTTTTTTTGACCTTGATGCAAATCCAATTATTTGTTTCATTGATCTTAGAATTTCCAGGACGTTTACGAGGTACGAACTTGGTATTACCAAATACGTATTTTTTACCAAAAATATATTTTTGAATTAGAATTTTAGATTCAAATTCAGCCTAGAATCTTTGTTTCATTAGTTCATGTCATGTTAATGAAGAAATTAAGCAGTTTGATAAAGTATTATAGCTCAAATTCCACATTAATTAAGAAAAACTCTTAAAACCTGTTTAAAATCCTTTTGTAGAATACTAGAAAATGCCTAAAAATGCAGTTATCTATTCAAATAGTTTGTAACAGTGTTTAACTTTTACACAGTACATTTAAATATGCAATTTTCATTTTTATATAAAAACATCGATTTTCACTTTTCTTATTTTGCACAATTTTTTCATATTCTTGATCCTCAAAGCTAATTGGTTGTTGCTAATCGCACGCGTTTTTCTTTCCGTCCGCATAAATTTATCATTTTTGTTTAATTTCAATACGTAAAACAGTCGGGAATTAACTAGAAATGGCTCAAAGTGAGAGCTGAAAGGAAGTGCAGACGTGTCCACCGGAAGTTCCGAAAATTTAGAGAGTTACAAATAAAGTTCTCAAAGAAACCCTATTCCAAAGAGAAGGTAGTATTAAGATTTAAGGTAGTGTCAAGATTTAAGTTTCAATGCAATGAGTTTGTGGAATTGCAATTCAAAATTTACAATAAAAAATAAGTTTCAATTTGTGAACGCATAAAGTGTAGACTGTTGTAAAATGAAACATATTAGTCTATTTAAGAGTAATATAGGATGTGATGTAGCCAATTTTCTGAAATGTTTTTTAACAGTTATTTTTAATTACCTTTTGGGATCAAGTAAATTCGCGTTTCTGCGAAAAATTAAAAAAAAAAACTCAGAAAGTATATTTATGGGGTGAGGGGGGTTAACCTTTAAAACATTTCAAATAAGGTGTCAGCAAACAGAGAAAAATGATTAAGACAATATCTAACAGATCGATAGAGGAGAATCTAAACTATGATATTATGCAAAAAAATCATACTAAACTTGCAAAAGTATGCTTTTTATGGGCAAGGAATATTCAAAGAAGGTAGTGCCAAGGCAGCCCTGCTCTAGTATTGGTACAGGCTGAGACGTCACAATCACGAAAAATCTCTTAATTTACTAGGAAAACTTTCTTTTTCGATAATAATTCGAAGAATCTGCTGGAAATTTCCACTTTCAAAACATGCTATTTTAGAAGGATTCTTGCGCTTCAAGATGGGTACTAAAAAAGTTTTATTTTCAATTAATTTTTCTTTAAAATAGATCATCGAAGTTCGAAAAAATGGTGAATTTTAACAACTAAAATTTGCAAAACTTTAAAATTAGTTCAAAGTCTTCCATGAAAATGTTCAAGTCAGTGCATTTTAAGCTCCTCATTACAATACAAAGATCAAAACACAATTTTTTATACAAAAACACAATCTTTTATTGGCATTTTAGTAAACTGAGTTAACAATCATGAACTAATATTGATTGTTCTACATAAGAATTGTATATGGTAAACCGGTTGGATTAAAATCATGACAATCAGTTGACAACTCAATATCTACCAGTAAGACCTTTTTGAAGTTGATATTTTCTTCATTTTTTAAACGTTTTAGCTTCAAGGTGACATTGCATTCATTAATAAATTAAGAAAAAACCTTGATGCAATCTTCAAAGGACAAAAAAACTCCATAACATAGTCAAATAGAGGCCCTACAACAAATCAGAAATGAAATTGGAATTCGATTTCGATTTAAAACGTGTTTTTCTTTGAAATTCCCACCATTCTCACATAAATTTTCGATACAATCGTTTTTGTGACGTCACAAAAAAAATCCAATATGGCTCTCGACACTACCTTATTTAGATATTCCTTGTTTTATGGGTATGTTTTTTCAAGATTCATGGCCCAATCACTCGTTACAACGCGCCAATCCTAGTAGAGTTGTTTTTGACATTTCTTACGCATACTTGTTGAGCATGTACAGATGAGACGGGACAATTAACCTCAAAAAACTCTCGGTACAAAAAACGAGCCGGTCGACACACATGGTCGTTGTTGAGGTTGATTGTCCCAAAACTGAAAAGTGTTGGTGAAATAACCTGCATAATATCACGAACACTATCAGCGACAAATAGGACTGTATGCTAAAAAAGCATTAATTTTTCTAAACGGCCAATTTTCATTGAAAGTGAACAAAAAGAGAAAAACAAACGTTCGGCTAAAATCCCGAGTCGATGGGTGGGGTTAGAGAAACAAGAGAGATCAATAGAGGGAAAGATCACATGCGGGATATACATGGTGTTTCGATAGAAGGTCCAGCAGTTGATCGGCAGAGCTCGATTGCTCGTGTTCGCCGGTTCCATCACGTTCACCGTGGTGGAATTGGCTAACGCGCCGTTGTACCGAAGCGGAGATTGCAGGTTCAAGTCCTGTCGGTGAGCCGTTGTATCTTTTTCGAAATTTTCATGATATTTACGGCTTATGTTCTTTCGTTCTTTGATAGTTCATGTTTCTCTAATTTCTTTCATCACATATGAAAATGAGAAAAACCCATTTTTTTCATATTTTGATTAGTCCATTTAATTCTGATTTTCTTTCCAGTCAAAGTGTCTGTAAATGTTTGTGTGTTTCGATCTTTGGGTGCTTTCAGCTGTGTTCAGCTGCTAGGCGCGTATTGAATATACAGCGGCGCATATGCAACACAGTTTTGTTCTGTGGCTTTGAATATGGTTTTTAAAAATCAACTTTTCTGAGCAATTAGATGAATTTGAGTTATAAAAAATCATAGGCATTTGTAGAAAACACTTCTCTTCAACGAGTATACTCGTATTTTTTAAACAACAAAGTAAGTGGAACACATAGCAAATGAGCGATTCGCTTAGGTGGGGCTTAAAAGAGCATGTTCCATTGTTTATGTTTTTTTTGCTATGTGAAATTTCTTTACATCTACCCTTAACTCCTGAATTAAATAAATAAAAGATTTGGTGAGCTCCTCTGGGTGCACCTGTGCTAGCGTAACCGTACACGCAAAATAATTTAGAAATTATTACTACGGTGTGTTTCACGTCAATTTCAATTTTGTTGCATCATTTCGATTTCTCGTGAATCCTGTAGTAATTCATAGTTTATCAAGGACGCCATGGTAGTAACTATTTTACTTCCACATAACTGACTCATGAATTTCACTTAAAATCTTAGTAGATGATTTCAATTCCGTTTTATGCATTATTTCTCATATGTCTGGTGGAAAATTCTTTTTAGAAAATGGAATGGAAGAAATTTTTTCATTTATATCATTCATTTTTAATTCATGCTTACTTTCCCATTTGTACAGGATTTTAAAAAGCGAGCTGCGTTGCAAGAACTTAAGAAGTTTAAGTGTTTTATTATTTCAAAAGTGTAGTGTTATTGAAAAAATGTGCATTGATTGTGGAAATAAAGTTTATTTCCAAAAAAACTTTGTTAAATTATCATCATTATGAAAAATAATAAAAAAAAAATACAAAAGGGGAAAACACCCTAATTTTCATTCCAATACTAAAAACATTACCCGTAGCTTTCATTAACATACCACGTAGAACTTATTGAAAATTCACGTAAAATGTAGGTGATTTTCATGAAGCACGAATTCTTATAGGGACGTGTTTACCAAGGAATATTTAAATAAGGTAGTGTCGAGAGCCATATTGGATTTTTTTTTATGACGTCACAAAAACGAATGAATCGAAAATTTATATGCGAATGGCAAAAATTTCAAAGAAAAACATGTTTTAGAAAGAAAATGAACTCCAATTTCATTTTGATTGTGTTGTAAGACCTCTATTTCACTATGTGATGAAATTTTCTGGTCCTTCGAAGATTGCATTATGTTTTTTCTCATTTTAATAATGAACGCAATGTCATCTTGAAGCTAAAACGTTCAAAAACGAAGATAAAATCTACTTTAAAAAGGTCTAGCAGATACTTATTGAGTGTTCAACTGATTGTCATGATTTTTATCCAAAAGGTTTACCATATTCAATTCTTATGTAGAACAATTAACATCAATTGATTATTGTTAACTCGATTTACTAAAATGCGAATAAATAATTGTGGTTTTATATGAAAGTTTGTTTTTTGATAACTTTTTTGTAATAAAGATCTTAAACTGCACTGACTTGATCATTTTCATGGAAGACTTTGAACTAATTTTAAAGTTTTGCAAATTTGAGTAGGGAAAATCCACCATTTTTCGAACTTCGATAGTCTATTTCATACCAAAAATACTCGAAAATACAACTTTTTTCGTACCAATCTTGAAGAGCAAGAATCCTTCTAGAATAACAGGTATTAAAAGTGGAACATTTCCAGCAAATTCTTCAAATTATCAACGAAAAAGGCAAATTTCTTAGTAAGTTAACAGATTTTTCGTGATTGTGACGTTGCAGTGTGTACTAATACTAAAGCAGGGCTGCCTCGACACTACCTTCTTTAAATATTCCTTGCGTGTTTACATAATGAGTTTTTAGCATCTACGTGAAAATCAGTTGGATAAAAATTATGTAGTTTTTCACGAAGTCACTACGTGCAAATTATTTTTATGGGATTTTTCACGTAAACTGAAATTTTGTTTTTTTTTCTCGCTAGGATTGTTTCGAAAACCGTGACTTCTGTCAATTGCCTTAGGATTATTTGGAAGGTGAGTAATTGTTACAATATTCGGTATTCGTAGCCGAATAAATTTACTGTTGATTTGGACAATGAAACTTAAATTCCTAACCAGATTAATTGTTTTTTTAGGCCACGGAAGATCCTTTCATGGAGAGATTCGTTCCATCCAAGAAGCCGTCGAGATCCGGACCAGATAAAAACGTTACATGCAAATCTGCCCATATTTGATAAACGGTCTAATGTGCCATGAACACCAATGCGAGAAAATCGCAAAATAAATGTTTTAACAATTTTTTTGCATCCTAATACTCAAAATAAAGTAGATTAATGTGCATAACAATCATTATAGGTGTAGGACATAGGCGGTTGAGTTAAATTGCAAATTTAGATCAAGAATTTATGAAAAAAAATAATTTCAATCTCAGTAGCCGCTTTATCAAATATAACGTGAACAAAAGTTGACAATTAGCTCTGAATTTGCCTGATGTGCATACGTTTTCAAATATTGCTGCGCTTGCTCACGCCCATACCACCAAGCCACAAGATCACAACAAAAAGGGATTGGAAATACTTCCTATACAAAGACACCGGTTGCCGCGAAGGATGATTCAACACATCATGCACATTAGACAATTTATCAAATATATTGTACATTAGACAAATTTTCTTTAGGGTTGTATGTCTCCATTAATGGATTTTTTGAAAAATTGATGAAGTAGGGATATTATATAGAGTACTAGCTGACCCGTTGTGCTTTGCTACACCTTCCGCCCCGGAAATTAATTTAATTTGTAAAAATTTATTCAAATTTAGATTTTAGAGAGCATTTTTTTTAAATCAAACCTCATAATACTTCAGAACCAACAACTTTGAAATGAGAGCTGCAGCTGCAGTTCTGAATTGCAATTCAAAGATGGTATATATTATTTACTGAAACTTGAACTCTAAACTCGTTTTTCAAGATCTGAAATTTGTACTCTGTACCCAAAAAAAAACCTTTTTAAATATGGTCCCTTCTTTGAAAAGCTCTTTATCTTAAATTTATATGGGAGCTCTCTCATCTTTTTCAATCTTGTCCCCCACTGCTTGAAGAAGGTAGGCAAATTAAACCGGCTCGATACCCAAACAGCACTTATCATGGTAATGAAAAATATATTAAATTAGTTATGTATTAAATACAGTGCAAATTTCTTTTTTTTTTTAAATGAATTTACTACGGTAAAAATATATATATTTAAAAAAAATATCAGTTGCATCACTAAATAAGTCCTCAGCGTTTTTTTTTTAAATTTTCTCTTTGAAAGTCAAATATTCAAAAATGTTGGCAAAAACAAATTTCTAAGTTTACATTTGTCCCGTATATTGAGGCAAGTGTCATTGCAAAGCTTATTTACAGATGCGTCAGAGTAATGGCTTTAAAATGGATTTAATACGAATTCCTGGTTTTTGTTCTATCAAGTTTCACTGATATATCTGCAGTATTCCTGTAATATAAATTTATGTTTGTTACTCCACTTTTAACGAATGCTGTTCAAAGGGAATGACCTTCATTTACAAAGACATTTAAGAATTTTCAATAACCGCTTCAGTTTCAACATTCGAAATACCCATTCTGATCTTTCCAACATATTGAATCATTTTGAAGATGAATTTCTTAAAAGTTCGACGTTTGCCCTTGCCCCACCGTGTAAGTTGACAGAAGGGAATATTGTTTTTAACATTTTAAGGGTATACTAAAAATTTCTCTTAAAAATTTTGCTTCCAGTTGAATATCAGTTCTAAAGTCTCGCTTTTCAAAAACGAAGCGGATCAAAAGTCTTTTATATGCAGCCATGTAACACAAAAACACTTTTCATGTTAAGTACGCACTTGAATTGGTATGTAAGCAAAAAGTACGATGGTTATTTCAGAATTATTTCAAATAAAAAGCTCCCACCTTCATTTCTAAATTCGTTTCAGTTGTGTATTTGGGCCGAAGTAACAATTTCTAGAAAAAAACATATTTTTTAATTTTTTTTAACAGAAAAAGTTGAACGTTTGAACATGTTCTAATGTTCCTTGAATGAAAATTCGAATGCTACCTACATTAACATGAACTAAATATGGAAGTATTTTTTAAATCTTTAAATTGGTTTTGATTCGATTGATAAAATACCAATCCGTGTCACATCTAAGCGTCATTTATTACCACGTGCTGTGTACAAATCTAATAAGCAAGAAAAAACATATCTAGGTTGCATATCGCCCCCACGTGTTTGAGAAACAGGCGCCTTATTGTTAAATTTTCCAGCAATCAATGAACAGTGTGCTTTGGTTACTATCCTCTTGCGACGACGTTTGCTCGCCCATGGAGACGAAAAACAAACCCCTCAAAAAAAATATGCTTGGTTGAGAAATACGCGCCAAAATATTCCTACTGATCAGTATGCTATGCCTGGGTTACTTTCCTTTTGCGACGCCTCGACCATAGAGACGAAAAACAAACCACCCAAAGGAAAAAAAAATCTCAAGAAAATGGATGTCATGACTTTAATTTGTTTCGAAAAATTACAAATTTTGTATGGAAGCCTCTCCTTTCTTAAGTCGGATGGAGTTTTGACTATTACAGAAACCATCCCCGGCCTCAAAAACCCTCAGATGCCAGTTTTGACGATGATCGGTTCAGTAGTTTTCGAGTCTATAGGGAACAGACAGACAGACAAACATTCATTTTTATATATATACACAGCAAAAAAAGTGTTGCGATATTACATCAAAAACGTGCACATAACTCGAGTCGCTAAAGGTATCTAATATTACATTGTTTTGATGTACCAAGCAACTACACGTTTTGGATGTAAAAAAATACACTAAATATATGTAACGAAGTAGACAAGATCGAGCACAGAGGTAAAATACAACTTGTGATAAGATCACTAACCGTTATCATTTTTTTAAATTTGAATAATTTCCGATGTGTTAAAACAAATTCGACAATTCAAATTAGAGATTCTTATTTTAAGCTTTTACGTATGTATGTATAATGATAATGGGTTCAGAAAATTTTATTATAGAAAATCAATCCATTGAAAACTAAAGCGATAGTTTTATTCCATGAATAATATGACAAACTATAAATTTAAGGATGGAAGCATTAGAATGGATTCAATTACAACTGCGTCGGTCAACCTTTTAGTATCCTGTTGAAATGTTCGATCATATCCTTTATTCTACCTTCAGCCAGACATTCACACGCGAAAAAAACACTGATTGACAAAGTTCCGTATCCGATAATCTGTCCCTTTGAAGGCCATTGGTCAAACAACCTCCCATTTGCAAACGGTGACAATCCATTGCTGTAAACATTGAATGAAAAAGGGAGAATAAAAAACTGAACGCAGAATACTCACCTCAAACACAACTGTTTTTATTTTCTTTTCTCCGGAACTCTTTTGTTTCGCTGATTAACGATGGCCAAAATTCCTGAAAGAGCAAAATTATGTTAAGAAATTATCACCAATAGTTTTGCTTAGATGTATTATCAATATTGATATGACTTACCAACAGAACAAATCCTCCTGAGCTCCACAATCCGGTTTTAACTTTCCGACACGAAAACTATTTAAAATGTCAATTGGAATAAACATTGACTACTTGATGTAATACTACATAGTTAGTTGGAATATTACACGACATGACGTGTTCGAATTGTGTACATCGTTTGGATGTAATATTTTAACCGAAATCAATAAAAATGCATAGGTTGGCTAACATCCTCATAATTTACATCGTCCAACGTTACAATTTTTTTTGCTGTGTAGACTAGCTGATCCCATACGAACTCCGTTTCGCTTTCAACTTGGAAAATGTCATGAACAGTTGGTATGAAAGTCAATTGCCAATCATTTTCCAAATGCGCTTCCGAATTAATTGTTAAGTAATAATTGCAAAAATATAGGACGATCACTTTCTCTATTTTTTTGCTACTAAATTTGAAAACAGGAATCAATTGACCGTGCCAAAAAAACCCCCGTGTATAAATTTCGACTCGATCATTGCATAACAACGTAATTATTGCCTAAAACTTAAACCCCTTTCGGTGGCCTCCTATACAATCTTTGATATCTGAAATTGATTGCCTTTCTCTCAAAACACCCGTGTTTAAATTTTCAAAGCAATCCATTGCATAAAAACGTCAATATTGCTAAAAACAGTGAGAAATCAATTGATATGGATGACCCCTTTCTTCGACCCCTGGCAAATATTTTGGCATCTGAAATCGATTGCCCGTCCCCGAAAACTACCGTGTGTAAATTTTCAACCCAATCCGATGTCAAATAACGATGATATTGTAAAAATTTTGAAAGTTTAATATGGACGACCCCCTTTGGCGGCCCCTTACGCTGAATTTAATACCGAAGATCGATTGCTCGTCCCTCGAAACTCTCGTGTATCAATTTTCATCTAAATCCGATGAATAATAACGACAATATCGCATTAACAGTGAATAGTTAATATGGACGACCCCTTTGGCCGACCCCTGACTTTAAATTGGATTAGTGAATTCAATTGTTTGTCTCAAATAACTCCTATGTGCAAATTTTCATCCCAATCAAATGTATAAAAACGTCAGTATAACTAAGATATTGAAAAGTTAATATGGACGACCCCTTTTGCCGGCCACATATACTAAATTTGATGCCTGAAATCAATTGTACGTTATTTAAAACTATCGTGTACCAATTTTCATCTGAATCCAATGTATTCTCTCTTTCATTAAAAATTGGATTTCGTGCAATGTTTTGCAGTCGCAGTTATCCGTACAAAGGTTGACTGAAAAGAGGTTAGCGTGTGAAACTCCGACAGATTTTACACTGATTTGACATGTCGCACGAATGTACAAGTTCGCACGAATGTCGCAGTCATGAGTGCGCGGTCCAATATAGTGCGCTGCGATTAATATAATAACGTCAATATCGCAAAAACAGCGAACAGTTGATATGGACGACCCCGTTGGCTGACCTCTTACACAAAATTTAACACCTGAAATCGATTTCTCGTCTTTAAAAACACTCTTGCTCTAATTTTCTACACAATCCGACGAAAAGGAACGTCAATAGCGCGAAAACAATATTTGTCTTGTATGGACGACCCCCTTCAGAGTGGGTCATCCGAAAATCTGAAAACATTTTTCATCCTTCCTGGTCCTAATGAGCATCCATACCAAATTTCAGATCTCTAGCTCTTAAGACGGTTGAGTCTATAGAGGACAAACAAACAAACAAACAAACATAGCTTTTTATATATAGGGTAAGGCGGCATCCATAAATTACGTAACGCAAAAAATGCACTTTTCTGACCCCCTCCCTCCCGTATGTCACAAATCGTAACGTTTCGACGTACCCCCCTATGAAAATTACGTAACGCTGATAATTACGTAATTTATGGATGCCCCCTAAGTGTTCCTAATTTGGCATGTGTACCTAATGTTAACATACTGTTCGATTTTGCCTGTTTTTGACGTTATTTTTCGCTTATCACAATTATCAAAAAAATGGTAATGTAAAGGATCATGTGAACTTTAATTTTACCAACAAATTAGTTTTCTAACTCACAGGATTTTTCGTAAAATCCGGATTGTTTCAAAGTATATCTAAATTGAACAGAATTGTTAGCAAATTTCTTAAAAAACACCTGTTTAGAAATAGAAGATTAAAACTGAATTTTTGAACCATTTTTTTGAAATTTTTCGTCGGATTGTTTTTTTATCATGATTTAGGTAATAAACATGTTAGAACCATGTTTTTTTCGTGTAAAAACTAACAAAAGCATATGTCCACAATCAGGCCCGTGCGAAGGATCCGTTCATGGGGGGGGTTTCCGAAATTCAAATTTAGCTAAAAATAATAATAATACCAAAAATACACAATTAACAAGAAAATGAATTCATAACCACTTTCTTACTCATGATTACCACACAAACTCAAAAATAATAAATTTTACTGATAAAAAAAATCAAAATTTTTCAAAACAAATCACAATGAAAGTTTCAAATCAATGATATTTTCGGTAAGTCATTGATAAATTTTTCAAAATTTTGTTCCTAAGGCTGAACTAGAAATTTGCTTCAAAATAATTTCTAAGCAGTTTAGTTTTCAAATTTGAAATAAATTTTTCCATAAAAATGATTTAAAAAAATCTAAATTTTCAAATAAATGTCAGATCAGGTAAAACATTAACCATGATAAATTGTTAGGAAAATGACAATAATTGTTATTTCTTATTTACCTTAATTGACATTTATTTTTTTCATTTTCAATTGAAGGGTTGATTAAAAAATTCCGCTGTAGTGTTTTGAATTTGAAAAAAAATTAATCGTGATTTGAAATGTGAATTTTTGACTAGGAAAAAAATCAAGTTTATGTTTTTAGAATGAAAAAGTTTTAAATTGGAAAACATAGACAAACTAATCGAAAATATTTCTTAAAATTTAAATAACTTGTCTTTTAAATTCGATAATTTTATCTTAAAATTTAAAAAAAAACTGTACAATAAAATTTGGTTAAATAATTTGAAAAATTAAAAAAAAATTAAGTTGAAAATGATGGGGTTTTTAACATTAAAGAAGGATTTTTTTTAATAAACACGACTTACCGTTATAAAAACTTATTCAAAGAATTTAATTGATAACTCAAGGGAACAGCATTTGTGTGCTTATGTTTTAAAAATTGATTTGGGAGATTTTAGCGTCCTGAACTCAAATCTTTTGTCAAATTGTAACTATCACATTTAGTTTTGATTATATGAACTTTTAAAATGTGTCAGTTTTGAGTGAAATCAATCATTGCTTACTGTTTAACAATTAAACCTAGATTTTAGAAGAAATCTGATTCTGTTTACGTTTATTATATTTTATTCAAATAAGAAATAATATTTTGATGATGGAGATGATGCATGTTTTAAAAAAAGTAATATTCAACAGTTTTTAAACATGGTAAAGATATCATTACAAGTATTTTTGGCATTATTGTCAGAACCAAAATTCATTTGGTTTAAAACTTCTTTACAAATTCGTTAAATGAGAAAAAGTAAACAAATAGAAAACTTCTAACTTTTATCGCAGAACTCAAAATGACTTGAAGTCTTGATGAAAGTTGATGATTGATTCAAATCTTTTTTTTCAAAAAGTTATGTTTTTGTTTTCAAGTTTTGCTTTCTTAAATAATTTTAACCTATTTTGAAAAGTTATTTCAATAACAAAAGCTGGTAGAAAAATTGCATATTTAGATTCACGGCACTCAAATTAGTCAAAATTAAGTTTTAAATACATTGCACCTCGGAAAAATGTAAATTTTTTGGCCTTGTGTAATTTATAAAAACTTGCTCAAATGTGATGCTGAGAAAATCAAAAACAATATTAAGCATAAAATTTTTAAAGACAAAAATGATTCTATTTCAATCAAATTTTTAGTAATAAGGCAAAGGGTATTAGATTTTAGATTTTTTTTGCAAATTCTGTGTGTGTAAAACGCTTGTTTCATGGTTTCCAACTTGTCGATGTATAAGATTAGTGTTCGATTAATTCATTTTGAGGTGAAAATGGTTCGTTTCAAACTCTGTTCTTGTTATGTAACACTTCTACACTAAAGACGAGGAAGGATTTTTGTAATTCAAGTTTATAGTTTCAATACAAAAGGTTAATCAAAATTTTCAATCAAAAATTAGTATCAATTCATGAACGTCATATAGTGTCGTTAAATTAAATGTCTAGTCTTGAGATTCAAGAGTAAATTCCGCCGGAGGCGAGCCAAATTTCTGACTTGCTTTTCAACACTTATTTTTAAACACCTTTTAATGTGTATTTTTTCGATACTACGGTGAAAATTTTACTTGGAAAAAATCTCCATGGGGGGGGGGGGTTAAACCCCTAAAACCCCCCCCGTTCGCACGGCCTTGTCCACAATCCACACAAACTATATCAAAGTCATAGAATGTATTTGAAATAAATTCGATTGATAGAATTGTGTTTTAACATAATTTTCAACGATCTGTTAAAATAAACTGTTTTGAGCTACACAGTTAGAAAAATCCACGTAGATTTACATGCAACAACATGGGTAGAAGGGAATCGGCAATTTACGTGCGAAGAAACGGCATATTTCATGTAAATTTTCATGAGCATTCCATGCTGCTGTTAACTGTAGGTTTACATTATTTTGATCTTTTTTTTGTCAGGGAATATTTTACTTATTTAAAAAAAATGGGTTTGTTTGTACAGAGGAAAAGATTTATTTCACGTTTTCAAACTCACTATTTGAAGATGAACACTTGAACCGAACACTTTGAAGTAGGTATCAAATAATTATAATTATCGATAAATTTTCTTTCACCCGATTCTCCCGACGACGGGAGCAAAGTCTGGGGCGATGATTTCTCATTCAGCTCCATCGCAGCATACACCATCGATTTCCTGCCAAGGAAAGTTGTTAATTTGAAAATATGGTATTGTTTAATGATATTTCTTACTTCTGTTTGTCTCAAATTAGAGCACACGACCAGATTGAACAAGAAATTGATGAAGTTCGCCTGCGTTGGGAATCCAATAAAAAACGAAAACAAAACAGAATTGGCAAACTGACGTTGACGGTGGATTTCGCATGCGGTGACATGTAAAGTTCCTTTAAAAGGCTAAGATGCTATACTCTTTTTCATATTATTTGTGGCGATGATGTGATAACGTGCAATATAAGATTACATTTTTCTTTCTGTGTAATGAAACATGATTTTTTTTTACTTCAGTATATCTCAAAGCTAAAAATGTTGAAAAAATATTTTCGTCAGGTTGTAAAGAACGCACCCTTCGCGACAGAGAAAGAAACCATTAAGTTACAGTGAGCGTCTTAACAAGAACAAAACCGAAAGGAAAAATTAAAAAAAAACTCAATAAAACACGTTGTATAGCGTCATTTGGGGCATCGTGCAACACTTTTCAACTTCAATTGCTTCTAAAAAAAAGTCCAGTGGTAATCCTTCCATTTGTTCATCACAAGTTTTAAGGTTAATGGGACATAAAATTAACGTAGTCAGAAAAATAATTGGTTCCACCAGTTATTTTTAAATTAACAAAACATTCAATTTTCACCCTACCAAGAAAAAGGGTCATCTTAGTTGCAAAAACCTTTGTTTTTAATGAAAAAAAAAAGTTTGAAGAGTTATAGTTTATGACATATTTGTGATGTCGTTACGCATAAAGAACGATCTGTAGTTATTCTTGATTTTGTTAGAATTAAAGTTTATATTGTTTCTGTAAAAGATTTATTTTTTTAAAGAAAGCGTAAAGGTGTCGATACCTTTAGGGATAAAAATTACTACAAAATTTTTACATCATATTCTAGCATATGAAAACAAGATTTAAACTGTGAATCATTGATTTGCATGTCGATGCATTTTAGCTCAGACTGGTAACGGAAAAATATTTATTTTAAAAATTTAATGATTGTCCGAAAAATATTCATACACCAACAGTGTTGATGTTGAATAATAAAATCCATATAAAGTTTGTAGGTAATATCACTAAGTCAATCCGTCACATTGTGTAAAGTTTTTACGGCATCAAAAAATGTAAAAATTTCGATTTTTCGAGTTTTCTATGAGAATCAAAAACTTCATAAAACTCTCTCACGATGTGAGAAACTATGTCATCATCGTTTTGTTATCATTAAACGATAATTTTAAAACATTATATTAAAATAAAAGTTAAATATGTGTTGTGGTTGTGGTACACAAAAGTTGCATCGAACCATGCTGTTGCATGATGCTCTGTTTGACTGTACTTATTTGTATCCATTACAATGAATTTTCTACTTTTGGAATATAATAAATGTATCCATTGGAAAAGTAAAAATTTGAATTTGAATAAGCTTAACATCCACTACTTTCTTCAAAACTAGCGTGAAGAAATATTGTGTAGGATTTAAATAGTCCTTATTTCTCTATTCATATTCCAAAAGCGTTGTAAAATTTATAAAAAGGTGAGTTTTGAGATTTTCCTTATTATAAAGTATTAAAAAACAGACCCATATGCAAAATTAGGAACATATAGTGTAATATTGGGTACGCTGATACATTTTTCCTCATAGGTTATCATTAGGAACACCCATATGTTAACATAAGGAACAATTAGTACCAAATTAGGAACATCAACACACTTTATAAAACATGATATTTTTCGTTAATTAAGGCTTGAAATGATTATTTCAAACCAGAACAGAGTTCAGAAAAAAATTTGGAACTTAGCTACCAAAAAATTGTATATCTAAGTAATAAAGATTCGGCGTAATAATGTCAAATCTCAAAACCTCTGACAAAATATAGCGAAATTAGGCTCATTTACCCTATATAGATAAGCTGTCAAATGGTACAATTTTCTCCATTTTGATAAAAATTGCATATTAGACCGTTTATCAAATATGGGCAGAAATACGATCGGCGATACTAATGAATTTTAATGTTTGTTTATTTTTGCAGGATTCCACAAACCAAGCTGCCAATCAGGAATTTCAGGAGGTTTTCAAAGTGCTTAATGAAAGAAAAAATAAAAATAAATATGAAATCGAACAAAACATCCAATTATTTTGAAGAAATAACCAATTCAAATCTATTTCTAATTCAGCTTGATTCAATCTTAATTAATAATAATATTCATAAACACATTGCGCTGAGTTCACTAAAATTTCACTTAAAGTGCAGGTGAACTTCATGAGGCACAAATTCCTATTAGGGTGTATTCACGTGTTCGTTTCATAGCATCTACGTGAAAATCAATTGGATAAAAATTATGTAGTTTTTCACGTATTTACAAAGTGCAAATTATTTTGGGTGTACTTATCGGTCACAACCACGTTATAACTTCTTCCAATATGGTATTTAAGCTGAGAAAATCGCTCTTTTGTACGAGAGTAAATAGGATGAGTGCTTCTACTTTGGACCTAGAGCCTTCTTTGGTCCTAAAATGCTGAAAATTGGAAATAACCCTTTATGTTTGCATAGATTAATGACAACCCCATGCAAATAATGAACTCTTATTCCTCCGTTATCCTATCATACCGCTACTTTCCATTAAAAGTAATTATAATAAAGTCTACAACGTTTTTAAAAAGGTATTTTCTTTTCAGTAAAAACAAAAGACAGCTCAATTAGTGGGAAGCATTTTGAGAAATCACAGAGATTAAGAATAAATCACCTTATTTAACATGCCAAGTCTAAATTCGAAGAGAAACTACCATGAATATGAACTCTACAATCTATTTTTATTAATAGAAAATCATTGGAAAACCCGGAAAATAATTTACGGGACCAATAATAGGACACTTTCGACAATGTTGTTCCATTTTTAGACCTGACATCAATTTTTGTAATAAATACTAACCAGTCAATTGTTGGGGAGATTTGTTATTAATATTGGGAAGAAAGTCTATTGCGACTATTTTAGTTGATCTATTGTGGTACGATTACGATTACCTTTTGTTACTATTTTTACTTCGCTCTTCGTTCCCTTGAAAAGATCCATCCACATGTGCTACATCATTGAGGCGTACAATTCCAAGGTATACCCGGCTAGCATTTCCAGCTATGTATATTTTTGAATATAATACTTAAAAAATCGTGCTAAAGCGATAAGGCTGGAACAAATATCAATTTCTTATTTTGTCACACCCCCCCACCCCCCCCCCCCCCTTCGAAATTTCCAAAAACCCAAAGGGGGAAATAAAAAAAGTTTGAAGTATTTTATGTAAATTTCGTAAAAAAAAATCAAGTATCAGAAAGATAACAAGACCAAAAAACTATATTTGGGAAGATTAGAGTTATTTCACCGTTTGTATTTTTGATTTTATTGAATTTTTAGATAAAAAATTACTTGATTTGTAGGTTTTGTGCAATGATATAGTTTGTAATTTTGTTGCATACAAGATTTCGTGCAATTTATTCCAATTTATTTGTTTTTCGCATTATTTTTTATTGTCCCCCCCCCCTCGCGATGTTCCAACTCCGAGTGACAAAAGAAGGATTTGAAATTTGTTCCGGCCTAATTGAGTCTTGTAACACGGCAAACGGAATTTCATAGGTCCAGAAGAAAATTTTAAAATTGCATCCTCTGTAGGAACAATTGGAAAATATCAAATGGCAAAATAGCATGTTTTAAGCTAATTTTACAGTTTTTTACTTTTTACTGTTTTTGAAGCATCAACAGAGGTCAAGATTTGATTTATCATTAACCGTAAATGCGAAGAATTACCGTTGTTTTAATACAACATATCGTAAGTAAAATTATTTATTTCCAAAACGTGTGTAAATTTTTTAATCAAACGAACACAATCACAGGAAAATCAATTTTCAAAAAAATAGTTCTTAGCAGCCTCTGTTTTGTTTTCAAACCATGAAACCCTCAACCAATTTTATATTTTAAGCACCCGCAATCACTCTTTTGCCCTCTATGAAAATTAATCAGTTGAAATTTACAAAATCTTGCTAGAAATAATCTACCATTTCGAAAAATATTTACAACTTTGACGCGTGAAACCAAAAAAATATTGAAAAAAACACCTCAATCTAATCATATTGAAGAATCACATGTGACATAAAATGAGATTTCTGAATTTTCCAGATGCATAAAATTCTGAAGACACGTTTGCTTGTCAGGAGCCTAATTTTTGAAGATAAAAATTTTGGATTACATTAATTTTATTTGTTTATTATTTTAATATCATCTGACAAAGGTGGGTGTCTGAATTGTTGTTGGATTTTATCTCATACGTCTGGATTTTGGAAAAAATAGCTAAATTTGGGAATGTCTTAGAAAAGCATGATAATTTGAGGATTTTTTATTTCTTTTATTTTGTTATTTCAAAAGTTTTTCTCTGGCGCAGAAATAATTATTCTGCTTTTATAAATGTGTTCAAATCTTTCACTTTAACATCTTGCAAAGTATTTATTTAAGCTAAATATGGATTTATATATCCATGATTCGATATTTGGCAACCTTTTAAAATTGATAAACAATCAAACCATGTTAGAAGATATGATGATCCAGAAGAAAATCCATGTTCATAGAAATAGATGTAAAACTCCAAACTCCAAGAGTTAGAAAAAACTCTAATGAGTTTAATTTTATTCTCGTTAATTTTTGTTCATTTATATGTTTTGATTTTTTTAATTTAAAACAAATACGATAAAACTTTAATGTGGCTCTTTCAAACTCAGAAATTTTGAAAATTTGATGTTTTTGGCTCTTCCGACTCAAAAGGTTGCCGACCACTGCTCTAGGCTCCTCTAGATCTACTAACGAAAATTGTTCTTGGTTACAAACTTTTGTCATTGACAGTAGATATATGACTCATTTCATGAATTCCTCATCTTCCTTCCTGTGTTCAAAAGATGATCAATTTATTAATTGATTTTATAGCATGGGATGACTTTATATCAAAACGTGATTTCAGATAAGAAGAATATAGGTATTTTCTTTAATTGGAAGCGAAAAATCGTTTATTGGAAGAAGTGTAGGAGATTTCGGATTGGAAAAATTAATCATCCATTGAACGTTTAAACATATTTTAATAGGATACATTTAGGATACAAATACCCATTTCAGCACTTTGAGCAATTTTTCACTGTTCACTGAAACACTACACTTCCGGGACCTTCCGGTAAACTTTTCGCTACCCTCAGCCTGGGGCCTGCGATAAGACCCCCCGGCCGTGGTACACGAAAAGATCTTTACTGGAAGGAATGCACTGACTAGTACTGGTTGCGGCACTACAAACGCTGCTGGCTGATGATGATGATGGGATGAATTCTCGTACAAAATCAGCTTTCAAAATGATCTCACTCTTGTTCAAATCAAATAAGTCAGATCGAAAATGAAAACCGGTTCTGTGATTGCGCGTTGCGTTGCGTTGTTTGTGGCTGGTTGAGACGTTGATGTTGCTGTTGTTTCTTCTCTCATTGCAGCGGCAGCGACTTGCCTTGATTATTTAGCACATGTGTTGGGATTTTTTTGTTCGCTGCTACTTTACACGGGAACCATTTATTCATACTCGGACCCCTCGGAATCCGGCCGTGGTGGTTGAGTATTTTCGGTGTATGACTACGCTGCTGCTGCTGTTTCGAAGATTGCGCGTTTGCCGAAAAACTATTGTAGGGAGTTGAAATTTTTCGTTTTTTTTTTTGCTCTCCCTAGGCTAAAATTTCTACTGGATTGTCTATTTGGACGGTCTGGCTGAGAATATGCGCGAAACGGTTCTTCTGATGGGTTCGGGTTTGGTTGTACAATGAAGGAAAAAATGACTGAGGAATAGGGGGATGAAGTGAATAGGAAAACGTGTGAATTCAATTACTAATGGATATGGGATTGTTTGTATAGATCCACACTCCTCTTTTTTCGGTGGTGCGTGAATGAGTTAATTGGTAATAAAAGAAAGTTTGAATTTGAATTGAACGGTAATTAACGGATGAGCATAATTGGTTGGTTGGTTTGTTGATTGGGGGCTGGGGAGCCAACGATTAATTAGTTTGGATGTGGATGGGTGGTGAAGTGGCTTGTAACAGGTGGTGTAAAATTGAATTAAATTGAATGGCAATCATCTGGGGGCAACCATGCTCGAGCTTGAGCATGAGGAACTTACCTTGGAAAAAATGCGTCAACCGGTACCACTGCGTGTTGCTGCTGTCTGACGATGAGTGCGGCGAGCATGTCACTGGCGCAAACCGAAGAATGTGTAACGTGAGAGCAAGAAAATGCGCTAAAGGAGAAATCTGCAACGAAACGAGAGAAGAAAAAAATGATGATGCGATTTTGCAAGGGAAAATAATAACATGTATGGAAGGATATTGGATACAGAAATTAAAAGAGAACAGAAGATAAATCCGCGATAAAGAAAAGAAAAAGTTAAATGGTTATAGTTCGGAAATTGTTTGTCCCTTGCCGATCGAGAAAATTTGAAGCTGCTACCAACACGCGAGGAAGAAGCCAAACCTAAGTCTTTTCCACAATGATATGCGCCTGGTTCGGCCACAACAAAAATGCGAGAAAAGATTCCACTCTGGATCGATCGCAATACTACCAGACCAGCCGGCCGAAAGAAACGAAGTTGCGCAGCTTCCGCCAGCCAGTAACGACGGAGTTGTAGTTGTTGAATGTGGAGCCGAGCTGATTTTATGAATGACTTTCCGTTTAGCTATCGGTTTCCCTGCGCTTGATCGCTCTCTCTTCCATTCGTGCGCTCGCATACACGCGCGGACGAACGAGGAGACTCTATCTCGTTTTGTGAGGCGGGCGGCTCCCGTTTCCCCCTCTTATGGGTCACCCACCAACGGAAGGCATTGATTGTTGCAGGGACAGGGCTATCAGATTTATTGGAATTTTTTTCTTGAAATTCCTCAAATTAACTTACTTGAAAATTTTCATAGACTTTTTTTGGATTGTTCCTGCATAACTTTGTTTACATAAGATTGATATTTTTGGCTTTAAAAATAATATCAACACAAAACCACGATTCTGCGAGTTCGGTAATTTACAGAATAAACAATGTTAGTTCTTTAAAAAACTAAAAAGCCACTTTGGAACTTTGTTATAAAACAAAGATACAACGTCATTTGTTACAAAACCTTCCCAGGTCTAATTTGTTATTCTGTTTATTTCACCAAACTAGTGTTGCATGCTTGAAATATCGGTAATCGAAACATTTTACGTAATTTATCAGAGAACTTCATTCATCGATGCTTGAATCTAATAAAACAGGCATGTCAAAACTAGCAAAGAGAATGAGAAACAAGAACGAAACGTAGAACTTTATTAAGAAAAGCTATGTATGACTATATTTTTTGGTACAGAATCGGCTTAGGAAACAGAAAGACATGCTATTTTTCTTTTGCATGCATGCAGGGTTGAGATATTTCAGCGTCATGAGGCGTGAAGCTGTGGATGTGAAGCCTTTTAGGCCGTCAAACTCAATTCACTGTTCCTCAAATGAGTTCCTTTTTGTTTGCCGGTCACAAATCCCCAGTCGTGTGAAGCTAAGAGCATCAGTACCGGTAAGTGCTATCCCAGGTGTTAACCCGGGACACATTTTAGGTCTTATTTTAGCTTTAGCAGCTAATTTGCCCACCGGTAAGTGTTAATCTTGTTTCCATTTTTGCCACTGGTGACGCACCGATAGGTTTCGTTGTTGTTTGTTACTATTTTCTTTAGTAAATTTTCCCTAGACACTTTAGTACCTGTCAAATCAGGAGCTGGTCGGTATTCATATTTGACTCCTGGCTCGCTTTTTTAACACCCAGGAGCAAGATAACACCTGGTTTGAAACCTTGCGGTGCGCCGTCGAAGTGTCAAAATGGAGTGTTATTATAGCTTTGACACCTGACCGCTGCTGATACTCTAAAAGAATTTCAAACTCAAGCATTCACCAATCGCGTTCAAACAACCGAAGACGAGAACGGAACTAACTTATTGTTATTGTTGCTGCATCAAAACTAAATTAAATTGTTGTTTTTTCCTTAAATATAGGCGCCTTTTCTCTAAAAACGAGTTATTTAGTATATTTAAAATCTTCTGCTATCAAGTGGAATCGATTAAGTGAATTTTAGATAGAATATCGGAACGAAACCAAAAAGAACGAAATTGAAAAAAAGGCTATTATATTTGCAAGGCATTAGACACGATTTCCCCAGATCCTTTGTGACGTGATTTTACGATTCATACGAATCTCAGAAGAACTCAGAGATTCACTCAGATACGTCTGTCGCTCACAAGAGTAGATCAAAATTAATCCATTGGAAAAATACAGCTTTGGTGGCAAACTATCGATTGGTGGCAAACTTTTAGGGATAATCGCGAAAGATTCAGTTGGCAGTGGGGAGTGAAATTGTAAACGATTGCAATAAAAATTCAACCGATTTGATGATTGGATTGGTTGAACCAAAGGCTTTTTGAACAGATTTTTAACCTTGTAAAATTTGAGCAAAAAAGTTACTCTTTAAATTTCCCGTCCTCTCTCGAGACTTAAGAAAAAAATAATCTCAATGGACAACTTCTAATAAAATATTGAGTATTATATAAACAAAATAACAAAAATATGGCGAGCTCTCTTACGGGACTACAATCTATTTAAAATGGCTGGAAATAACTGTATGTTTAGCTATTTGAAGCTAAATAAACATAACATACACAACATAATTTTGCATGGTTGCTAAAAGTACAGATTTATTTAAAAATTTGGTCAAAACCTTGAACTGAACAAAATTTAGAAAAAAAAATTGACAAAAAATGTTTATCAAATCTCATCAGCCGCTTTTAAATCTTGCATTAGGCTACCAAGAAACCATTCATGATTATTTTTATAAAACTAAAAATTTTGTTTTGCACGCTTAAATTTATCACTTTCACAATACATCTTTTTTATTAATTTGGCAAATAATAAAAATAAATGCGGGAAAAATCCGGGCTTTTTGAATGAAATCCGGGCAACTGGGTCGAACCGGATTTTTCCCAAATTTTAGATAAAACCAGGCAGTCTATTTATTTATTGTTAATAAATCAACGGATCACGTATTGATCTTAATGATTAGACTTAAAAGTAACATTAATGTAAAATAACAAAAAATCACATACTACAGACTACACAGTTCTTAACATAGCTAGAATTCTTCTTTTAAACATATTCCTGGAGGTATCAAAGTCGAAGAGCTCTGAGAAACGGTTGAATGTCCTTGTAATACCAATCAGGGCAATATTGGCCCCATAGTTGTTCTGGCGAAGAGGAATGTGAAGCTGAGGGTTCCGATCTCTTAGTCCTGGAGGTCGAACGCACAAATTGATAGTTTCCAGCAGCATGGGGCAGTCTATATTCGAAGCCAGAAGATCGGAGACTAATAGTGCTCGAATGGTAGCTCGCCGGGCTTGGAGCGTGTCCAAGGATATGAGGTTGCAACGATTCTCGTATCGAGGAAGACGAAACGGATCTTGCCAATTCAAGTGTCTCAAAGCGTAACGTATAAAGCGTCTTTGGATGGCCTCGATTCGATCAGCACCATTCTGATAATAGGGACTCCATACGGCAGATGCATACTCCAAAGTTGAGCGGACAAGGCTACAATAGAGACTTTTCAGGCAGTAAATGTCTTTGAAGTCTTTAGTCACGCGAAAGATGAATCCAAGACTTCTCGATGCTTTGTCCACTACATAGTTAGAGTGCGACTTAAAGTCCAACTGTTGATCAAGAATTACACCCAAGTCATTTACGTGCTTTGTTCGAGCGATTATCTGGTTTCCAAGAAGATAATCAGCAATAACAGGAACCCGTTTACGGGTTCTAGCAAGCTTAAAATAAGTTACATTAAAAATTGTTTTAGAAAATTTATTTTTAAAGGGTTTAAAGATAACTTCCAAACATTAAGAACACAGGCAACAAAATTTTCGTAGGGTTGTGGAAAATCTAGAAAATTTCCAGACAAAGATCCTGAAATAACTAAAAATTCGACTACGGGAGCATGGGGAAACTTGAACCCATTTTTTTCATATTTTTATCATATCTTTTTTTTTAATTTAGCGGCTCGCCAGATTCTGAAAACTTGTACTATGGGGTTATTTTAGGCACAATTTTCCCGTATGTTTGGATAACGTGACGCTATTAAGCCAAAGACAGCCCCCACACGGAAGGCCAAATCACAACAAACAATCAACAGCAGCAGCCTTTAAAATCTGCGCTTCCTAAGCCAGTTCATTCTTTTTTCCCAGGAGCCGAATCAGAAACAATTTTGTTCGTAGCAGCATCCTTTAAAATCTGTGCTTCCTAAGGAAAATCAGTCTTTTTTCCAGGGGCTGTATCAGAGACCATTTTATTCGCAGCAGCAGCCTTTAAAATCTGTGCTCCCTGTGCCAAACCATCTTTCTCCCGGAGGCCGAATCAACAATTTCTTTTTCGTAGCAGCAGCCTCAAAAATGTGCGCTCTCTGTGCCGATCCTTTTTTTGCCCGCCTGTACGTGTGTATGTAAGCAGGCAGTAGGGAAGCAAAAAGCAGTTTTTCATTTCCAATTCTCTTTCTCATCAGAAGAAAGTACTGGCAAACCCTGGCCAAACCTAAGAAAGACTGTACTGTACTTTTTTGGTGATTGGTCGTGGCAGAAATACCACTGATCATACTGACTGGATACTCGATTTCGCTTTTTGGATAATTTTTCCAACAGTACGCAATATCGATTCCAGAGTGCGCATCGATCGATTTAAAGAAATGCTATCCCAGTTAGAAAGTGCCACCCAACTTTCGAAAAAAATAGGCAATTCAGACGTTAAAATCGGACTAAACAGGTACACTTTTCCTACAGGGCATTTGTATCGGAAAAATTGTAGGTTCGCCACCTGCCGTCGGTATTGCGAACCTGCTAAATTTGACGAAAAAAATTAGCCAGAAAACGATCGAATTTTTGTTCTAAGTGTCCTGTCAGTATGATCAGTGGAAATACTATGACAATTAGACCTTGTTCTCCATCTGACGCAGGTAGTATACACTGGTTTAGCTGTTGGATGGGCAAGATGACGGTAGAAAATTGTTGTGTGTTCGAATCTCACTATTCAACCTAATTTTTTTTCTTGTTTCTGGGATAGATTATCCAAAAGTATGTCAGTCACATAAAATATTTTTCATGTTTTGGCTTGAATGTTTGTATGCAGTAATCCTACATAATTTTGCCCGAGAGCTCGAGTCCTTATGCCAGTAGACGGGAAAGCAGTCATAGCGTCATCGGCACAATGCACATTTATTGTGCGTTAAGATAAAAATTTTATAAACGTCTTTGGTGAACTGGCATCATGGCTGACTTCCGACCAAAACATATTGAGTCGTTTTATTTAAGCGTGCGCCAAATTCATATAAAATCAACGTTGCCACAAATTCATTTGAATCGTTTGTGTATCTCATTCTTGCCCAGAAGAGTATATTCCACGCGAACACAAACGATTGCTGGCGAAAACAGTGACAGCAACAAAAAAAAAACATTTCCACCCCGGCAGAGGGTGGTTTGAACAAAATATTTCGATCCCAACCGATTTCACTCAAACCGTTTGGGCGATCATACAAGCATTGCCATACACGATGCAAATCGTGTTCACAGCGACACAATTTCATCGCATTTGTACCAATGTTGTGTAGTCTGTGGCCCGCTTAAAGTATGTAGAGATACTCTGGTGGATACAAATTTATGTGTGGCAACGTTGCATATAATACACTGTGATTTTTTAAACACAACTGTCAAAGTTCGGAAGTAAGTTCGGGATCGGAAGTCCGGACTTCCGAAGTAAAATTTAGTGCTGGCGCTATAATAAGCGCATTTTCGACACATAGTTAGCTCCAATCGGCAATTAAATTTTGCTATCTCTTTTTCGGGGGTATAGCAAATGAATGATTTCAAATTTTTATTACTATATCAAATGATGAATTTGAAAAATCAGAGATGGGAAAACACTTGTAGAAATTTTATTTCTTGACGTAAGCAAAATAGTGGAGTATTCATCAGATTACCATGGTGTATGTTGATTTGATAAAATTTAGTAAAAAATGCTGTTGTTGGAGGCAATGACTTAAAATTATGGTACAGACCCCGTTCGATTTTGACATCGGTTTTTTTCTTCTACATTTTTTCCTAACTTTTAATTTAAAATAAATAAGCATTGAGTAGTTTTTTTTTGTTTTGATTAAAATATTTGCTATATTTGTAATTTTCCATCATACTTTAGTTAAGTTTCGCCTCGAAGATACCAATATGGCTTTGAAGGCTCGAGATGTTAATCTGATGGAGTATTCGCAACTAGAAAAGGCTGGTCTTTCCGGACCTAAACTACCAAAGGCACGGTTTCAGTTTTAGATTTTGTCTGCCATATTTAAAACTGTCATCACTCTGACAGTTATTTACATTTGAAGCGACCTCAAAAGGCAGTAAAGTGGAAGGCCTCAAAACTACCTATTTACTATAACCCTTAATAATCCGGAGTGATTGGTGAGCTCTAGAATGTGAGACACGGAGATATTGAGTGAAAACATATGAATTCGCTCAACAGTTGTACGCTTGTAGGCAGAGATGCCAATGTGCCTGATTTTTCAGGATTTGCCTGATTTTTTCGAGTCTCAGCCTGACAACCTGATAAGAGACTTTCCCTGAATTTTGAAAATATGCCTGATTTTTAAGAATGTGATGAAAATTGTGTAGTAAGGAACTGGATTAGGAACCATTGCTGAAGTGAAAATGTGGCAGAATCAAAGCAATCGAAAGATTCCCTTTTATTCTTATTTAAAAAATTGAAATAAAGGGAATCTTTCGATTGCTCTGTTTCAGCAGAATTATTCAACCAAGTAGGCTCACAACACATATTAGAGTGAAAATGTGGAGCGATGACCAAAAAAAGGTCATCACTTTGAGCGAAATTTCCGTTACTTTAACGTAGCCTGCTTTTGCCTTATTTTTATTTCATCAGTTCCCTGATTTAAAAAAAAATGAAAGCAACCCTGCTTGTAGGTCAAAAGGAATAGGATCTCACCAAGGGAATACGCAGTTCCTCTCAGAACTTTATAGGTGGGTGTTTATTCTAGCGATTTGCACTCAAATCCACCTTTATCAATACATTAAAACACAACTCAATCTTGTAAGAACTCTTGACTCCTTCTCAGGTGGCAGTATGGACCACTCCGAAATTCACTTAAGGTACACCGGGGTAAGTGTGGACGGTTTTTGGTATAGTTCAACTTTAAAAAATCATAATAAAATCAGCAGCTGATCAATTTTGATAAAATGGCGTTCAATGTGATGCAGAACATGTTTTTAACAAACGCTGAAGAGATGAGCTTGAAAGAAGCAAAGCGAGAAAAGTTATCAAGTAAATTGTTATGGACTGCTGGTGTATCCACTTACCCCGCTTTATGGGGTAAGTGTGGACGGTAGATTTTACCTATGATTTTTCAGGAAATTTTCAAAAAATTTGTGTTTTCTTGGTTGAATACGTTACTTTATTGCTCGAACCGTCCAAAATTTTGAAAAAAGTTCATGGTGCTACTAGTAAGGCATCTTTCAATGATTATTGTGTGTAATTTATGTTCCAACACACGAGATCCGATTTTATCGAAAATATATGACTTATTCCAGAACAACTCAACTTTTCATGACCCGAATGCTAAATATAGCTAAATTGTGTTGGATGAAGGGCAGAAAATTAAAAAAATATGTAAATATCAAGTCTGTACAAAGTCGTCCACGCTTACCCCAGGTATGGCTTGGAGACAAAATTTTAGTTTTTATGTGAATAAACTCTTTTTTCTTAATTTTTAATCACCGTTTCTTTTTCTAACTGGTTGTTTCGAATGTAAGGATTGTTACAATGTAGAGTTTTTCGTCAAGAGCTAGCTAGTTTACGAGAAATTTGCAATTGAAAAAGATGCACATCACCTCGACATCGTAGTTGAAAATAGAAAATTCGCAAAAAGTCGCTGTAAACATCCGTTATTCTCGGAATCGTATCTTTTTCACAGTTATTGGATAGATTACGAGTAAATTGAACATTCTGCATTAAAAGTTTGAAAAAATAGTGCACACTTTTGTTTTAATAGCCATCGTCCACACTTACCCCGGTGTACCTTACTTAGACTGTGACACGATATAGTTTCAGCTGGCAAAGGATTCGCTATTCGGTAATCAAACTGCCCTACACGGTTGTCTGCCCTTCTGTTGAACCTTCGGAGCTGTCCGATTTCCGAAAAACCTGGCAACACTGCAGGAAGGAATTCCCCTCGCGGACACACGCCGCATCCAACCGACCGCTATCAAAACACCAGGCCGGTCACTCGCTGAGGAGGGTTCTTCTTTGCTTGGAGATAACCCATTCACGACTTTGACTTCCTTTCTCTTTTGCCTCGTCGCAACGTTCCTATCCTACATTATTGGCAACGACGACTGATCCGTTATTGCCACGGATTCCGATGGAGTGAGAGAAGGAGAGAAAAATGAAGAAGAAGAAGAAGAAGAAAAACAGCAACATGAGACAAGGGACAACGAACAACATAAGAGGAAGAGCCGAACTCGCAGTCTCAAACGTTTTGGGCCTTCTTGGGTTGAATTTGTTGTTTTTTTTTCGGCGCGCTGCTAAGAGAGGGTTAGATCAAGCGGCGGCTTGGCCAGGGGGGGCACATCGGAATGTGGTCATCCAGCCAGCTTGAGAGAGAGTCGATCGGACACAGACGAAGGAGAACGAAGAAAGGAAAGCAAGCAGAGGACACACGAAAAAGGGTATAAAGATCATCTGTGGTGAGATGCTGCCTTGCCTCGTCTTTGCCCGTGCTTGATCTCGGCCGGTTCGTTTATTGGAAAATATGTGTCCGTTCAGCCCAATGTAAACTAAGCTAGCTAGCTCTGCGCCCATATACGGGAGGTGATAATAATGAAGGCAACATAGCAAAAGAATTCATTGATGGAGATGATGCATCAAACGGGGTCACCACCCAGCATCATCAACAGCAGCAGCAGCAGCAGCATCGCTCGTCGTCGTGATGAGCTTAGGAAATAAATAACAAAATATGCGCTCCATAAACATCCTATCGTTGAAAACGGTCGGTCGTCCGGACCAAAGTCCATGTAACCTAACCTAATCATCTCGAAATATGCTTTGTTTTACAGATAAGAGTTGTAATTGAACTTGAGCTTGAGGTTGGAGTCGTTACGGAATGAATCTACCTATCAGTGCTCGACTAAGACCGGATGAGTAAACTATTTTCACAAACCGAATCGGGTCAATGGTCAATGATTAACGATGTAAACATCCTTTTTGTAAAATTAAACCATTACAACCATCGTTGATGGGAGTGAGTAATGATATTGTTTTGAAAGTGGAATAACTGCCATTGCAAAATCTATTTTTTTTAAAGAATAAAACTCACCTTAAACTTTTTTAAGAGTTTTTTTTATCTGTGGCTCTCTAAAACAATTCAAATTTTGAAGAATTATACTTCAATCTGAATGGCTTATAGAGGGATTAACCAATTGCTTTCGCCCTCTCTATTTAAATTGAATTCTAATTTTGGACCCAAACTACAGAAAATGGACTTTTGAAGAATATTTTATTAAAAATGTTTATCCCTTACTGTCATTTACTGAACTTATTTTTGATTTTATAAAACATTCTGATCTCGCTTATGATTTTTGAATGTTTTTCGGGAATTTGAACCCAATAAGAGTCGAAATAAAGGAAAATTATTTCGATTTTCAAAACAAAAGACTTTAAAATTTGAATGAAAAATTTTCGCTATTTTTGGTTCCGCATATTGAAGACCGCTAGCTTCTACATATAGATGTATTTGTTTAAAACTTTCGCACTTTCAACTTTTTGCATTTTCGAAAATAATATCCAATTTTTCAATAGAATACCTTGAACTTTATTTATTTTTCCCTTCTGGATTTTCGGAGAGAATTTGATTTTTGTACCGACTTCATTACTAATAGTATGACATGTTTTGCAATTTATCAAGTTGGTTCTGTGTATCATTCTGACGCCAATATGCACTCTAGGCGAAAATTGTCTCTTCGAATGTTCTCAGTGGAGGAGTGTGTACTGAAATCAGACGAAAAGAGTATTCAATATTAAACTATTTTTAACATCCCTCAATCAGCTTTCTGTTTTTTTGGTGTTTGATATATTTACTTTTCACATAACAATACACAAATTGTATATAGAGCTATGTACGTTGGCAATCTTCTTTCGTAGAAATTTTGCATTTCTGTCCTTGAAAATTGAAAATGGATTAAACTGTTTACAAATTCTGCATCCAACTGGACACAATATGCGATATAGACAATGTTTGTAAATAGTTTGGGTCAAAATCGTCGGTTTTCGTTATATTGATCAACAGTTAGCAACTATCGATTAGCGCTTGAAGCTTCAAACAATTTTTTTTTTTTGCACATTTGGCGGTTTTTATTAGAGATCGCTAACTTCGAATGCGTTAGCGATTTTTTGTTTTGGCGACGCTAGTTTTACTGTTAGCGATGTCGAACACTTTTGTATATACATATGATTGTTCGAAAATTTCCGTTTTCTCCTTAATAAAAATTAGGTTAACTGAATTACTTTTTTTTGTTCTTTTTGGCCCGCTACACTCCCTTACACCAAAAAGCTCGGTTCTTCGATACCGGACCAGAGATTACAGTTTCAAACTTCGAATTAAAATTTGAATTGAATTAAAACTCAAAACTGCACCCAAAGTTTCAAGAAAAAACACTTCCTCATGGTTTAAAAATTGACAGAACGGGATGGTAGAAAAAGCTTTTAAAACTTCAAATTAAAAAAAAAAACCTTTAAACATTTTTGAATCACAGCTTTTATCAAACTCAAAATAAAGTAATAAATTCAATTCAGTTCAGAGTTTAAATTACACCAAAATGAGTTGATTAAATTGAAATATTTTTGACATGTTAATTTATTTAACAATGTTCGAAGGTTTGAACCTTACATTTCACAAATTGAGGCTAAGAAAAGTACATATTGCTTTGAGCCTCATTATTTCCCACCAATGTATGTATCTCAATTTTTAATCATTGTACATGAGAATTTTGAAATTGAATTCCGGTATAGAGATTTGAATCGAATTCTTTAAAATAATAATATGATCTTGTATTCCGAAATGACAGAAAAATCTGTAATTCAACAGAATGTTTAGCTAATATTCATCACAGAATCTGTGTCACAGAACACAAAATTTTGAAATATTCACAGATTTCACAGAATATGAATGGATTTCCAAATTTATAATTTTTTTTATCCTATATGAAATTCAGATTTCTTATTTTGAATTTGAAAAGTATGATAAGATTGGTAATGTTAATAGATTTTCTCCAAATAAAATGTTAAAAGACCCTATTTATCATGAATTTCAAATAAAATTTAAGAAAATATCAGTACAGAAATCCTTCAAAGAATTTTTGGGTAGAATCACAGAAAGTCAGAATCCGGGCATGTAAATTAAAAATTTTCAACCCAAATTCCAGGCAAATTTGTTTAAATTCCAGATTTCATTCAATAAATATTTTTTTAAGAATTGAAACATTTTTTTATCGAAACTTATTAGCAGGTTTCGAATTGTACTTTAGGCTTAAAATTTCCATTCTTTGGCGCAAAAATGAAACATTAGAAAAGCTCAATTCGATTTTTTTTGTTTTGTAAATAAGATAAATGAATCCGGGCAAAACCCGAACTTTTTTCAATGAAATCCGCGCCTGAACCATTACCAAATTTAGTAGGTATTTAATATTTGGGCAATAATCTGGCGAGCTCATCAGACGGCACTGTTTGAGATTAAACTGATCTAAAATCGGAATTAAATATTTGTTGTTTGACATCGATAATGCGGATATCATCGACAGATGACAACGAAAACAAACGGCTGATCCTGGAGAGTTGCCACATTAAAACAAAAAAACATGCAATAAACCTAAAAAAAGACACCGAAAACATTTATACATCATACGGAAACATTTTTAAAATCATTCAACACCTACGAAAAATATATCAAAAACATAAAACTACCAACACAGAAACACAAATAAAAAGTAGTGACTGTGGAAAATCGATGCTGCGGAAATTTAATCCAGAAAATAGCAGGAAGTACGGATTTTTACACGGTAAGTCAAACAGCACTACAAAACACTAGAATCACAAATTATTCACAAAATATTGTAACAGACACAAATGACAGCTTTACCCGATCAGCCGAATCAAACCTGACAAGAAATACGATACAATTTAGGTAAGAATCTGTTAATTTTGTGAAGATTTTTTGAAATTTTGTTAACCCACAATAAACATTACAGTTCCTGATTACGATCTTATAAGGATTGAAATGTTAGAGCAAGTTCACTGGTGTTGGGAAAAAGTGGTAGAAATTTTGACACTTACGGCACATTTTGAAAATTTTGCCATGTAAAAACATTTGCAAAAATAGCAATATTTCTATCACATACGGCTGAAATAGAAACAGTGTTGTAAAAAAATAAAACGCCCCAAGATCTCGAAAACATATTTGCATGGTAAAATTTTCAAAATGTCAAAATTTCTACCATTTTTTCCCAACACCAGTGAACTTGCTCTTAGAACGTTAAATATGTAAATAGTCGTTTTTGCTATTTGAACATAATGAAAGCCGAAAAAAATCACCTTAAACTCAAGTAACAGTCGTTAAAAACATCGTGTACTAAATATCCCAGCTCAGTTAGAAAGAAAACCCAAAGATCGAAAGATCGAAACGAAAATTGAACGATCTAATCGATATTTTCCTTGCTAAAGAATCAATCAAATAAATCAAAAATTTAAGTTGAAAAGATCGATCTTCCAAAGATCGATCCAGGATCAAACAATCCTAACGCTCATCCGTCCCAGAAATTTTTACCCGTTACAGCCCCTGGAGTGTCAATTTGATACTCCTGACTAAAACCACTATATCTCTACAAGACACGAATGCCACAAAGATGGTAAAGTGTCATTAATAAAACATTTAAAAAAAACTATATCTCTCTTGTTTCTCATTGTAAAAGCATTCAATGAGTTTTTACATGCTCTTTCTTGAAAATAAAAAAAAAAAGTGAATTTTTATGAGTTTAGAGATCTGAAATTGACATTTCACATAGATTTTGAGATTTCCAATCAAGTTATGTATCAAAAACTCAAGTTCAATTGTCCATTGGCCAGATTGTCTTAAACCTGCAATTTCAACATCAACTAGTTTTCAATCTTAAACCCTGAATTAGAGTTTTAAAATTGATTTTTTAAATAAATATCCGAAATAAATCTTTTAGATTTTTTTTTCGAATAAATGCGTGAGATAACATTCGAATTTAAGTTTCTTGTTCTGAAATGATAAACTGGTTCCCTATTTTGATTCAAAATACTTATTTAAGTTTTCTGATATTCAATGTTGACTTATTAGTTAATTTTACAGTGCAAGTCTGTAGTTTTATTTACCCACAGGTCGTTTAGATGCTATCAATACCAACCATTAGAAGACAAAACAGTCATAAATTTACTGAATCGATAGATCGTTAGCTTTCATTTAAATAAAAAAAAACCTAGTAATTCATCACATAAAATGATAACAATTTATCAGAAAGTTGTTGAAATCTGTTCAAATTTGGTAAAAGTGTTCGAAACTGTGTGAGTAAAAATCCCAGAAAATTTGGATGTGATCTAAGGAAAATTGAGTATATTAAGACCCTTTAATCTTTGGCGTATGGACAATTTTTCGACATAATTTTGGGACTCGATGAAGTATTTTCATCATATTTAAAGATCCAATATATTTATAAGGCACGCGCTTTTAGATTTAAAATAGAACTTTTTTCACACTAAATTAATATATTGATAGAGAAAGAATGAATCAAAGCAATCGAAAGATCTTTCGATTGCTTTGATTTTGTTGAAATATTTAACCAAGTAGGCTCACAACACAATAGAGAGAAAAAGTATATTTAAAAAAGATCTTTAAATTACTTGCCTAATAAGATACGAAGTTACGATCTTCTAAAAAGCTGTTCAGCGGATAATTTTCTTTGGAGAGTTTACAAATTGGTACAAAAACCATAAGCATAAGGCTCGGTTCCACAGAAGAATTTAGAAGAATTTCTCGAAAGCAGCAGCTTTCACTACTTCTAACAAACCAAGGTCTTAATTAAAAAAAAAAGACACAATTCCCTTTCCTCTATTTGGGCAAACAAAAGACTCAAACAACTTTGATTTTTGTCAAAAAAAAATGTTGAAGTAACAATACTTTATCATTTTCAACTAAACTAGCAGGAGTTTTCATCAACTTCATCTCTGAATGACGTTCATCTTCTAAAAAACAGGTCTCAATGCTTTTTCATTATTATTAACCTCATATGATTGCAGGTTCATTTCTGGCAGGATGGGTTAGGGGGGAGTATATAAGAGAAACTTTATGTTTTTCCATCAGCCCACAAAAACGGTATTTAAGATTTGATCTCCTGACGCTAGTTTGAAGACTCAAACCCTAACCTCTAGGCTACGGTCAGCGGCTTTCTATCGCAAAGTTGAACCAATGTCAAGACACGGTCATCTAGAATAGGAGTTTCGTACTCTCAAATTCTGAATTTAGTTTTTAAATGATGATCAACTTGAATTTAAATAATAATGTTTCTGAAGCGTCGAGTTTGATGAGGAAAAATTTTTGGAAGATGCTTCTTGTCAGCTGGTACGAGCGCTGGAAACGTCCATGTCAAAATCCACAAATATCCATATCTCCAACTTCGGTAAGAGTTTTATCAACAGTACACCACAACAATTTCTTTTCTGAACTAGGTGCTTGTAGGTCAAACACTGGCATCCCACACCAAGTAAACAGGGGAATTCCACACGTGCCACCGTAAGTTGTCGTATCACTAAACTCAACACCTTCTGTGCAGTGACCATTGATTCCACATCCGGTTCGACCTGCTGTTGTTCAGCTGTGCGATGGTCAAGGTATATCGGCCGTTCGCCAATTCTACCGCGCACCACACCAAAATGTACTAGCGAAATTCCTTCGCTACACTCTCTAGATACAGGTACGCAGGTTCCCTTATAACTTCGGCGCACAAGTTCATACAATCACGACCACTTTCAGCGCGTTCAAACTAGGCACTAGAAAACGACCCCGAGAGCGCAGTCAGGCAGCCAGCCAAGTAGGAGTTAAGAGAGTGCTCGGCCCCAAAATGCCAACGGGGCTACATTCCATCACGACCTGACCGCGGCGCGCAGTTCGAACTGAAACAAACCGCGATGGACTTAACTCTCCGAACGGACGGACGAAACAAACTGAACCGGACCCTCCTCGGTTGATGATGCAGAGAAAGAGCACCTCGCCATCGACGACGGACGTCGGATCAATGAATGAATTTGCTCTGGCTGGCTGTGTTGTTTGTTGTGGATGAATGGAGCAGCAGCAGAGCGCGGCCCCGAGGCGGGGGATTCCGTTGGGGTTTCTAGAAACTACAAATTCCAGGCCTATACCTGCTTGCCTGCCACCGACGCGACGACCGCGCGCTCTCATTAGTATGCCATCGGGTACCATCGATGAAATTTTTCGACTGTTATTCGTTTGAACCTTAGCTGCTAGCTTAGCTTAGCTTAGTGGTTCGCTTTTGTAGGTTCAGAGTTTTCGGGGAACTTTTCATTTCGGAGCATACAATTTCATCTGGCCAGGCCCAGAGGACGGCAACCTGCGACTCTTTTTATGTAAAGTTTAACATTTTTAGCTCATGTCGTTTTGAGCTTAAGTTTAAGCTTGATTTTATTTAAGGCCTCGGCCATAGTGGTTTTAAATGTCTGTCGTGCATTTACATAAGTGTAATAACACAATTTATCCCTCAAACCTCTGACCCAGAAATTTTTACCCGTTACAGTCCCTGGCATGTCAAACCAATAAATCTCTCTTGTTTCCAAACCGATTTTTACAAAATATATAGTATTGGAAACCTTTTGATGTAACTCGAATAATTTTCTAAGATAATATTCAGCTACAACAGCTGTTTTAGAAGAATCGCAAATTTATATCTTGACACAACTAATTGTATAATACCTCAAATATCACTACTTCGACGATCTATGGACAGGGAATGTAATTTTAAAAGACCTGATGTAGACGAAAGAATCAAAACATGTGTGAAAGTAGGATCAGAAAGAAACAAAATAGTTCCAACCTTCAAGGAATTCATAACGGCAAAATACGATGGTTACAATTGAAGAATCGTCGTTCCAGACATCCGTGGATTAGGATTGTTCGATCTTTTATATTCGATTCCCTAAATCGATTCACCTTAAAAAATCGAAGCAAAAGGATCGATCTTTGCAAGATCGATATTTTAAATGCTTGTAAGGAGTGCTGCATGAGGGCTGCTTTAGGCTGAAGTAAATAGCGAAAAACGATAGGAAAGCTCAAACATTTCAACAGCAAATGTATGAACAATAAAATAAATATGTTTTCGAAATAAACATCAGAATGTTTAACTTTTCGTGACTTTTGAGCTTGCAGGATTGCCCGGATATTTCATTAAAAAAATCAGGTAAACTCTGGTCCAGCCCGGTTGCCTGATTTCATTGAAAAAGCTCGGATTTATTCACTATATTTGCCAAATAAAAAAAACATTTTTTGGAAAATTTTTTTTTATTTATGCGACTAAGACGAATTTTTTTTCAGCAAGTTTTATAAAAATATTCATGAAAGGTTTTTTTGGAAATCTAAGACGCGATTTGAAATCTGCTGTTAAGTTTTGATGAACCAAATTGTTTTTTTTAAGTTCTTTTTCTTGATATTTGTTGAGTTATTCCTGGCCCTGGGATTTGACCAGATTTGCCCGGGTATTGCCAGGATTTTTGATTGACAATTTTGAAATCAAACCCTTGGAATTTTCCAGGTTTTTAGCTAAAATATCCCGGATTTGTCTAGCCCGGATACGAGCTGAAAAAGTTCTGCAACCTTAGTGTAAATATATGACAAAAACAGAATAAATATTCGTATTTTTCCTTACAACATACTTTCAAGTTGAAATTGTTAGCAAGTTAGATAGGAATAAGTCTTAATATCGTAATTTTAATGATTAAAGCAATTCAACCATTTTAAGTTAGTTCACTTGGTGATATATTTTGAAAAGGCTACGGATTTTGATTAACGCTGGTGTTTTTAATACCATCAATTCTGCAACAGGTCATGGCACAAAGGTAATGTGTTCATCATTCATCTGGAAGGCTTCTTCAAGCATTCAATTTTTTTCTAGAATAATTATCATTATGAGTAGAAGCAAGAAATTATAATTTTAGAAATGTAATAATTCAAATAAAAATATAAAATGAATGCTTACTTTTTCTAGAAATACCTTTTTAATTGGGCCCTCATGAAAATGCTGAAGAGCCTTCTACCAAGTTTCGACTATGAGACAAGGTTGTCGACATTTTTTTTGTGTTATTTACAAATGAAAAAGTAGATTTAACCTCAAAATTCTGTGACTGTTCTCTGTGATGCTGTTGTCATGATTTTTTTAGAAAAGTCAAGTCAAATATTCACAAATTTAATCGTATTTTTAAAATTCCATTGGAAAAAGTAAATTTACATAACAAATACAATAATATTTCATGAATTAGATCAAAAACATGAGGTTAGTAGTGATAAAATTTTTAATTTGCAAAGTATTTACAAAATGCAGAAATTCTATTTGTTCTGTGAAAATTTTCAATATTCTGTGATCTCTGATACAAATTCTGTGACGAAAATTTACAAAAATTCTGTGAAATTGTACATTATTCTAGCTATGAGACTTGAAAGTATCGATGAGAAGTTAAATCTTGAGCATTTTACTCAGCTCAAGATTATTGAAGCTTCATTTGAGGCTGAATTAGCTTTCAAGTTACCTTGCTATGGAACTTTCAATTACTTGAGTATTTGATAAAAGTTCAAGTTTTCCTCAAGAATATAGAGGTAAAACGCTACCCGTTAGGTCGGTCACGATTTAATTGGCATGGAAGCACCAATAATGAAAAACAGTCTTTAGTATGGTACAGGAATCAAAATTCTGCACGAAACTGAATTTCAAAATCTCAGGAATAGAAAGAAAAAAACTTCAAAGGATCGAAAGATCGGATCGAAACCAAACGGAATCGGATTCGATTTAATCGAATTTTCCAAGGCTAAAGAATCGATTCAAAAAATCGGAAATTTGAGTTCCAAAGATCGATTTCACAAAGATCGATCCAAGATCGACCAATCCTACCGTGGATCCAAGAAATCGAAAATTTTATTTTAACTCGAAATGTGACGTTTGTATGGATACCGGGGCATTCAGGAATATTTGGAAACGATAAGACCGACTTTCATGCAAATGAATCTCGTATAACTACTCCACTAGATATTCCAATACCAGTTCAAGATGCAGCCAATGAGGTGAAGCGACACATTTGGGAGAAGTTTTGACCAGACTGCGCATTGGACATACCATGGACTTACTCATTCATACCTGTTTGAACGTAACAACCCGTCAACATGCTTTTATTGTGGTGTCTCTTTGAATGTTCAAAATATTCTCATCGACTGTAAAGGTTACCAGGAAATTCGAGGAAAAAAATCAACTTAACAGGATCTATTTACGAAGTTTTGATCAACGATACGGAGAAAGAAAAAAATGTGATAAAATTTGTAAAAGAGGCAAAATTGTTTAAACTTTTTTAGGTTGTAAGTACCTACATCTTTGTTAACCAATTTTAAAAGACACGAATATCCCAGGAGTGGTATTGTGTTTCTAATAAACTAAGTAATAATAATTCAGCTACAACGAGTTTTTAATAATTCAAAGTCTAAAAAAAAAAACCGAAAAAACATGCTTCGGAAAAAAGACTGCAGATAAACTACGGAGTGCTGTGTCGAAGAACGCGTAAGTTAGAAGCTATATTTTGCATAGTTTTTTGTTTTGAAATTTTTTAAGATCATGACCACAAAAAATGAAAAAAAACGGTGTAAAAGCCGTACTTTTCAATCAATGAACCGTCAACATTGTTTATGTCACAACAGATAAATTTTGAAAATAGGATTGGAAAGATGACGTAATTTGAAACATTTTTGAATTTTGAGTATACAAAACATATTATTTGAGTTTCATTACGAGGTTTCCAAAACTTTTTTTTGTAAAAAACTTGGTTGAGAAATAAAAGAGATATAGCGATATTAAGCGAGGAGTGTCAAATTAACACTCAAGGTCTAATTAGGGTGTTTTTTTTCCTGGGCTTTCAGGGTGCGTTCATAAAAAAGTAATGATGCAACATTAAAGATTACAAGAATTAATTGAGGGTCCCGAAGATTTTTTTTCGTTTCGATGCATCCCAATAAAGTAACAAGCCACCAAACTCCCAATAGTGTCATATCGACACTTAAGAGCGGATAAGGGTTAAAAAATGGAATAATATATTGCCTAGATAGTTGTTCTTATTTCAGAGATACAATAATGTAAAAAGTTTAATTCTACAGATTTAAAAAAATTTGAAACGATATCATTACAAGTATCCCTGACATAACTAAATATAACATTTGAGAAAGGTTTTTTCTCCGTTAACACCTTTGTTGTTGCCACAATTTTTGAAGTTCGTTAAAATTCTCGTATTTTACAGAAAGAGGAATAGTAAACAAAAATAAACCTTCTATAACTTTTTTCGCAAAAAATCATAATAACTTGGGTGAAGTTTGCAATTGGTTTGAAACCCTTTTGAATGTGGACTCGAATATTTCGAATAAGTTAAGCAGATTGCCCGGTATTACTCGGACTTGTCCGGATATTTGAAAAAAATCAGGAAAAGGTTTGGTCCGGCCCGGTTGCCTGGATTTCGCCTGGATGTATTCCCTTGATTTTCAAAATCATACGAAAAAAAAAACCAGATTAAGTCATTATATTTGAAAACATTGGCGACCAAAAAAAGTTTTATTAAAATAAACTTTTTTGCTTCATGGTAATTTAAAACACGAATGAAAAATAATGTTTGAAGTGTTTTTAGTCTTGATTTTAGTCGAATAATTCCTGTATTTGACTAAGTTTGCTCAGATATTGTCAGGATTTTTGGTTGACATAAGTTTATATACGACTGCGCCTTTTCGAAAACCTCAAAATTTGATTTGTAACTTTTGAACGGCCTAATGTATGGCACTGTTTCAAGTCAATTTTCAACGTATTTATTTGGATGTCAGCATTTGAAATTTTACACACTTTTTTGAAGATTTTTGTTCGAGCTTGTACGTCTGTTCTTTGTGCTTTTTCTGCACTTCAAGCTAGTAAGCTAATCATATTTATCAGAACACATTCAAAGGTACGCGTGAAAAAAAGACTGCAACCTTGAAAAACTATTCAACAATGCCTTAGGGGCCAAGATCGGGTAAATTTACCCTATACGACAAAAACCTTTATCAAGTCGATTGTGTTGAATGTTGGGCGACTTTTTAATAAAAAGCCGTGAGCATTTTTTTTTCGTTTTCATCGGAAATAACAAAAATCACTGAATAGTTGAAAAACCTCAGAAAACTGATCGCTCTCAATGTACTCGTAACCCTATGTTATTTTTGTAAAAGCTAAAAAATTTTATTAAAATCTATTGTTCTGAACATTATAGACTATCGTTTATTTTCTTTTTATTATCTTATCAAAAGCACTCCATCATCGCAAATTCAAAACGAAACTGAGACTCAGGACTCACACAGTAAACGAAAAACCGAAATCCTAACATGTGTAAATCGTTAAACTGTTCGGTAATTTTTTACCGAAAAAATTCCCGAACAGTTTAACGATTTACACAAGTTAGGATTTCGGTAAAAAAATTACCGAACTCGGTAATTTTCGTTTACTGTGCAGTTCACGTCAAAATATTCTATGCTGCGTTTGAGGGGTCCGCTACAATTTTTTCTGGAGGCCCGGAAATTTTTCATTGATTCTCTTTCCAAAGTTTAAATTTTATCATAGGTTTTTTGTCAGCCCGATGTTTTCCTGTAAATCAGATTTCGAAAACTGAATCGAAATCTGATTTTAAAATTGTATACTGAGATCCGAAAACTGGATCGAAATGAATATCAAAACATCAAATGGAAATTGACTTACGTTTTACCTTTGTGAGTAGAACCAAACTATTGATTTTTAAAATTTCAATGTTGATTCCAGAACTTCAATAAATGAATCATTATTTATATTCAAAATTCAAATTAAGCCAAGAATTGGAATCAGAATTGACATCCACAGAAACTTTGAAAGATTCAACAGCTCGAAGAGTAGTGACTTGAAATCAGAACGAAAAGTTTGAAGATTATCATAATCAAAACTCGGAATTAAAAACGCAGGGTAATTTCAGATCGATCAACTAATGTGTACGAAAGTTATTCAATCTTGTATTCAAATAGCATTTTTTTATGATAGTGGGATTATTGTAATCCATATAACTTCTGTAGCATTTCATTTAACGTTCACATCACATGAATTGTTTCCCAAAAACATTTTTTATGACAAACTCATATTAACAAAGTTTTGACTGTTCTTCCTGGATAATAGGGCTTAGCAAAACTTCATGTTTCTGGTCAAATCTGCCGACAGCGTTTTATTTCCTGAGAAAATTTCACGTAAGATCAATATTATTTCAGATCCACAACCATGTGGCTTCGATTTTTATGGAGCTATGGTCCCAAATTTTCATACTATGCGATAGATTGTATGTGTTTCTTGCACTAACTACTATTTGTAGTCATGACAAAATAAAGTGTGGCTCTTTCAAATTTAGAAATTTGTAATTTTTGGCTCTTCTAAACTCAAATGCTTGCCGACCCCTGGACCGGGCCGTACAAATAGCTGCACATTCGCACAAGTTATGTCTTGTGGATTTTTTTTTCGTTTTATGACGGCATGCGCTGCGCTATGCATATTTGGACATGTTATTACCGTACAAAACAATCATCTTTGAAGTCACACGCGACGAACGCGAGGGAATATCTCAGGTGGATTTCGTTCCCAGGCATGGTCTTTTTGCGGTCTCGCTGATCACTAAATTCGAACCCGGTTGCTCATGCGATCGAAAATAAATCTTGGTTTATTCATTGTCCGGTTATTCCGGATCGGCTGCTGGTCGGGTCGCCTCTAGAATACCTAATTGCGCCGGTGTGCATACCTATTAGTGCGAAGGAAATATTAACACTACAACTTGATTGATGAATTTGACATCAATCGTCGTCGTTGTCGGTGACTCATGGCTTGGGAATCTGTGCCATACTAAGACTTGATCTTATCAATCGGGAGGGTTGCTCCAGAAGCACTTATCTCCATAGCATCGGATAACTACTTTCACCGCAAACACTCAACAAGTCCAGAACTGGTTGTCGGATGAACGAGGGCGATCATTTTTCACAGTTTGAGCCCATACAAGGAGCCCACCACGAAGCGGATTCGATCGATGACGACTAATCGACGACGCTCGATCGGTTCATTATTGATTCATTCACACTCCGCCGTTATTCCGACGCTTTGCCTAGAAAAAGTCCACACAGGTGATGGTGACGGAAGATCACTTTTTATGGCCGCGCAAACACCCCCTCGTCCACGTAGGACTACTTCTAGGGGCAACCGGTAAGCCAGGAATGTGGATTGCCTTTACCATTTAAAGATATCCTCGATGGATCGCTCGCTGCCTACATACGTACGCGGGGTGGCCCAACAAATAAGGTTACATAAGCTGGGCGCGATTCAAACGCAACGCAGCACCAAAGCCAGTCAGTATCGCCCTCTCATTTTCCAAGCCGGGCCGGCGGATGTAAACGTTTTTTTTCTCCTCTAGTTCGTTTAGTTTCGTTTCAGTTCAAAACCTGGGTGTAGTTAAGTGGTTTCCGTCGTGGTGCGTTTGCGCGACGAGTGACTAAGCTCCTCGTGGCTAGTAGCACCTTAGGTCCGTCGTTGTCATCGTCTTAGGTACAGATCTGTCAACTTTGGAGATTTGTGTCAGCAACGGCAGTAGGTTGAAATGATTGAGCCGTTTCCGCAGTTTAAGGCTGAGAATGCTAAAATTAATGTCGACTTAAAGACCGGGGTACCGTTTCGGGTGGATATGAATTAAAGCATGTGTGGTGGTCGTTTGAAGCATCAAAATTAAGTCGACTCGAGTACGGAGCCAGGTGTTTTCGTTGAAGGTTTCGATGACGAAGGTATTCACAGGTTTAAACATCGTGGGCAATGAAGACTGTCACGAGTTCTTGTTAAATCCAATAATGTTTTGATAATCGAAGCTGCCGTTGTCTGGTAGACTTGAGAAACTTCTAAAATTCACCACAACACAACGCCACGAATGACAAAACAACGAATTCCATGACGCTCTCCTATGTATCGATGTTCGATGATGAGAAAGAGTCTATCTTATCTATCACAAATTACAGTACAACCAAATTTGGCCTTTACTCTAATCATGAGTCCTCAATATATCAACGTCATTGGCATAAGATGTGAACGCCAGCGGCGATGGTTCGATTTGAGACCGCCGGCATTAACCTCCTAGCGCAACCGTATTGGATATGGCTGAAGGAAACAAAATAAAAGCATATTCGTGTCCCCCCCTATCCCATCACAAGATAAAGGAGGATGGAAACAAACTGCAGAGAAAAAACATTTCTTTGTTTCAAACTACGGCCAAACTGCCCGGCTGTAAGTAGTTGTGCGTTTCTGGATTCGAATTCTTCTTTTTACCATAAAACAATACTGACAAACCCCCGGCCAAACGCCAGACAATGTGCGTTTTTTTGGTGATGGGTCATAGCACAAACACTGTGACAATTGACCCAATTCTCCATCTGGTTTAGGTGGTACACTGGTCAAGCTGTCGGTTGAGCAAGATGGTTGTAGAAAACTACTGGGTGCTCGATTCTCACCGACGGATTTTTTTACTTTCTGGTTTCTGGGATGCGTTATCCAATTGATGAAAATCCCACGATATGTTTGCTGAAATGTCGCTTGAATGTAGTACACATGCATCATTTTGCACGGAAGCTCGATTCTTCATTAGACTGAGTCGATTTGGGGTCATTTTTGAATTTCTCAAACCCTGGGGTCTTAAAAGCTTCGTTTTGGTCCAAAACTCATCCATGATTTTTTGCAAAATTTTTAAGTAACGTTTACATGAGTACATTTGAACTTTTAGGTTTGTATGGGAAAATTGAATATTTTGTACTGAAAAATCAACATCATTATTGTTTCTTCTGTGAAACCGAGTCTGCTAGTGGTTTTTGTGCCAATTTATAAATTTCTTGCAGGAAATTTTCCGCTGAACAACTTTGTTGAATATCATAACTTCGTATATTTTTAGACAAAAAAGTTATTAGCTTATTAACAGGTGTATGTCTTTTGGCATTGACAAACAAGAAATTCAATTGACACCACTGCTTGTGCCTACGAAGTATGGCATGCAAAGTGGTCTTGCAATACTTCGCTAGGCACTCAGCAGTAGGGTCAATTGAATTTCTTGTTTATCAATGCCAAAAGACATACACCTGTTAATGAACTAATAACTTTTTTGTCTAAACAGACACGAAGTTATGATGTTCGACAAAGTTGTTCAGCGGAAAATTTTCCGTAAAAAATTTATAAATTGGCAAAAAAAACCATTAGCAGGCTCGGTCCCAAAGAAGAAACAAAAATGATGTTGATTTTTCAGTACAAAATATTCAATTTTTCCCATACAAACCTGAAAGTTCAAATTTACTCATGTAAACGTTACTTAAAAATTCTGCAAAAAATCATGGATGAGTTTTGGACCAAATCGAAGCTTTTAAGACCCCAGGGTTTGAGAAATTCAAAAATGACCTTAAATCGACTCAGTCTATTCTTCATGTCAGTTTAATCATTATTGGTAGTATAATGCATGTTACAACGCATTTTTGGTATAGAGTTAGCAACGAAATGAATTTGGCCGGCATTGAAATTTTCAAACCTTTCTGCGAGTGTAGGTTCTTTTCATGCGAGGTTTTCGTTTTCCGTTTACTGTTACAGTGGGGCAAGGGTCACCGCTACTTTTTCTCATAGTAATGGATGCGATCTTGATTGGATTGCCCGACATACCCAACCAAGGATTGTCGTTGAAGGCAGTACCTACAGATGTGCTTTTCAAAGTCAACTTCGGAAAACAAAATCGGTGGAAATCATTGTCAAAAATCCTCCCTGTCTCATGGAAGCTATGAAGAAACTTGGGAAGTTGAATGCTTTCAACATCCAACGGAAATCAAATCTTTCAACTCAAACGTAAAATCCGTGATGTTCTATGAGTGCGATACTAAGTGCACACATAACTTGACGACGCGATAATTGCAAAACCATTGGGGAGTCGGCTTCTAATGGAATATGCGTCCATTTCAATAAAGGTATCCAGATTTTTTTCCCACACGCATCCGGGCCGGACAAATCCAGATTAACATCGAAGAAAAAAAAGGCTCAGAAGATCGTAGAGATGACACCTGATCAAAGAAATACGAACTATCGACGAGAATCTTGACTGGCATCAAGTGTGACCAATTGTGCCGATTTTGTCTTAACCTTTAGTAAGTACATAAGTAATTTCTAGCACTGTAAAACCAAGGGCCTTGGCTTAGAGGTTAAATCGTAAGTCAGAGGTCATGAGATCGAATCTCGGTCAAGGCATACATAGTACTTTTTCTGGAGGTTGGCGGTTTTAGCGTTTGAAACATGCCACTCCTCGAAGTTTGTACGCTTGAGTACACAGATATGGATGGATCTTTCAAGGGAACATAACGTTACCCCTAGGATCTCTTATATGTGAACTGTAAATTGTAATACATAAATGAGAAACTAAAAATGAGCGTGCAAGCAATCAGCTGTTGTATACCAACATTAAAGATTGTAAATAGAAATCACAAGAGTATGATATCGAAGGTTTCCTTAGAGATCGAAATAAATAATCCGGTCACTTTCGATTCGGATCTCATAGTTGAAACAAGTGTTTTTGATAAACATGAGAAATCCCAGCAATTTACAGTGGCGAACGAGAAAAAGTTGGTAAAATCTTAAGTGATACGAGTTGGATTGAATAGCTGGGGTGAGAACTAAATTTTTAAGAAGTGTTGATGGTTCGATTGTAAGTTCGAGTGAAAACGATATTTTTGCTATTCGTTGGGTGCATAAGTTAACAAATTAAAATTTGATCAAAAAGGTTTGACTAGTGACTAAAAAGTTTATTTTATTTTGTTGATTCTTTGGCAGAGAAGTCGGTCGAATTTAGACACCACCAGGAACCTTTGATATTCTAAGTTGCCATTATCGACGCCACCCATAGCCATTGGAGACGCCGCACAGTGGGCCAGGAACCGCACATTTGCGGTCAAAATTGACTGCAGGCCATAAGCTCCGTTGTAGCTCATCAGTGTCTTTGATGGATTTGGATTAGTTCTATTTTTCTCCGCAAGGTGGCGCCAAAATCTAACTTCAAAAGAGAAACAAGGTACAGACATTATGGTTTCTTCTACAAAGATGTTCATTTTATCTTCCACATTAACTTTGTAAAACATTGTTAAGCTCTATGTTGTGTAATTACCTTGCAAAAAAAAGTGATTTAAGAAAAACTTGAAAAAAAATGTTTTTCCCCCCTTTTTTGACTTTGAAACTTATTCGTTTCGCAATTTTTTTCTGTCGCAATCGCAAAAATAGGTCAAAATTATACATTTTTCAAATTGCAATAACTTGATTGGGCGCAATTTGGCGCACCCCATTTTTTTTAGGAATGACAGTTGTGGTTATGATCTAAATGCATGTGAAAAGTGTCGGCGGGCTCTCGTGGATTCCTTGCCAAATGGTTGAATAAAGTTGGTTAATTTGCAATACAAATTCACACATTTAAAGACCCTTTTAAAAGAAAACATCCGCATTTATCGTAAAAAAGTCGCATTTTCGTCGTTAAATGATTGCCTTAGTTCATTGCGATGCTTAATTAAGTGATGAGGCATATTTGATCGCATTTATTGAAAATAAATATTTAAAACTGTTTTTATTTTTATTTTTGAATTTTTACAAATTTGATTAAAAGTGCGAAAAATGTGTTGATTTTTTTATTCAAGCATCACAACAGACTCATCTGATAACTTAACGATGAAAATTCGACTTTTCTACGGGAAATGCCCAGGATTTCTTTGAAAAAGGTCTTTCAATATGTAAATTTGTATTGAAAATTAACCAACTTTATTAACCCATTTGTCAAGGAACCCACGAAAACCCACCGACATTTTTCACATGCATTTAGATTATAATCACAACAGCCATTCCTCGAAAAATGAGATGCGCCTACGCCCCCCTACCATATCGCTTATTGAACTTATACATGGCGAAGAAATCGCTGTAATCGAAAATGTATCAGCCATCATAGAATGGGGAATCATAATTGGGAATCATAATTGGGATTCATCACAATCTTCCCATTTTTAATCACATGAAACTGAACGTCTATGCTATGTTTATTAACTTTTGTTGAATTGATGTAAGTCGCCCTCGGATAACATCCAATGAGATTTAGCCGCAGCCCGTGGCGTAGAGGATAGCCTTCAAGTCTTCTAAGCCAACGGTCATGAGATCGAATCTCGGACACGGCATACATAGCATACATAGTACACTTTCTGTGGATTGGTGGTTTTAGCATTTGTAAGATGCTAGTGTTGTGATGCGAAAGTTGCACGCTTAGAGTAAAGCAAAAAGCAATCTCTTTGAGGAAACATCAAGTTTCATTGAGATCCTGTGTATGTTTGTGTTCGTTTATATAGTTCTGGAAGACGCTGGAACTGCATTGTGCTACATCTCATGCTTAACATTGTTGTCATATTCCACAGAACGACTAGGAATATCACTAAGCATCAGCCTATAACAAGATTTGATCATCTGGATAATGTTCTGATCCGTTGGCTGAAGTAATGCATTGGTATTTGGAGCCAACGAAGACGCTGAATTTCCACCGACGGTTACAAGATCTTCAGCTTAAAATGGGCTGAAGAAATGTCCAATACTTTAACGACTTCTACTGGAAGCCTGTAGCGTTTTCTAGAAAATCGGTTGCCTTGAGAACAAACAACTTAAAAAACCACTGTTTAAAAAGTTAACGAGTCATTCACGCGGTTTTTGAAGCCATGTAGCACACGGGCCAGAAAAGCGAAAATAGCTGTACTTCCGAAATAAAGTCCTCTCTTGTCTGTTTTCAAAATATGACTTGCAGACATAACATTTTTCCACAGATTTCTATCAAAAACAATCTTTTACCCTTTTTACATTCAGAAATGATATACAAAAAATTTTCATAGTAAAATTTTTTAAATCGATAATCCGGATTATTTGGATATTTATCCCTTGTTGCAGTACAGCATGCTCATGTGAATGGTACAGCAAGAGAGTAAATTCTGCGGGCACTTTTTCAGAAAGGTTATTCAAGAGTTCGTCATTGTTGAGAAATCAAATTTCTAAGAAAATCTCGTGAACAGCATTAGTTCGAATTGGCCTTTAAAAGTCTAGAATCATAATTTGGACACTATAGGAGGAATAACAGAAATATCCATGTGTGTGAACGGAGAATTACGACTTGACTTTTACCGACCTTGAGGCGTCGTTCAGGAATTTTTCTCAACATTTTGGTCAGTTAACCATCCTGTTTGTTAAAGATATCAAATCAGGATTTATTTGATTTTTTTTATTTTTAAACAATAATGAATAATGAAATAATTTCTAGAGAATAGGTAGACCATTATTTGTCATAAGGGATCGTTCTTCCTCAGCCACAAAATTCTTCAACTAAATTGTGCAAACCGAATGATTTAAAAAATTGTTAAATATATCTCTGGATAATTACAGCCATTCAGTAATCAGCTTTTTCGGTTAGTAAACCCGCTTCCAAGATCGACTCCCCGGACAGAACGATTTCATTCATTCGCGCGATTGCGCATGCCAATCGCCAGTCAGTGCAGTTAATCACAGCATTGAGAATAACTCATCTGTTAGCTAATTTTAGAATCAATCTTCTTTGGGTCGACCACATTGGGTATGGGACGGTGATGGAGAAATGCGCTTTACAGCCAGTCAGCCAGCCACGTAGCGTGACTTTGGCTCCGAGATTATGCCCGTTTTTGCCTTTTTTTTTCGTTACTGCCTCTGATGATTGCTGCTGATCCAGGAGGTTATAAGTTGGTGTGATTCACACGCCAGTCAACTTCCAAAGTTGTAGCTTCTATCAAACGATTCTTGAAATTCAGGTTTCCGCGCTGCTTGCGATCTCCCGGGGAGAGCAAGGTTGCCAAACGACATTCCATTCGGTATGACTTCAATGAGCTGGAAATTACAGTACCCAGTCCGGAGGGCACATACATACGCGAGTGAGCCATTACCGGTTGCCGATGCCTTTTGCAAGTCAGATCGTATAATCGTACAAGGTACATATTTGAGATGTGCGATCAGCGGATTTGAAAACTTTGACATGGAAAAGTGAAGAAACATAAACCGCGCATTTATGAGCAGAAACAATTATGAAGATGGTTTGCGGAAAGGTTAAGGCTTTGAATGTGATCGTCAAGCGGTTTTGAGCCTCAATGGCAAGCTTTAATTTTCAGCATATTTTTTGAGAGGTACTACAATAAATTTAAATTTACCAGTAGATATTCAGAATCATTGAGAGGATTCACGATTTCAAATCATCCCGAAGTTTAAAAATAAATTAATACCTAGGAAGAAAATTTAAGTAACATTTTAGAAAGTTTATTGAGGATGAAATATTGTAAAAGAAAAGATAAACTCACCACGCAGTTGCTCGAAAATTTCGGTCAGCTGATTACAACAACTTGAGCGATTCCTCAGCAGCATGTTAGTCGATCTCAAGCAATCAAATCGGAAACACCGAACAGAAAAAAACCCCAACTGTCAGCATCGCCTGTAAAGAAACGAGAAGATAGAGTGCAAAAAATAAAATCACCATTAGTTTACTTTCAACCGAATGTGTGTGCTTCCTGTTGTATTGTGTTAAAAATAGTTCGGAACGAAGAAATTGAACGCTAAATTTACACCCAGCCGTTCATAATACAATGTCTGAAAACGTCCGAGGCCAATTACACATATTTTGGGGAGGGAAGTGTGAATCACGAATTTATCTTCGGAACAGATTTGCCAGTATAGCCGTTCTCTCTACACACAATGGAGCAATGTTTACGTTCGAGTTATGCTTGTTTTGTAATGTCGATAAACAGTCAGAAACGTTTGACCAGAAGCTGAATACGATCTTTACCGTCATTAAAACGTCAACATAGCTACGATTAAAACTTGCTTAGGGGAGATGAGGGCATAACGAGCACCCGAGGCATAATGAGAACTACGCTTTTCTACGAAAGTGCGTATTTTCTTAAATAAATTTTCATGAGGATTTGTTTCGTACTTCCTATAGTATTAATTTTTCACAAAAAAAGGAATCTCCTTATCATCTTTACAGAGATATTTAAAAAAACTAGCTTGGTTCTCAAGTTACGAAAATATTATAATTTTTGAGCACCACGAAATAAGCTCTTATGATCTTAAAATAACCTTGATCTATAATGTACGCACTGCAACATGATGTACACATTGTTTCTCAATTTTTACCATCATAAAATTTTGGATTTTTCACTTTTATCAATTTTAAAACACGTTTTTACTTAAATTTGTTCACTAGGGGCATATAGAGCACCATATTATCGAGGCATAATGAGCATTTTCTGCCGTAGAATCTAGCAGCGAATTAAAATTGATTTATAGCGCCACACCTTGACTAGTTTTCATCCGACAATTTAGCCTATTGGTAAGGTGTCGGAGAGGTAATCAATAGACTAGAGTTAGATTTCTGTTCGAGGTGATTTTTTTCCATTCACAATTCATGATCGATTTTTTAATTGTTACATTGTACGGCTAGTAGCATCATCCTCCGAACAAAGCACTTAATGTATGAGCGTGCGTGAATTGTTTGTATTCTACAAACAGACCTAGATTATTTTGTTATTGCTTTGTTTGATGAATCTACGACTCACCTGACTTCATCGAATTGAATTCGCTGCTAGATTCCCCGGCAAAAACGCACATCTTGCTCTGATTAATGGTGCTCATACTGCCTCAGGGGGGGTTCTCATTATGCCTCCACAGTGGCTGGTTTTCAGCTTTTGACAAAATTTTTTAAAATGCTTTTTTTAACGTTTTCATCTAGTTTTTCACGTTTCAGCCCGTTAGGGAATAGGCTTTTCAAGTGTCTGAACACGAAACAATAATGTAACCTCCATATTATAGCTATTTTCTATGGTTAAATAACCGTTTTCCTTAAGGTGGCCATTATGCCCCCATCTCCCCTAAATGTTACTTAATAAAATTTAAATCGACTTCTAAACGAATTATTTGATGAGTGACCCACTTTTTAAGGAAACATTTGTGAACTTTTTGGTTCCATATGTCATCTATTTGGAACTCCTATACAACCTGATTGCCTTTTATTCAAAATCACGCCAACCCAAAACATTATTCTTAGGTATTTGGCTATTATGTAGTCCCTTCTTTATGATTTCTTCTCAAGCTAAATTGTTTCACACAGCTTTGCGAACAACTAAGTACCATACGATCTTCCCAGCGAACCTCTTATCTAAGCCATTTCGCAAACTTTCCGAACACTCTGTCATGAGTGCTCCATAATTTCCCGGCAGCAGCAGGTACTTAGTCAGCCACACACGAAAAAATTCACTCAAATCAGCACTTTAGGCTATGGCACTGTGGGAATATTTAGACGTAAAGTTTTGTTTTTTCTTCGCATTTTAGGTTTTCAAACCACGACTGCACCTGTTTCTCTTCGAGCTACCACCTTGATACGGTTTGCTGATGGAAGCCGCGTGACCGGATGATCCACTGCTGACTTTCCAAGCCGCGCAAGTCTTGTTATTAGCTTGCAGTTTTAGTATATGGCTGAGTAGGTGAGCACCCAAGGGCCTCAAGTACGGTGAGAGTTCAAAAGTCTACCTAAGTATTGCCGGGCGCGCGTGTGATAATTTTGACGAGACCTTCCTTGCGCCCGTCAAAAGGCGGTTTTCCCCACTCTGGGAAAGAACTTGGGCAACTTGTCTAGCCGTTAAATGACAGGTGTGGGACGATGAGAAAAGTTACATTCGGCAGGGGACTTTGGATATAAGTGATAAACTTCAGATACCTTTGACTCATATAAAAAATAGGGAAAATAAAGTTTCTAAAACTTAACACGAACGCTTAAATATGTCTACCTCCTTCTCTAAGAACTTCTAGCTATTGGATAAGTGAGAATAAATTCAGTAAGCCCTTCTCGCATAACAGACCCACATGCATTTCCGTCATTTTTATTTAGCTTGTCAGTTCGTCATTTTAATCAATATAAATTCAAAAAAAAAAAAAGTTTTTTTTTCTAGATCTTTCAAAAAAATATCAAATGGGACTGTTCCATATGTGAAATACTTTAGTTACTTTTGTATGTTTCATTCGGCGAAATATTCTTTGATTAATTGCTTTCATTTGTTTAAACAATACTCAACTCACATGATGTCGAATTATGCACACGAGTTTTCGGAGGGCATTCTAAGAATAAGGAAGGAACACACTGAGATTGCAATTATTTCGCTCGGGATAACAACTTCACGAATCACAGGAGAAATACTTCAAATTCACGAAAATAAACTGAAAACCCGACCGAATCTCGTGACAACTCGCTTTTCCTGAAATCTCAGAGAAAACGTTAACGAATGCGCAGGTACTCGATCAATCGTCCTGAATTCAGGACAGTTCTCGCCTGTATCACCTCAAACTCGATCTGATTTCACGCATTTTTTGTCGATGTGTGAGTATCTAACTATCCTCTATTGTGTGACAATGCTACGTTCACTTTAGTCAAAGTTAGTTTCTAAACGGAACTAGGGTAAGTGAGTCCAATTTCGCTATATCTTGTCAGAGGTTTTTAGATTTGATATTAGTAGGCCAAATTTTTAATTCTTAGATATATAATTTTTTGGTAACTATGTTCCAATTTTTTTCTGAACTCTGTTATGGTTTGAAATAATCATTTCAAGCTTTAATTCACGAAAAATATCATTTTTTTTTCAAAGTGTGTCGATGTTCCTCATTTGGCACTAATTGTTCCTAATATTAACATATTGGTGTTCCTAATGTTAGCATATGAGGAAAAATGTATCCACGTACCCAAATTTACCTATAGGGGAGAGTGGGGATATTCGATCCCCCTTTCTAATTTTTACCATATCTTTTTGGAAAAAATTAGCAACTCGCCGTCTCTTACATTTTCTGACAGCTTATAACTTCAAGTTTCTATGCTCCAAAAATTAGAACGATACTTGAACCCGTAGATGAACTAGAAGCATTTTCGTGAGAGTAAAAAAAAAACGCGATTTTTCTGAAGTTAGGGGAGACTTGATCCCCTATTGAAGGAGACTTGATCTTTTATTCAGGAAGCCCTAATCCTTGTATAGAAATCAAACAAAACCCCAAGATAGAATGTTAATTGACTATTTTGGTCATATTTGTTCTCATTTAGAAGAAGAAAATTCTATAACTTTGTCTCAACGCTAATAACATTGCATACTCAAAGGCCCTAAAGCGAAAAAAATAATTATTTTTGCCCTTTTCCTCAAACAATTGTTCGATAAATATTAGTTTTTGGATAAATATTAGTAATTTCGTAATCCGCAATCATATTCAAATTAATTCTGCGTTAAAACATCAACAGATGACATATTCCTGCTAAGGCCCCTTGTTTTTGAGATATGAACTTTTTATGATAATAAAATAAATTATCAGCTCTGTTTAAAACAAATAAGTGAAATGAATAGCACATTCTGGAAAAAATTCAGAACATTGCACAGGGGTCCAGGACGGAACTTTATCGTGACAAAGTTAATTATATTGATACTAAGGAGTGTATTAAAAAAAATGCAACACTTTGTTTTATTAATAGCTTTCGAATGCATGGATGGAAATTGATGAGATTTTCAATGACGCTACCTAGTAATAAAAGGTTCACATCTGAAAATTTGCGTGACATCCTTTTCAGTGGTTTTCGAAATAGCATCCAATGAAGAAGTCCATGGACTTTAATTTTTAGCGCCACGTGCATCATCTATAATGCATACTATGAACTACCCTTTTTCCATATCAAAGTTATTTTTGATTATTTTTTCGGTTTCCTGGAGCTCAATTCAAAATTTTTAATCTTATCGAAGTTATGTCAAATTTAGCAGATTGCCCCCTTCGGCAGAAAAACAACATATTTGACTTGTTATCACTCCATCTCTGTTTTGGAGTTGTTGCACCTTTCCAAAACCAACCAAAACAGAGTATCAACTTTGTAGGACCTTTGTTTATTTAGCCATTCATTGTGTCAATAGTTATGTAATACTCACTGATTTGCAGCTTTCACAGATAGTCAGCCACCTCAAGTGCTAGACATCAAATTTTTCAATTTTTTCTCCTGATTTATCTCCGGAACAGCCAGGCGAGACTTGTCAACGAAAAGTTTTTGCTGGAAGCCTCTCAGGTGACCGATAAAGAGTTCCTTTTGCTGTCCATTAGGAAATTTTTCAAAATATCTCCTCGTTAGCGGTTTCAATATTTTACGCACGATTTGACCACGGTATTTTATTCGTTTTAACGGGGAGTAGCTTTTTTACCTTGCAAAAATAAAGTCAGGCCTGTTTATGAGTCAGCTAGACGAGCCCGTAAACAATTTATTTGGCACTTCCCTAATCGAAATTTTTGGTTTGGGCTTGATAAAATCTCTAACACTCCCTACCTTCATGGAATCATTCTTATTCACTTCATAAAAAGTGGAATTTGGAATGAATTGGAATAGTTGATTTCCAGCTGTTTTGGGTCTCCCACAAGGACTCTCCTAAATTTTTCGCGATCCTGCCCAAACATTTTAGTCAATAACCCTCTGTATTGGGCAATATCTCGAAAACCACTTAACAGAACGTCACAATTTGCACATGTACACAATACACTAGTAGGTAGCTTCTCTGAAAATTTCATAAAAATCCATTCATGCAGGCGCAAGTTATTCACAAAAAAAGTGTTGCATTTTTTTCGAATACACTCCTTATAAGAGATGGTGTCTTCAACAAAAATACTCATCAAATCAAGCGCTTTAACAATCTTAAATCAAATATTAAGACGCCTTATTTGTGTATGATTTACACATAAAACTTTTTCTGTGAACAGATAGAGCCAAACTGCCTTTTTCAAAGTTATACCGTTGGCTATAACTAAGCGAGTTATGATATTTTTAAGTTGAAATGTTAGGGTTCGTCGATAATAAAAGTATTCTGGCTCTAACTTTTATGAATGTATTTATACAGAAAAGGTGGTAACTTGGTAGTGAGTTGAATATCCGAATCGACCGATGAAAAACTATAAGGAATAACTGAGAATCTTTTGTGTCCGTTTAACCCGACCTAGCAATTTTTTTTAACGGTTTGTTGCTCAAGCCCACCAACAAAAATTCGCTGGTTTTCCTCCAGGTTAAAAAACTTCTGCCAGAAACGGGTAAGCCTCCATCCATCCATCGGCGTACCGGCCGATCTGTCTACTGGACACAGAAGGTAAGGTCCAAGAGAAGGTGACTCAGAGCCGGCTCCAGAGGTACACCGAAAGCGAGGGCGGACTCTCAGCGAGGGCGGACAACAGTTTGGTCTTTCATTGAGATAGCGAACAGAGCCAGGCTCACGAAGGAGATTGGGCTCCACTTTTGCGCGATTGCCACACTGGACGTGAAGAACGCCTTCAACAGCATCAGTTGGACAGCAATTGCGTTGTCGCTCATCCAAATGCGGGTCCCGGCATATCTGCATAGGCTTGTGAAATTTTTTTTTACAATCTTCAACTACAGTATATGACCGGTGAGGGCATACGGACACAAGAGGTTTCGGCAGGTGTGCCACAGGGGTCAATACTTGGCCCCTTCCTGTGGAACATCACATACGACGAGCCCTACGAATGAGCTTCCCATCGGGAGCTGAACTTGAAGGATTTTCGGATGATGTAGTCTTCTTGGCGAGAGGCTTCTCGACAGCAGGGGGTACAACTACTTGCCGCAGTAGTTATCCAGGCAGTGAAAAGCTGTATGCACACCAAGTACTTGCTTTTAGCCCACTACAAAACCGAGATGGTGCTGATCACCAACCTGATTTCACCTCAAACAGGTTCCATTGCAATTGAACCGTGTGATATCGTGTTCAAACGCACAATTAAGTACCTAAGGGTGGTGATCAACGACACATTAAGCTTCACGAGTCATATCGACTGCGTATGTAAGAGTCCTTATAACCCACATGGATTTAAATTTAAAGTTTTTGAAAACTATGAAATCATAAATGCTGTTATTTCAATACAATCCAATGCATTGGGAATGGATGAAATCCCAATCAAACTTATTAGAATTGCTTTACCACACATACTACCTGCTCTCAAACATATTTTTAATACCATTATAAGAACCTCTAAATTTCCTTTTCAATGGAAAGTATCAAAAGTTATTCCAATTCCAAAAAAATCCAAATCACATGACTTATCAAACTTGAGACCAATAAGCATTTTAAGTACAGTTTCAAAAATTTTTGAAAAAATTGTCAAATGCCAAATAACAGAATATTTGAACCAAAATAACATTTTATATGAATTTCAATCGGGTTTTCGTTCTTCTCACAGTACTGAAACTGCGTTGATGAAGGTTCATAACGATATTGCCTATGCCTTAGATAGAAAAGGAATTGCTGTACTTCTTATGATAGACTTTGCCAAATCTTTCGATCGTGTATCACATGCTAAATTCATAAACAAGTTAATATCTAAATACAATTTTTCAAGTTCAGCAGTTAATTTGGTGCGTTCATATCTACTGGGTCGCCAACAAACTGTTTTATTTGATGGCTGCTATTCTGAGTTTGCTTCAATCGAATCAGGAGTTCCTCAGGGATCCATTCTAGGACCTTTGTTCTTTTCGCTTTTCATTAACGACCTTCCTGCTGTTTTACAGTACTGTTCGGTGCATCTTTTCGCAGATGATGTTCAACTATATCTCTGTGAAAAACACACCTCAAACATAAGTGACTTTTTTAACAAAATAAATCATGATCTTACTCAGCTTGTCGAATGGTCAAACGCTAACTTTTTACCAATCAATCTTTCAAAAACAAAAGCTTTGTTTTTTGGAAGACAACAATCCTCCTATTCTTATCCTCAACTTTTAATGAATGATACTGCTATAAATTTTGTCGACTACGCTGAAAACCTTGGTGTTATTTTCGACCGCGATCTTTCATGGAATCGTCAGGTTAATGCTCAATGCTGCAAGATTTATGGCTCGATTAAAAGACTTAATTTAACAACAAGCCATCTAGATGTTGCTACAAAAATAAGATTGTTTAAGGCCTACGTTTTTCCTTTGTTCATTTATTGCGATTTCATTTACTCGAACGCATCGGAGAGATCGGTTCACAAGTTACGAGTTGCTTTGAACTCATGTGTGCGATATGTCTTCAACTTATCTCGTTTTTCTAGAGTTTCCCACTTACATAAATATCTTATTGGATGTTCTTTTGATAATTTCTATAAGTACCGATCATGCATGATAATGCATAGAATTCTCAACTCTGGAAAGCCACACTATCTGAAATCCTTGCTCATTCCGCTTAGAAATTCACGCACTAGAAATATCTTAATTCCATCACATAGTTCATCATATTATGGTAGATCATATTTCGTTCGGGGTATTGTTAATTGGAACAATCTTCCAACTAACTTAAAACTTCTTCAGAGGAAATCAGAGTTTAAGAGAGGGCTACTAGAGGAACACATGGAGTAAAACGACACAGATAGAGTTAGAAGCAAATAAGGAACGATTAGTGTTTAAGTAATTCACATCAGGAAGACAACCACATTGTAACAATTTAAAAGATACTGTAATCTTACGTTACATAAATAAAAACATAATAATAATAATAATAATAAGAGAGCGGTAATGGCCACGGACGCACTCACACGAGTGATATCGAACACCTCAGAAATCCGGAGTAGTAAGAGGAGGATACTGTCAAGCGTAAGCTCGACAATCTTGCGGTGCGAAGCGGCGGCCTGGAAGTAGGCCGTGTGAAAACAGTGTAACCTGCAGAGATTTAGCAGCGTTCAGCGGCTGATGAACCTGCGGGTTATTAGTGGATACCGGACCATCTCGTCCGGAACCGCCTGCGTAGTGGTAGGCGTCATGTCCATCTCGGTTTTGCTAGAGGAGGATTTCTATTGCTACGACAACAAAGACACACCCAACGTATGAGAACTCGCCAACGAGGACTCGATGTCCAACTGGCATCAGCAGTGGAACGGCTCAGCAAGAGGAAGGTGGACTCATCATTTGATCCCGCACATCGGGAGATGTGATGAAGTGAACTTCCATATGACGCAATTCCTGACTGATCATGGATGCTTCATGGAGTACCACTACCGGTTTGGACATGTGGCTTCGCCATATTGCCCAGATTGTAGCGATGAAGAGGTGGTGTTTGCCTGTCCAAGGTTTGCAGGATGACAGGATGATGCAGGGGAGCATTTGAGTAGTGTGCGTTCGGTCCCTTGATCGAAGCTACAAAGATAAGGCATCATATTCTGCGTAGAGGAAGTCATGAGTGCCCCACAATCGTGTTTAAGATACCCCACCGCCGGGGAGTATCCGAATACTACGGGGGAAACTGCGTAGCGGACTTCCTCGTAGCGGACCTCGTAGGAAGGGAGTGAACCACTGTCAGGAGAATACCTACGAGTAGAGAGGTTCTCGATGTCGGGCGAGCCTCTCGAATCGGTGTAGGATGTCCTCACTGTCGAGAAACATCCGAGTCGTAGCATTCAAAGCCCCGAATACGTTCCGTGACAGGCACGATCTGGCACAAGGTGGTCAGAAAAAGCCGCGGGTGAAAAATCCCAGGGTTGTAAGCCAAAGGGATACAAGAAGACCGGACAACGGTCGGGGTAGACTGACCCCATCGACGGGAGGCTTTCGAGTAGAGTGTCTCAAGCTGCGGGGATAAGACTTTACCTTCTTCGCAGTGGAAATCGTTGGGTAAGAGTTATTCCATGATCGAAAAATATACACGGACAGAGTGGCTCTCGACTCCGGGTGAGCCATTCGAGTCGGTGTAGGATAATTTCTTCGTCGGAAATCTTTCGAGTAGTTGCGTTAAGTCCCACGTGTGTTCTGTGACAGGTGCGAGTCTAGGATAAGCTGATCTCGATCGGCACACGACGGGCATAAAGGTGACAAACCTCGAATCTTGAGGATATTTAAGAGGTCGGGCTTCGAGTCGTCATAGTAGATGTCAAGCCTAGAGTCTTCAGGAGGAGCCTTGAGTCGTGCAGAGGAGAGGGATATGCACGTCCCTATGCCATAAGAAAAAAGTTATAATTGTTGTGTTTTGTATTACCTGACAATCTGTTGACGACATTTCGTTTTTATCGCGGTTTTTCTTGAGAATGGATTTTGTTTATATATCTTACCAAAATTCAATACAGCATACCACAAATGATAAATTTGATTTGAAACGAGCACACCAAATCACATACCAAGTTTTTGTTCATCACGGGCCAACTAGATACAAATAGATACAAATAGAGTTGCATCTGCATCAACCACCACACATTAGCAGGCCAAGCGTGGTTCGCCCCACAAGCGAAAATTTGCGAAACGAACTGCATTTGTTCTAACTTTCCATCCGTCTATAAATTTTTTGTAATTTTGAAATGGTAATCTTGGATAGTGGACTTGAATAGTTTTACAATGATTCAAAAACTTAAAAGATTACAAAAATACATAATTCTTCTGAACAAATCATTTAATCCTTTTTCCGCTATGAGAAAATAAACTTTAAAGGATCGTTTTGGTAGTTGCTCTTTTTTTCTCGTACTGACAAAAAAATTTTCGGGTATATTTTTTCATGAATTATACATGTTGGAATGATATCACAATTAGTAGTAGCGCAAAATATCGCTATGTTTAACTACAATTTTTCCTGTCATTTCAAGTATGTTTAACGGAAGTTCCAAATGTAGTTGAAAGTTCAGTTAAAAATAACTTTCACATACCTTAAATTCCTTGAATCGTTCAGTTGTTTTCATGAGGGTTTATTTCCAACCTGTAAATAGAAAAATGAGACAAACAATTATAAAATTTTCAAACTGAAATTTTAAAGATTTTTAGTATGAATCAACGGATGTCAAACGACTGCTCAACGAATATTGAAAAATGGTTTTGATGCTGGAAGTCTTGACACAGGGTTATTAAAATGTTTTCGGATGAGTCACAAGAACGCGTAACAAAACAAACTTTAACTTTTACTAGAACCATGACCAAACGTTCTTTTACGAGATAGAATGCCAAACCGATGATGGCGAGAGAACATGGTTGTTATTATTCATCAATTTGCATTTTCATCCGTGTCGTGAGTCAACATCTGACAGCCTGTTTGAAGTGTGAATTCTGTTCAATTCCCGGAAGGCATAACTGGTCGATTAGTCTTACTTAATTATTGGCAGTTGGAGGTATTCTGACATTCTGATATTTACTTGAGAAGGACCACAAATATGTGACTGGGTTAGGTTGGAAGATGTAATCAAACGATTAAAGACGCCCGCTTCCCGATGTTTTGCTCATAAATCAACGGGCATTTTTCTCTTTCAAAATTGGATGCATAAATGCAGGCTGTTGGCTTCTCGCAGTCGCATCGCCGCATTAATTCTGAACCGAGCGTTGTTGGACCAATATGGTTCGGAAGCAAAAGTGTCGTTCGTATGATAATTCACCCAAACCCACGGATTCCAACCTAACAGCACCGAGGGGCTTCAAAAATGAAGTCACGTGTGGGAAAATTAAAAAGCGATCTTCGTCCGCCCGTCCGGGGGAAGCAAATTTATGGGGGAAACCTTGGCTGGGAATCGACCGGGGTTCGGTTCATTCATAGTTAGTTGGACCAAATCCAAAAGCCCCAACCGGGTTCGTTTTCTCACAGCCAAGATGCCACTCGAGGTTTTTCAGCGTAGTTTAGTTAGATCGAAAGATGGCCGATGCGCGATGGGTGGAAACTCTTCCTCCGAGCATTTCTCACATGATTGCGGCCGGAAACTGGCAAGGTGGAAGTCGTCAGGTTGCACGAGAAAACCCACTTTTCCACCCCGAGATTAATATTAATAAAATAATAATTAACGATTAATTTAACGCTATGCCAGAGCTCAACGTCATAATGTGTAGCAGAGGAACCGTTCTTGGCCTGTCTAACTAATAGGTAGATAGTTGTACGGAAAAGGAGAAGGAAGGCATCAACCCAGGTTGATGAATGGAACAAACCTTGGTGGAAAAGGAAAAAAAATCGCTTAGCATGAATGAAGCTAAATCATGAATGAATGGATGGAAACGGTTGGTTTGGTCGGTTAGTTGGCTTGGCTTAGCTGGTTGGCTCAGCCGTGTGGCGCACAGGAGGCGAGCGGAAGAGAGAGAAAGAGTAGTGGCAGCCATACTATAGATTATGAATGAAATTGTAGTGTTGGTGATTTCAGTAGGTAGGTAAGTCGGACCCCGGCTAATGAAGGCTGGATTGAATTGGGTTGGATTGAGTCGGAATGACGCTTTTCTATCGCGCTGACCATATTTAGTGCCAACTGCACCGTGTGATTGATCCATAACTGGTGTTGTACCTACACAGCAAAACATTTCTAAAAGTATACGGAATCTAAAACACGAGTAGTCTAATTTTTTACAAGTGAAAATCGAAGACGATGTAATTTTCAACTCCTTTTGATGTAATTTTAGTCTTTTTTCAAAAAGTGAATAGAAATACATTGTTTTGCTATAATTTTACATTCCGTGATGTAAAAACCAAGCGGCCAATGAATTTTACATCACAAACAGTGTAAAATTGTATGTTTGATTAAAAATTAAATGAAAATGTGCAACTTGTGTGGCGCGCGTCGGATACAAATTAAACAAGTAAGAAAATTATTCGAAAACGAGTCGTAGGCGTAGCTCTAGCATTTCCATAATCCTTCAAAAGCTGGTAGGTTCAAAATAATGTCATATTGAAAAAAGATGCTGTTGGAATTAATCAATTTTCTCTCCATTGCAGCAAGATCAGATTTTTCGCACTGGCAGTGATTTTTCGGAGAAATTTCCGTCAGGCGGAGGTGACGCGGACCGGAAAATAATGGTGTTCTGGGACGAATCGAGGATCCTGGTGACGGCCATCTGTTCAACATCACCGTGCTGGGAATCATCGGATGAAACAAAAATACCAGGCTGACGCTGTGCGTGATGGTGTATATCTTTTAGGTTTTTTTTTAGAAATATATGCGAAATTAAAATTTTAAAAGCAGCGTATTCATTCATAGACAACAGCAAAACCTGAATATTTAGCAAAGATTTCTAATATTTACGAGAATAAATGTTAAAATATACATCCCCGTCTATTTTTACACGACGGCTTTCGTCGTCCGATTTCGTGCATTGTTTTCGATCTAAATTTACACGCCTCAAAAATTACATTCTTGAAAAAAATACATCGTGATAGAATTTTACATCAAAATCGATGTTCCGTTTTCGTGCATCGTTTTCGGTCTAAAATTACACGAATTTTTCTTGCTGTGTACGGCGATTTGCACGCAAAAGAAGCCATCAAAACCGGACGCCATCAGCAATAAAGATCAGAATACTAAAATGCAAGGAAATAGCCCAATTACTGTTGATTTAGTTCGTTGAACTAGAAACCTTGTTTTAATGTGCTAAGTTTGATGTTTCATTTTTCATCTGATTATGAATTTATTACAATAATCTCATCATAAACTTGTTTTTGAAAAATAGATAATGAAAAATCATGCATTCTCACCCTAAATTCCCCTTGAGTTCACCCCTAAGATTCGCTTTTCAGATTCGTGATCGCAGAAATCATCGGTATTCTTCTCTGCAGCAACTACGCTCCACCAAAATAGGTAATCGATCATATGTGTACATCCACTAATCAGACTCTACTCCAATTATGAACTTCCTTGGAGTTGGAATTATTGGTATAAGATTCTATGCTGGAACGGCATTAATAAGCTTTCTAATAACTGGTATTGTCCTCTAGTGCAACCATATTGCATATGTTTGAAAGAAACCAAACAAAACATATCCCATATCCTATCACTAGTTGAAACAGGATAGAAACAATCAGCCAGTAAGGATATTTTCGAATTATGGGATGAACGCTGTGTGTATGTAAACTAGCATTAGAAAACAATATTCTTTGTTTCCATTCGACGCACACAGGGGTAAAACATGAAAAGGCGATCAAAACTAATATTAACGCGCCAGCGGCCAGCACTATATTTTACTTCGGAAGTCGGAACTTCCGACTTCCGAAAGACTTCCGACAAAGAAAAGGGAAGTACTAGATTTACGGAAGTCTGTGTTTTGTTGCCAGTTCACCAGCGACACGGTCCTAAAATTTTTAATGAAATTCACAATATTTGGATGAACTCACCATTGAGCAACGGGAGAAGCCATGGATGGTAGTAGGTCTCATAACCTGGGAGGCAGAGTTTATTGAAGGTTTTCGTGATACTGAAGAATCTGACCAATATCTGTGAATCATGACATGGTGGTGAACTTCAGCGATAGGCAGCATCCATGTGAGCTCCGATGCATAGAGAGCGCATACTATATTCGCACTCCGTTCGTCGTGTTGAGCTTGACCCATACAGTAGTTATCGCTAAAAACATTGTTAAGAAGTGTAGAAGGTGCTGCTACAGACTATTCCGGATACATACAGAGTGCTGCTACAAAAGCATCTTTACGAAGAATCTTTCTCCAACCTATGGAAAATTGCAAATATGGTGTTATTACTCCAATTTTGGTCCATTTGTCTGCTGGATACTCTTGGCAAGACGATCTTCAGAGATGATGAAAAAGGTAGGTTTTCGGAAAGGGAGATCTACAGTAGACGTCATTCGATTAGGAACTTGGAATCTCTAGGGTAGAGGTCAACCTTAAATCCGTATAATGTTTGCTGAGAGAGAGGATTCGTCTATAATTGCCGCATGCCGCCATGGAGCGCGAGTTCGACCTCTCGCCGTTTCAATCCAATTGACCTGACTGCGGGGATTCTAATCAGGATTCTATGCTTAGTATTGTGCTTCTGAACGCCGTGTATAACGAGGAGTTAACACTGAAGCTACCAGTAGGCGTAGATTTGAAAAGCATGACCAATAGGGTGGCCCAAAATTGTACTATGTCTGGAATTTTGGGGGCTCAAGCTTCAAATGATAGCTTAATGTGTAAGAAACAATATTATAAATGGCGGCGACTCAGAAAAATTATGTTTAGAGGTCGCACTGGTTCAATTTTTTAAAAAAGGCAATTTTTTCGACATTCTGTCTTAATAACATTTTCAGATCTAGAAAAATTTTCAAACATGTGTCTCTAATATATTTTAAATTTTCTTTATAATGTAAAATTTAAACTAAAAATTTATTGGGACTGTTTTGGACTCTCAATTTGTATGTATGATTTTTTAATTACGCATTACTATGATTTTTTGTAAAAAAAATAATTAAAATTAACAAAAAAGTGTACTTTGGATTAAGATTTTTAATCAACGTTGAGTTCAGAAGATGCGCGACGTTATGATGTGCAACTTTGTAGGAGAAAGTGTATAGCTATGACTTGTCATTTCAAAGTAATTCAAGTTTCACTGGGGAAAAAAGTCGCAATTTTCAAATTTATGCTAAAAATTGCATTATATTATGCTGTGGATGAGTTTCGAGCAATCTAAGAACCAAATAAACTCCTGATATCAGATTTTTTTTAACCTTTATCCTTTTTTTATCACCAGAAAGAATCATTCCAAGTTTAGATTTTTTTATTGATTGAAGGTCGTGTTACCCATACTTGGGTGACGGTTTGAGGAATGTGTTATGGCTACAACCACTAAATAAATTTAAAATTAAAATCTAAAAACTAGTCATGCTTGTTTAGGCTGATTCAAAGATCGATAAAAGAATGAAAAAGTTTGTTAGCAGAAGTTTGGATTGCTCGAAAATCATCCACAGCATAATCTAATGCAATTCTTAATAAAAATTTGAAAATTGTGACTTTTTCTCACAGTGAAACTTGAATTACTTTGAAACTAAAAGTCATAGCTATACACTTTCTTCTGCAAAGTTGCACATCATAACGTCGCGCATCTTTTGTATTCAATTTTGATTAAAGATCTTAATCCAAAGTACACTTTTTTTTTATTAATTTTAATTATTTTTTTTTACCAGAATTCATAGTATTGCGTAGTTTAAAAAATCATACGTACCAATTGAGAGTCCAAAACAGCCCCAATAAATTTTTAGTTTAAAATTTTCATTGTAAAGTAAATTTAAAAAATATTAGAGACACATGAGACCTAATCTGGAAAGTTCAGTTTTGGTTTAATTGCCTTATCAAGTTTCTTGGAATCTAAGAATGGAACGTGTTCAGAAAAAATTTGTTCATCGAGCACTAAGACGATTACAATGGAGAGAACCTCAAGAAATGACACCGTATTCTGATCGATGCCAACTATTGCAACTAGAAATACTATCTCGTCGTCGAAGTTTACAACAGGCTACGTTTGTAGTGAAAATTTTGAATGGTGAAGTTGATTGCCCCGAGCTGCTGTCATCGCTGGATTTTCGCGCAAGTCAAAGAACGCTACGGAATAACTCCCTAATACAACCGAAATTTCGACGCACTACGTTCGCCTACTACCAACCAATAGATTCAATGAAAAGAATGTTTACTGCTTCCGAAAGTTTGCTCGAATTTGGCGAGTCCTCCGGAAAATTTACCGGGAAACTGAGAAGATCATCATTCTTGTAATATTTTTAATTTCTGTTGTTCCTATTTTATTATTCATTAAGACACCACAGTCAGATGAAATTTAAATTAATATACAAATATACAAATATACAAAGATACTTTTTCAAGACCTGAAAATGTTATTAGGACACAATGTCGAAAAAATGGAATTTTTTCATAAATCGAACCAGTGCGACCTCTAAAAACCATTTTTCTGAGTCGCTGCCTTACAAAAGTTTGTTTCTTATACCCTTAGCTATCATTTGAAGCTTGAGCCCCCAAAATCCCAGACGTAGTACAATTTTGGGCCAACCTAATGACCAACCAAAAGTTGTGCCGCTTGTACATAAATATGTAGAATTTACTATAGGAGGACATACGACAACTGATTTTGTATTGCGCGTATTGCAAGTTTTGCTCTAAGGAAATTTCTATACAGAAAAGCGACCTGAAGTCCCATCATAGAGGTAGAGCGAAACAGACATATATTTGGGTACTTGTGCCTATAGAACCATATTAGCAGATGCAGCTTTCGTCATCACGGTTGTAATTCCTGTCGACATCATTTGGAGGGCAAGAAGTGTTACATGGCACGAACAGCATCAATGTTTGAGAAACCAATAGGGAAAACGCAAACGCAGCTTCCAGCCTTAGGAAGAGTCAACTTATACTTGAGGCCGCTCCTTTAAAGCCATTAGTGGTTCAAAATTATGTAAATATTAATTCGCTTTATTGTATGAAATTCATGAACACATTAAAAAAAGTTTTGTTACATTAGGTTTTATTAATGTTTAAGTTGACTGTAATTCGATATGATTTGAGCAAAATTGGCAACATTTTTGTTAGAAAAAAACCCAACTTTTCATTAGGTTACCCTCAACGTGAATCGAAAAATGATAACATCCCAGTCCGAAAATCACGGGGCAAAATCGTCCCGATACCTGCTCGAAATGGTCAAATTTGGCAAAAAACCGGACTAAATTCTGAGCGGGAAGCGGTCAACCGATAAGCAAAAAACAAGGGAAAAGTGTGCGTCACCGGAATGTCACGAAAAAAAGGTGACGTGGAACCAGCGGAGAACGGCTCCTTCCTCTTGAGGCTCGGCTTAGGACGACATTCTTCGGGATTCAATCGTGAGATCAAGGAGTGATTTTGAATCGTTCGGTTCAGGAATCGTGGGCCTCACGCGATACATCACGCGAGTTCCGCGAGAGAATAATCCTCCAAGCTAGTTTATGTGGCTCCAACAAATATCAGTGAAGGCGTCCCGGCCTATTCGTATGGCGTCTATGCCCTGGCCGGCTCGAATCAACCATCACCGCGCAAATTGAGACAGCAGTTTGTGCGTGGAAAGGATGGACTGCCCTCGAAGTTCAACCCCACGGCCATGTGGGCCTTTTCCGGCCAGGTTGTGACCAACGAGATTGTGATGGCGTCGGAATCGGGCTGCCCAATCAAGATGCATCGGATCGAGATCGAGAAGTGCGACGAAAGGTACGATCGCGAATGTCGCGGGGTTCGGTACATTCCATTTCACCGAGCGGCGTATGACCGAAACACCAGCCCTAATGCCACCAGGGAGCAGATCAATCAAATGACGTCGTGGATCGACGCACTGTGGGGCAGAACCTATGAAAGTTGTGACAAAACCTCATTTTTCATTTCTTGGATAAAAATTTTCATATTTATATTTTTGGAAACGAGAAAAATACACGAACTCAAATCTATCCAAGATTTTGAAAAATTCGTTTTTTTAGCTACTTCTTAGTAGGGGAAGGTAGAGTAAATTTTGTTTAAAAAATGAGGAAATAAAAAGAGAGATCTTTCTCGCTCTGTAGAAAATAATCTGTTCAAGATAACCGTTAACCAAATACATCAATTTTTCTGAAATTTTATGAATTTTTATGCACTATAGAATATATTAAATTTACAAAATATATTGTCCTAATTATAGCAAAAATAGTTTGACATGAAAAATCACAGATTTTCACCAATTTCAAACATCTTAAAGTATAGTTTTTCAGCAAAATTCCGCGTCGAGTTACGTATTAAAATGAAGAACTAAGTTTCAACTTTATGGTAAAACAAAATAATACTACTCTAATACTTGCTAATGAAGAAGTTATTAAACTTTTTGTGAAGCATGTTTTTTGTGTTTATCATAAAATTTACATTTTTCTCAGTAACTCGTTCTTGGAATGAAAGCTTACTGTTTAGTGAGGGTTCTTTACAAAAAACAATTGGCTTCAATAATACCATTAGTTTTTTTCTTTAATTACTCAATAAATCAATTTCCTTACATAACTGAATTCATTTTATGCGTAAATATAGGATTTTATAGGGGACCTAATGTGAACATTTCAATTTTTTTTTCTAAACTAGTTCAAGGCAATCTACAACAACATACATTAAATTGCAAACAGGTTTATGAACAGCTTTATTCTTCATCAGTACCCATATTTAAGTATTTTTCTTAATTTTTTAACTTGTATATTTTTGCACAAATTGAGATAAACTTTTTGAAAGGCTCAGTGAGCAGAAGAGTTAGCCATATACAGTTGCGTTCAAAAAAGCATGAAATCGCGTGAAGCTGCGCTCCCATTTCCAACTTTGACAAGCTGCCATTTCTCTCTCGGTTGATATTTTTTAATGAAAATTTTACACAATCTTGTTCAACTATTCAACTAACGCTCTACAAGATTTGAAGTCTTCATAATGTCGGGAAACAAAGGTACAGCTATTCCCGTAAAAAAGGGAAATTTAGAATTGATTCACTAAATTGGCTGTATCTTTGACAATACTCATTGAAAAATTCTTGAAAATTCAAACAAAGATGTAAAAATGTGTAATACCAGGCCAAGTTTCGTCAAAATCGATGAACGTGATCAAAAATGGTGCCAAGTAGAAAATGAGGTTCATTATCGTCTAGAAGACGATTTCACTCATTTTTGGGCGTATGTTTACATGGAAAACATCGCGAGCCATGTGGTCTTGGTATTTTCTTTCACAAAATCAAAATTTATCACAAAGAATATACATATTTCCATATAAAATTGAAACACGTTGCGCTTACTCAAAAATCAGCTAGATCATCTCAAATTTTACACTGATGCTTGGTGACCCGAAAGGCATCGAAAAAAACATATGGGAGCAAAAAGTCATTTTTTGCAGTGGTCTAATAACTACTCTAGGATCGATTTATAATTTTACTTCTACTGAAAATAGTTTCGATAGCAGGAATTCACTTATATTAACTTATATGAACTTGAATTTAATGCGGAAAATATTGGAAAAGCAAAGTTACAAAAGCCAGAAAACGACTAAATTTCTTCTATTTTTAAAGCCTCATTTTTCTTTGACTCTGAATAACGGCTAATTAAAATGTCGTAGCAGAAATTGTTTATTGTATTTTGTTCCCAATTTCATATTCTTTCAAAACAGATAAAATGAAAAAAAATTCAATGATTCTCGTATTTTATTACCTATTAAAGATATTAAAGATACAAAACATTTGAAAAAAAAAACTTCGAAACTATCATCTCTGAAATCAACACTGCTTCTTATTTCAGATTCATACATACGTATAAAACACATCTTCACGACAAAACTATTTTGTTTATCGTGTTGCCGGAAGCATGTATGTATCGTTATTACGATTAGTTTTTTATTCAATTTTTATTTTTTATTCACATCCAAATTAATTTCGAATATTTAAATATTCCCTGAAAATCGATAAATCTCTCCAACTTATAAGTTTGTTTAGTTTGAAAAAAATGTTCATCATTTATTCTTGAGAAATATGAAATTTGATGCGTTTTGGATAAATTAAAACGTAAAATTGAATGAAGAAACGTGATTTTTAGCACAAAACTCAAAGATAAGAATTGTTGGAACCACCCGATGAACTATTCTCGCGAATAGTACGTAAGATTGAGCGTTTTCTAATCTTTTATTTAGAGAATTTACAAACATGTAATTTTTTTTTTCGTTGTGGAATTTTTATCATCAAGATAAGGTGAATTTTACCGACGTATATTTTCAATTTTGTGCCTTTCAAAAATGAATTCTAGTATTTAGCTAGAATATCATCAACCACACGATTAGATAGTTTTTATTATTGTGAACATTCCACTCCAAGACATCAAACCTCTACAAGCTGATTTAACACGTTCGTCGCCACGGCACCCATATTCGGGTGACGGGTGTATTTCCTGGGGGGCCCCGTCACATCAAAAAGCGTGTGACGCTCTCTTACTTGAGTTCACCGCTCATCTTCGCCACACGTTTCAAATATGGGAGTTCTCCCTCTTTGCTTTCTCTCTCTGAAAATTTCTTTGGGCCCGGCTAGTAAAACTACCAAAATGAGCGTGGCAACGAACGTGTTAAAGAAGTTACGAGGTTTTGTCCAACACAAAGCCTGTTCTGCCCCACTGTGCGACGGGAGCAGCGACAGGAGAAGCGTTTGCGGGACTCGCCGATGCAGAAGAGAGCCGTAAGTCGAAGAGATTTGTCATGTCCGAAAAATAATAGTAATGAGAGAGGTTGGGTATCTTGTTGCCAGAAAATTAAACACGATGAACTTAATTTGCAATTTTTTTATTATTATGGGCGACCGAAAGCAAAGCTTTTTTTGTTAACAGTCTCAAAGTCAAGGTTGGAAAGACCAAGTCGATGGAAATCAACACAGAAAACCGTTCCAATTTCGTGGTATCACCAAAAAGCGCTAGCAATCGTGATTCGGGAACGTATGTGGAGATGGATTGGGCACACGCTGCGAAGAGATGAAGACGAGATTTTCAGAGAGGCGTTAGACTGGAATCCAGATGGGCATCGAAGGAGAGGCAGGCCCAGAAACTCGTGGTGGCGTAGTCTAGCCGCTGAAATCCGCACACTTGACGAGAACCTTGGCTGGCAGCAAGTGAAGACGCTGGCTCTGGATCGCCAGCAGTGGAGATCTTTTATCTCAGCCCTATGCGTCTGTCAATCGGCGCCGGACCCTTAGGTAGATAGAGCCTTCTGGTTGCGACGTGTTGAGGCTTCCTGGCTGCATATTGGTGGCTTGGGACGCTGTCGTCGGCTTTGAAAGATGCATTATTTGGGGAAAACCATCACCCATCGTTTTCCCTCACTGCGATATTTGAAAACTACATTTACTCGTGACCAATCACCACAACCTAATTTGACGCATACATTCATGAACATTTATGAAAGAATCGGTAGAACAATCTTTGTCCCAGATTCAAATCGATTGATAAGTATAGAAGATCTTGAACCTCATTTGACTCGTAACCTTAATCTGGGCTTATAGCTGCAGTTAGAGTCTCATGTACGGAACTCTGATTTCACCTGAAGCATGCCTAAACTTATAAACCATATGGTATTAATGGAGTTCCCGCTTTATAGCTCTCAAATCGGCTATATCTCGATAGTTTTGTGTGCTACGGGAGTCACCTCTGAGACAGATGCGAGTAACTGCCTGAGCATATGTCTCGGGAACTTCTGTACCAGTTGGCTGGCAGTTGGGAAATTGAAAAGTTAAGGGTGCATAAGAGCATTCGGAACACAAGTGTTAACAAGTTTCATTTGGAGGAATCCCGGGTTCAGAAGACCGAGAAGGCTACTCAACGATCGACGATGTTTCGGGAGGTTATACAAAAAGGTCCAGTCAACTCATCTGCTTTGCCGATGACATTGGTATAGTCGGCAGATCATCTGCGGCGGTGGAGGAGATCTACCGCAAACTGAAACGCGAAGCAGGAAGGATTGGGTTGATGATTAATACGTCCAAGACGAAGTACATGCTGGCCTGCGGATCCGAGACCGACCGAACCCGCTTGTCCAGTAGTAACAAGGTCACGATCGACGGCGACGAGCTGGAGATAGTCGAAGACTTTGTCTATCTCGGCTCACTGGTGTCCGCAGACAATGACACCAGCCGTGAGATCCGGAGGCGAATTATCAGCGGAAGTCGTGCCTACTATGGACTTCACAGGCAACTGCGGTCGAGTAGACTTAGCCCTCGCACGAAGTGTAACCTGTACATGACGCTCATTAGACCGGTAGTTTTTTACGGGCACGAGACGTGGATATTGCTCGAGGAGGACCTGCACACACTCGGAGTATCAAGCGACGAATGCTAAGAACCATCTTTGGCGGCAGGAGAACGAAGTGTGGATGCGAAGGATGAACCACGAGCTCGCGCGACTCTACGGCGAACCCAGTATCCAGAGATGGCGCAGGCTGGCCGGATACGCTGGGCAGGACATGTTGCGAGAATGCCGGTAGACTGTCCTGCAAAACAGGAGTTCGCTACGAATCCGGTAGGAGCGAGGCGAGCAGGGGCACAACAATCGAGGTGGTTAGACCAAGTGGAGCGTGTTGGAAAACGGTTGCCATGGATCGAGTGAATTTTAGAAATAATGTTCACCAAGTTATTCCAAACTTGGGTATAAAGAAGCGTTGAGTGCCACATAAAATTACACGTGTGGCATGCCATAACTGAAGAAATTGGGTCATATGATTCTGATTTTGATGAACATCTTGTTGAAAAACAGGAATATGGTTTTCAATTCCCATTTCCCCCAGATTATATTCGGAGAAAAAACCTATCTCGTGATTTGGCAGGCAATTACTGATTTATCCAGCTGTTCCGATTAACCAGCAGCTTACACGTTGGGAACCGTTAATTTCGGATCCTACCCCATAAACCTAGAGGTGTAAAACTTGTAAAACTAGTTTACGGACCAAAAAGTTCCGATGGGAACCAAAGCTTGCAAATCTCGTTTTTGCAAGGCAGGGAATTTTCTGTGCAAGCAGCTAAGTCAGCATTATGGAAAGAGCAAAAACGAGGCAGTAAGAAAACAATAATAAAACAGTCTTTGGCAGCCTCCGATGAAAAAAAAAACTTCGCAAAAGCAAAACTCCGTCAAAGTGATGCTACCCGTTGATTAGTCGAGTATCGGATGGGCCTTTGTTCCGTCAAATAAATACCCCAGTCAGTCGCCATTCGTGAGCGGTTCTGCTTTTCTTTTTTCGCGCAAACTCGTTACCATGTTTGATTGTTCGCCGCAGCCAGCAGCAGCGGCATCATCTGATCATCATCATCATCATCTGCTTTGGCGCGGAATCTTCAAGCGTGAGAATTATGTTGTTAGGCAGTTGGGAAGAACCCTCTAATAAGATATGAGCGCCGGTTCATCTCTCACCTTTACTGCTTTCACGGTAAAAGTGCAAAAGGGCATCGTGTTTGTGAATCCATCCACGCTATCGTTTGAAGAGGCTCCGACAAATTTGACAGGAACAGCTCAACACAACCAACGGTTTTAAAGTAGATACTGAGTGTAGATTCAGAGTTCAGAATGAGAATTTTGATTCAGAATTCAACTTAAGAATGCAGATGAAAGTTGAGGACTCAGATTCAGAATTCCGATTTATCAAGTTCAGATTAAGATTAAGTGAATTCAGATTCGGAATTCAGATTCAGAATTCAGATTCAGAATTCAGATTCAGATTCAGAATTCAGATTCAGAATTCAGATTCAGAATTCAGATTCAGAATTCAGATTCAGAATTCAGATTTAGAATTCAGATTCAGAATTCAGATTCAGAGTTCAGATTCAGAATTCAGATTCAGAATTCAGATTCAGAATTCAGATTCTGAATTCAGATTCTGAATTCAGATTCAGAATTCAGATTCAGAATTCAGATTCAGAATTCAGATTCAGAATTCAGATTCAGAATTCAGATTCAGAATTCAGATTCAGAATTCAGATTCAGAATTCAGATTCAGAATTCAGATTCAGAATTCAGATTCAGAATTCAGATTCAGAATTCAGATTCAGAATTCAGATTCAGAATTCAGATTCAGAATTCAGATTCAGAATTCAGATTCAGAATTCAGATTCAGAATTCAGATTCAGAATTCAGATTCAGAATTCAGATTCAGAATTCAGATTCAGAATTCAGATTCAGAATTCAGATTCAGAATTCAGATTCAGAATTCAGATTCAGAATTCAGATTCAGAATTCAGATTCAGAATTCAGATTCAGAATTCAGATTCAGAATTCAGATTCAGAATTCAGATTCAGAATTCAGATTCAGAATTCAGATTCAGAATTCAGATTCAGAATTCAGATTCAGAATTCAGATTCAGAATTCAGATTCAGAATTCAGATTCAGAATTCAGATTCAGAATTCAGATTCAGAATTCAGATTCAGAATTCAGATTCAGAATTCAGATTCAGAATTCAGATTCAGAATTCAGATTCAGAATTCAGATTCAGAATTCAGATTCAGAATTCAGATTCAGAATTCAGATTCAGAATTCAGATTCAGAATTCAGATTCAGAATTCAGATTCAGAATTCAGATTCAGAATTCAGATTCAGAATTCAGATTCAGAATTCAGATTCAGAATTCAGATTCAGAATTCAGATTCAGAATTCAGATTCAGAATTCAGATTCAGAATTCAGATTCAGAATTCAGATTCAGAATTCAGATTCAGAATTCAGATTCAGAATTCAGATTCAGAATTCAGATTCAGAATTCAGATTCAGAATTCAGATTCAGAATTCAGATTCAGAATTCAGATTCAGAATTCAGATTCAGAATTCAGATTCAGAATTCAGATTCAGAATTCAGATTCAGAATTCAGATTCAGAATTCAGATTCAGAATTCAGATTCAGAATTCAGATTCAGAATTCAGATTCAGAATTCAGATTCAGAATTCAGATTCAAAATTCAGATTCAGAATTCAGATTCAGAATTCAGATTCAGAGTTCAGATTCAGAATTCAGATTCAGAATTCAGATTCAGAATTCAGATTCAGAATTCAGATTCAGAATTCAGATTCAGAATTCAGATTCAGAATTCAGATTCAGAATTCAGATTCAGAATTCAGATTCAGAATTCAGATTCAGAATTCAGATTCAGAATTCAGATTCAGAATTCAGATTCAGAATTCAGATTCAGAATTCAGATTCAGAATTCAGATTCAGAATTCAGATTCAGAATTCAGATTCAGAATTCAGATTCAGAATTCAGATTCAGAATTCAGAATTCAGAATTCAGATTCAGAATTTTGATCAAGAATTCAGATTCAGAATTCCGATTCAGAATTCAGATTCAGAATTCAGATTCAGAACTCAGATTCAGAATTCAGATCCAGAATTAGGATTGAGATTTTTGATAGTTAAAAGAAGATAGTGGTGCTTGAAAGATGAACTTCTAAATGTCCTCGAAAATTTAGCTCATTAGAGAGAACGATCGGAACAATATCAGGATTAAGAATCGATAATTATAGCACAGACAAAATTATAGTATGAATATCTTTTACCCTTCTTAAATTTTAAGACTGGCTTTATTCCTAAACTTGATTCATTCCCAGTAAGAAATTTCATCCCTCGGCAACATTGTAAGTAGGTTTGACGTAAGCTCTCCAAAATGCCACATCATCGTTGACGATCAACAACAGCAAAAAAAAAAACAACACAGAAATCCTCCAACAAAAAACAGCGAATAAAAAGGTTTAAGCATCCCATTTCCTAGGCCACCAAACGGGATAAAATCTTCCACTTTTCTGAATTTTATGAATGAACTATCTGCAGAGTTCAACGAACCACACCCTTCCGCGTGCCGCTTCTTCCAAAACCACCGTCAACCGCACGACACGTTACACCCAAGGAAAGAAAAATAGTGTGGCGCGTTTCTTCTCTTGGCATTTTATTTTCAGCCTCTTTTCGGTGTCGGCCTCGTCCCCAGCCAGATGATGATGATCATGCATGGTATGGTGTGGCAGCTTGCGTCCCTCGACTCCCTAACTCGCTCTTTCTCTTACAATCTCCTAACCAAGTGTCGCTCGCTCTGTGTGCTGCCGCTCTTCAGGCGGTGGTGGTGCTGCGCCATGCCACCTAATTTTTTGAGTCATACACACGACGGACTAACTCCAACGAAGAAAACTGCCGCGGGGGGGCTGCCATCGACTACGAATGAACGAATGAAGAAAGGAAGACGACCACGATTAGAGACCCTCGGTATAGTGTTTTTCGTCGGTCGCGGTTTCTTGTTCGCCGCGCACACCCTTGCGATGCCACCTCTCGTGACCAAAGAATGCAGTCAGTCCCTACACATCCAGGAACCATGTGTATGGTAAGTGCGGCGGCGGTGCTGGCGGAAGGCAACCTGCGCGTCAAAATCGGACAAGAAAGAAAGAAAGAAAGGGGAAAACGACGACTCCGCGAAACCTTCAGCATAGGCCCTAACTGCGGTATGCTCCTCATCCGCTTACCTTAAGCTCGGCGGCCGTCAAGCCATGTAGGTATCCGAAACCGAACAGAGCCGCCGCGAGTCTGGGAGTATGGTTTTGATATGGGGGAGCCGCCGCCGCCAGCCGCCTTCGTCGACTTTCTTGTCGACACCCTCGTCGTCACCCAAAAGGAACGAAACGATCATCACCCGATTTTTTTTATGATCGCTGTCGTCGTACATATGTAAGGTTCGTGTGTACGTATGTATACGTATGTTAGTATGTAGGCCAATCAGTGGCTGGCGAAGTTGTTCGCGAAGTGGTTCGAATGGATGTACACATATTGTGTGTCCCGGCCCGGTACAAGACGGGCCGCAAGAAATCGGTAGCAGGCAACCGGTGTCGGTTCAGGAATGTGCCGTGGCTAAATATCGCTAACTGTGAGATCATGCTGCTGCTGCTGCTGCCGCCGCTGATACATTGTAGTAGCGTTTAGTAATACGATATTTAGAAAACTTTTTATCACATTCGACAGCTCGCGAATTTGTTTAGGCGAGCTTTGATTGGTACCAGTCGATCGGCTGGGCACATTGCAGTTGATTTCTAAGTGGTCTCTCACCCAGGGGCGGGAAGAGTCTCGGAAAGCTTTATTGAAAGTTTAGGGACTCGTTAAAGAGGTATTCTACATACAAATTACTCAATCATAAAACATGAATGGCTTTCGCAAAACTTTAAAGAAAAAGTGTAAGTTATAATTGATTACAGCTAAGAATGGTAGAGAAATGAAGGCCGACGAATTCTATATCCAGTGCCCGTGTTAGAAGCCCAAGATCATTGGGAATCATCGTGGTAGTTGTATAAATGTGCGAAGGAAGTGCTGGCGTAGAGAGGAGGCGGACCGTATCATACATCATCGACACAACGAGCATGGAATGGCCCAGTCGACAAACGAGCACGACGGCGAGCAACAGATGGCGCTGATCTGAACAGGCGAAAAGGCAGCCATAGGCGGGCTTCACAAGTGGCGCAATGGGGCGTAATCCCAGGATGGGGCCGTGTTCCAGTTCCGGGGGCAATGTCCAGAGCAACCATATTAATACAAGAAACGTTGAGACACTATACAACATACCAGTCGCGTTATTTGACTGTGATAGTGATTCACAGAGTAGACCACCGCCCCCGGAAGCCGTACCGCTGGAAGATTCCCTAATGCCCTTGCTTTCTATACCATTGCGCCAACAGGACCCCTTTTTCGTTTTGCATGAAATTTGCTGATCGGAAGACGAGAAGCACGTGCAGTTTGAGGCCGATTATTGTAGAAAAGCACCATCATTGCTGCTCGCCGAAGCTTAGTGTCCTCAAGCGGCTGAAGACAACGATCCTTTCAATCGCTTGGACGCCGGCAGCAGGAACTGGAGGTCAGAGCAGTGCTAGAGTCCACCAGAGAAGCTGAACATAAAGAACCAAGCAGCCAGCCGCTCATCAGGAAGTATCATTCTTTAAGTCCGTGAGGTCAACAGTAACTACATAGGTAGGAGTTGAAAAGCCCATCATAAGAGTTTGTTCGAAAGTCGACCTATTTCCAATAAAGTGTAGTTCGTCTTTTCAAGACTCCTTTCGCTATCTCGCGAATTTGCCGACCCTGAGGCGTTTTGAGGGTGTTCTCAGTGGTTCTGAGCAAGCTAACTTACCCACAGGTTGTACCTGTTATGAGATACGATGACAGAGCCGACATCCACCAATCTACGAAGCGAAATCAACCTGAAATGGCCAATGTCTGTCGACCTTGAGGTATCTTTTGGTGAGACTTCCCTTAGAAGTGGAATCGGATGCCTCTCCTATTTTGTTCTGGACTGGTTCTAAGCTTTGGTCTCGTAAAGATCCCGGCTAACCTTGTGGAAAAATCTCGGAATGAATAGCCTGGAGACCATCTATGCCGACTACATCGCTGAAGTCGGACTTATCACGTTTAATTGGGCCTTATAGACATAAGAAGCACAAGCTTACGTAGTAAGAAGCGCGTGGATGCTCTGGAATGTAGTTACACCTTCCCGTAGAGTGGAAACACGTCTGTAAACTCGACAATTGCAAATGTACGGCTAACAGAACTACCACCAAACCCATTAGAGGCCGCCGATAGATCCCCGGAAAATCTTCGCTGAAAAGTGGGTGTCAGACGTAGACACAAAAGATGTTAGAGGAGCGATAGTCCGAGACGCGTTCCGGAGAGTCATAACTCCGATTCGATTGTACGACCGCAGGAAGTGAACACCAAGAGGAAAGGTGTGTAACCAGTAATTTTACTTACTGCTTGGTGGAAAAAGGATCATCAATGACGCGTGTTGGAACGGGTTTCAAAAAGTGCCTTCGTGAGTAATTCCCGTGCTCAGAGGTAGCCAAACACTTAGGTCAACTCACCGAAATATGGCAAGAGATGGTGCTAGTACTCGAGCGCATCGGAAACGCATTAGCCACGCAGTAACGAATACAATAGGGCATGGTGGGAAGAACGGAAAGACAACTACAAAGCCGCTAGCTTGCGTATGGGGTCAAAGATCTTGCTCTGAAACGGCCTCACTTTGAATGGATATCTTGAGCCGACCACGAATGGAAATATTTATCCCATCATGTCCCTACAGGACCCCAAATTCCTAGTTAAGAAAAGCTTACCGGCCCTACCGAGGAGCGGTGCCGTTACCCGGGCACTTTCAACGTCAATAGACTCACCTTCGTGTATGGTTCAGCACCCAAGGTAGGACCAGGTACGCCGGTTGCCGAGATACTTAAATAGCTAGTCAGGGGAGTAAGCCACCTGATCCAGAGCCGACCAACGTAAGTGCTGTCCCGCCGCAGCCTTCACAACGCGTAAGAACTGTAGACCGACGACCCTCTACTACGTCGATTAACGCGTCTTCGTGCCTGTTTCAGCACCCAAAGTGGGATCAGGTACGTCGGTTGCCATGATGTCGCCTGATCCGAAACAATCTCCGTTATTGCTGTCCCGCCGGGGCACGCCCTTCGGTGTTCTGGAGGCCAGTTCCGAGCTTCATCGGACGGAATTAGACCACAACCCACGAGTCACCCAGATCTGATCCTCACCTCGTGGACCAACAAACCAACTCCGGACCAAGCCTGGCTCACGCCGCCTTTGCCACTGATCAACCCGCATTACCCTAAGGTAGGACAACCAACAATTTTTGGACGGGGGGAAGAAAAGTGTTCCACAAGCCGTGTTCGGGAAACAATAAAGTGTGAATTTGACTGAGCGCATTAAGGTGTTTCCTTGACTCCGAATTTCGAGTGTTGCCGACTCGAAGAAAAGTGTTCCACAAGCCGTGTTCGGGCACAATAAAGTGGGAATTTGACTGAGCGCATTAAGGTATTTTCTTGACTCCGAATTTCGAGTGTTGCTGACCCTGAGGCTTGAGAAGGGGGGTTCTTGCTCGACTGAGCAGTTTGGGAGAACCGATGGTTACAGGTGTCAAACTCGAGAAATGTCAGACGTAGACACAAAAGGTGTCAATGGTGCCTGGGTTTAAAACAAGGAATTGAAATCAAGAGAGAATTCTGGTTTCTCTCATTTAAACTCAAACCTTCTAATTCTCTCTACCAATTTGCCAAAATTACCACAAATTCAATCATTGGCTGCATAATTTGTGTGATAATTGACGAATTTTCTCCCTTCATTTCAGTTTCTCGGCTAAAAACGCATTTAGGGGGCTTAAAATCTAGCCTCGTCGGGCGACCAGAAGTTGTGCGGTCAAAGACTCGATTTGCGTCTTGAGACTCCTGAATGACGATTACAAGTCAATACGATTAGAGGCTGGATCTTTAGTTGTTTGAGGATCTGACCTTGAATCGTGGAGAGCTAAGGTCGCTGTTGAGGGAGGTGCATTTGTCTATGAGTATGCGTTGGAGCACACTGAGCAAAAAGACCTTTAATCTCAAGTAAAGTTGAGCGACTGTTCGAACAATCAGGGTCTTTGACCTGAAATGGAGTTTAGGCAGTATAAGGTTGAGTGCTATGAGACATCATGAAATGTCTCATAGCACTCAAGGACCCAGAGTAGCAAACTAAGAAGACGTGGCCTTCGAATACAAACCGTACACAAGGATTTACCACCTGGGTTACCAATTAATAGAAAAGCGTAATTATTAAGTAGTTGTGCTTGCTAAATTTTGCGCCTGTAGTGATTAGGTTACTTCAAGCCAAAATTCAGTGTTTAGAATTAAGAGTGTGAAATGTCAAACACGCACAAACAGGAAAGTAAACAGAAACAAAACAACATCGTGGCCAGCTTGTAACATTTTGAACATCAAAGTTCAGCTTTGATGAAGCACCCTATTCAAACGACGATAAAAATTCATGCGAAACACACTCCAAAACGCACGAGCAAAACACCCGAGCGAAAACCTTGAGCGTCGACCAAAAACCATACAGCATCAACACCAAACTGCACTAGATCGGAATTGATAAAAGGGCAATGATTACTGCGATCAACGATGCCACATTTTGATCGGTATTATCAGTGTATCTTATTCTCACCCATAAAAGTCTCAATATAACAGAAAGAGATACACTGATAATACCGATCAAAATGTGGCATCGTTGGCTGCGATCGAGGTTCATTCTGTTCTTGGGCCTTCTCCCGTGTGGTCGGTGAGTGCGACCGAAAGTTTTGTGCGCTACTGTTTCGCTGGTTCGCTGTCGCTACGGCCGATATTATCGTGCCGATGCTGTCGTGTTGGACGTTTGGAGGCCGTTCGCGTCCAAGGTGCGATGTTGGCGTGGGAGAAGAGTGCGGGAGTGATCTGGGTGTCAACCCGTCACCCGTTTATAGACCGCTTTACGCGGAAACGGCAATTTTCATTACCACAAATTTGGATTAGAAAGAGGTCCAAATTTGCAACTTGATCGCTCTCGCCAGCCGGAGCAAGGATACCCGAATGGGCCACGTAAGTTGCGAAACAACCAAGATGCAGTGCAATGCTAAGTTAGAAGTGGTTTTCCCCAGGAAACCAGTGGCCTTTTTTTCGTTACTTTTTGGGAGCGGATCGTTGGAATCCGGTTGAGCCGACGGAAGCTGAGGCTGACCGTGAGATCTCACGCGAGTGTTTGTTTTTTTTTTGCCAATTAGCAAAAATTGTAATACCAATGTAATGTTGTGAAAAATTAAAGGGTGTGAAATCAGACTTGAACTTGTGAATTATCTGGCACGGAACCACGACTTCCCGCTAGCCGCCGGGCAAACTAAACGCGGGTGTTGACAAATTTTCACAGGAAAATTTGGTGCTTAAGTCAACATCTTATTAACCTTGTTTGGTTTTGATTTTCCTTGAATTTTGAAATGAACCAAAACGTTACAAGCTTCAGCTGATTGCAGGTGAGCGAGTAAAAGTCGGTTAGCACGAATCGGACGTTAATTCTTCCCAACTCCCAGGCAAAGGTAGAGTTGAAGACGAAAATATCCTACCAAGACGGGTAAGCGCCAAACCGAACAAAACGGAGGGTAGAACCAGCTTGCCAATACCGACAGTTCGCACTGGGTGAGTGAAGAATTAGCGCTTCAGAAATTCTTGAGAAACAACGAACCAACCTTTGTTTTTCTATAGGACCGTTATTTGAGATCTGGAATAGTTTTTTTTTGCGAGCCGATCAGCCGTCACATAGCCAAGCCGGAACAGATCCAGCGGGAAGCAGACGCCAGGAAGGGCTGCCAGATTGTGGCCAGTTAACCGAGCTGTGATACGAATGTTTGTACGTTTTTGATGTTGTCTTTGTAAATTACAGTATGAAACGAGCCCGTCAGTAGGTAATGTAAAGCTAGCTTAAGTTTTTTAAATGTCTTGTGGAAGTAAATTATTGTACAATAGCTACAAGTTTTGCGTTTTGGGTGTTTGTGTTTTGGGTGTTTGTGTTTGGCCCTTTTGGGTAAGAGTAAGCCGTGTAGCACACACTGAAAACCAGTGCCCAAGCTGATTCAAAATACAGAAGGTCGAAGCAATCCCAAATCCTTTTGGGGAAAGAGGGCTAAAGCGTTCGCAGGTTAGTAAACTTGTCGGAAATCTCCAGTGTCCGACTAACTGGTCAGTGCAATGACCTGTCACACTAGTTTAGAGTAAGTTCTACACCCATAATGAGATTAAGGATAAGCTATAAAATGTGATGGCACCCGAAAGAAACGTTCCCGAGATCCGTTGGTCAGGCACGAATTGTTCGGAGATGTACATGATGGTTGAGAAGCATATCACAGAGCTTTAGATCACAATAGCTGGGTAATTAACAGTACTGAATCGACCGTGATGTGAGTAACAGGACAGGACAGGTTCAAGAAGGATAGAAGGTGCCCTTATGATAGCTCACGAGATCTTTTCTGTTGCTGTTGGTGGCTGTTCAGTACGAAAAGTTTCAAGGTTAGTGCCGGAGACTTCGATACGTGGGCCAAGGAGAGTTGAAGCCAGCTCAAAAACCCATGATGACAATGTCTAGAGTTCTGACAAGGCTAAACGTTAGCCTGACAAATATATCAAGTATCATATCCATAGAGAAGAGCTTGAATCCATCATAAACATCGCATTCGGCATTCCGGGTTTTGACGGGCACTGGTGGTAAGCAATTTTTTCATGTAGTGATTTGTGACGTTTCGGAAAACTTTGCCAGGACGCCAACCACTTTCCATGAGTGTTGCTAAAAGTTTTGTCACGACCAAAACCAATGGTCGGGGTCAAAGTTGCCATATTACAAACCGCTCAAATCCGTAGGTTTGACGGTACCTACTGATTTTGGCAATGAAACTTGATGACCTTTTTTTTGGTCGTCAGGTAGACTTCTCGTTTATCTGCAGAATCCCTCTAATTTTTTCGATGATCCGTAGAAAATCCGTAGATATCGAACATCGATCCGTAGATCCGTAGAAGTGCTTAAAAGCCGTAGAACAACGGAGAAATCCGTAGATATGACAACGTTGGCGGGGTGCACTGTCTTAAATTTGCATAAACTAATTGTGAGCTGAGCCAGCTGTTAGATTGAATTGGACGTTACGTCGACCTATCATCACTTAGCCCATACGATCTAGTGTCCTATAGGGCCTGACAACCACTTCGTCTTAACGTCATTCGACCGAAGAACCTTCGAAATGACGACTTTAGGGCAAAAGAGCTAGACTCAGCTTAGTTTTAATTAAGAAAAATCTCTTAGTTTTCAGAACAAATTTGAAAACCTAAAACTTTTCATTAGAGAAGGTTTACAATATGAATTTTCGTATTTAAATCTTTTTTCATTGAAGGGAAAACTTTTCCCGAATCCTGTACTCTTCGTAATCCTTTCGTTATTTCTCTGTTTAAATTTTGTTTTTTCTTTAATTAAAAACTGATTTGGACTGCGGGAAGGCGACTGCGCCGCACCGCGTATCGGGCTTTCATCATCGATTTTATGTTTTAAACCTCATCTGATCTTCGCCATCATCCCCTTTTCTTTAATTTTTCCGGTTCGCACAGTCAATCGCTGCCTTTTACGGTACTTCAAATGTCAAAAAATCTCTGCAGTCTAATCTTCTGTTTAGTAATTTTTTAACACCACTGGACCGATTAAATTTTTTGGTTCAGTTCAATGTCCTCGAGGGTATGTTTAATTTTTTTTTAGTTTCAACACAAAGTTTTGAATGAAAAATTCATTTGAATTTTTACGATGTAAAATTGAGTTTTACCAGAGAAGTTTATTAACTCAAAATAACGATATAATCTATTTTCGATAAAATTTAAAACTTTTAAAAGCTTCCAAAAGATCGCCAGGATCGCCCATTCGATCAGCATCAAACAGGCTCTGGCCACAAGTTTATCACCACTGCACATACCTAGCCACAAACACACGCAAATTATTCGGACCGATTCCGAGAAATTTCGAGTAGAGCAAGGAACAAAAAAAAACACCATCGCCGGCGTTTCTGGTCTGAGAGACCCCACCGAAAAAGGAACCCCTCGTTCGGATTCCTCCCGGGCTCCACATTGGCATGCAGCAGCAGCCCCATCATCCGAGAACCGAACCGGACACAATCGAATGGTTTGAAAGAAAAAAAAACAAAATACCTGAAAAGATCGATCCTCGTTTCGGCTAAGGTCTTTGGTTAGCATCGCGCAGATTTCGTCGCCGCTCCGGTCTATCGTCGTCGTGGGATGCTGCTAAGCACAAGTAAGGGAGAGCCTGTGGGGGGCGTTCGGATGTTTTTTTTCCTTCACCTTCTTTCCCATTGCTATAAGGATAAAAGAAACACTTCTGGATGTTTGGTGGGCTAGTTGTGGGTCCGTTGGAGGCAAGCTGCTGAATTCTGGGGGATCAGCCGGAAGAGTATGGTGATCAGGGGACACCGCTTCCAATGAGATGAAACCGTCGGCCGCAACCGGTCGGTCGTTCCTTCTTTCGCAGGAAGATTGGTTCCAGCGAAAGCTTTATTCATATTTAGTGGTATAAAATGCGAGGTTTACCTTCTCAGAGTTTCTATCATTGGTGGCCGGCCGGTTTTTGGGGTCGCTAGCTAGCTTTAGATACTCCGCAAGTCGGCGGAGGCTGCTGGCTGACGGCGATCGGTGTGATCGAGCGATGTCGGTTTTTGGTTGAATTAAAAGTCTGTGAAAACATATGAGCCGTGAGCTCTGGAGGGCGCCGCGGCATTTCGGTTCGATGGCCGTTTTTCATAGCAGGGATGGCAACAGAGACAGAGAGAAAGAAGGGAACTGCGCCCAGAATATGACACGGGAAAATGAAGATCGAGTTGAGGAGACGTGAAACCATCCGAGTCCGAAAACGAACGAGAGTATTGAATCGATGACGAAGACATGACCTAAACGGGATACAAACCCGGCCAAAGCGAAGGGGACGACGAGGCCAAAGAAACGCCGTGGAAAAGATGCATGATGATTGTAAATATTTTTCTCGTGAGAACTTTATTTCTCGAAGTGAAGCAAGAGGAGTTTTTTTTTGTCTACCGCAAAGTGGTGTTGCTGGATGTGCTTTTATGGAGAGATCTTGCAGGCTTGGTCTTTTTTTTTATGAATTGTTCGGCGCTGATTTTATTTTGCTCGTTTCTTGGGTGGGCGCGCGATCGGAGAAGAAAAGCCGGAATTATCTCACAAGGGACTTTGATGAATGAGAGTTTGATATTTACTAGGAGCGTTGGCGTCGTTGTTTATAATCTGTTCCTCCTTCTTGCCGAATAGCAGTTTTGGAAAGGGGACAAAGTAGGACAAGCTACCTGTTTAGATCTTGTTGGAATGAATAATTTAGAAGATTATAAGAAGACTGTTTATTTTATAAAATCAGCTGAGCTGAAAACAACAAATCTGCTGAAAAAAGGCGAATCTTAAAGAAGAATTTGGACTGCAGTAGTAGCTTAGGAAACAGAGGACTGGTGGTCAAAAAATCACTCTAAAGTGTAGAATTCGAATTACAAGGGAAGGATGACCCTAGTCGTAAGATTCCCGAAAAATTTCAATGCGTGCTATTAAAGTTCCATATTGGCTGAATAAAGGTTACTACAATTATTTGTATTTGAGAAAATTCTATTTTAATTGATTTGCCAATATCAGTTTACAGATATAGAAATGTTGTACAAAGTATCATTTTATCTCTAAAGTATTCTTCATAAACTAAAATAAAACTTATTTCAAACTATTTTCTCTCAATCTCTTCCGCCATTCCGAGTAAATTGTCGAGTACCTTGACCGAAATGACACCAATGTGACAATTATAATAAAAATTCCACTTCATCGCCGTCGCCATCCGTTCAGAGCGAGTCGCAGACAAACAAATATGTTGGGAGCAACAAAAAAATAACTGTGTCTTATCACAAAACTGCGTCGCCCAATGCTAGGGACGACTATCTGTGCGCTTTTTGAGCACCATCATCATCATCAACACCATCATTTCAACATGTTGCTAACGAATTCTGTGTGCGCCTCGATTGGTTAAATAAAAATAGCGCACACTCTATGTTATCAGCGAGCTGGCGCAAGCGACTCAACCGATTCCGAAGTCAGGCTCGTTCACCCTCCTTCTATCTCTCTCTATCATGCGACCAGTTGGGCGTGAAGAAGCAAATTTAAGTACAGCAGCAACAAAAAAAGTCCTAGAGCACCGCTGCTGACTAGAGGTTTCAGAGTAAACAAGGAGATTTAAACTTTGTACACATATTACACAATCAGCTAGCGCCACGAATGACCGCCATACACCCAGACCTGACAGCGATTAGCACCATTTTAGAACGGGACAAAGTTCCCCCGGCGGCTCCGGGATTCCGGCGACAATGAGCGATTGATGATGGTGATAGAGGAAATGTGATTCGCGCTTCGCGATCGTGTGGCATTACAAAGTTCACATTGGATGGTATGTATATAGGGGAAAAATAATTAAAATGAATATTGTGCTTACATAAGCCCGTATCAGTTCGTGCACAGCTGATGGTGATAGAGCTGCTCCAGTGCTGCCAGCAACAAGACAGCGGTTGTTCGCTTCCTCACGCTCTGAAGACTTTAAAAGAACGGGAAACACGTGTTTATAGTCTTTTTCACCGTGCCCTGTCAGCAGCGACGAGTGGCCTAGATCCGTGCGAGGAATATATCTTCCCATATTGGTGTGGATGCGTGTACGCCAATGTCACCACTCGAAAGGAATGTGACTGTCTCTCGTTTGTTCGGTATTCGCTTTTTGCTCCGGTTGGAATTCTTAACTTAACAAGTGCCTGCAATCGTCTTTTTTTTCACTTACTTCCAGCTGACAGTCCCTACGGCAGCAGAATACAGAAACAACTGCCTCACACTTTGCACACAAGAATCCAAATTTACCCAATCATCATCATGGGTGCCCTCGGTTTGTTAGAACCACTTTAGTTGGGCGCTCTTCGCCACTATTCTATCTGTATCGCAATCGAATGTAGAGCGCACAAAAGTCAAACTTCCAATTAACTTCAATTAGAAGCACACACTAAAATAGAGAAGCACTTATTTCATATGTCACCCTTACTTTCCTCCAGCTCATATCATTAGCACTTTGATACTGGTGGAAAAACCAAACCGAGCCGAAAAATGAGCCTCGAACCGAAACTGATTAAATGCATTCCAAACGCCAGTAGAAAGTCTAATCAATTGAACTGAAATTCAATCGCCGTAATCCATTTAATGGCAATCAATCGCACATTCAGCAGAGTCCGTGTCCACACTATTCACTAGCACTGGCCACTCTGGGAACTTTTGGGGCATCCAAGCCGAACGAACCAATTCAGCTAAGCTCTAAGCTCAGCTAAGCTGGTGTTTGCTGCTGCTACTGATGAAGTTTGATGATGATCGTCGTCGTAGGTAGAGTATCAAGTCCGCACAGAAGTGAATTCCAACGACACACATCCGCTGGCTTTCGCATCTCGAACAGGAAAAACATCGACCTCTGAGCGCTGGTGTTGATGATCTGGATGAATTGTATGGAGATGAAGAAAAATTCCAGAACAGCACCGAGCGCTCTCACTTACACAAACCGGATTCACTTCACTTCGATGGGTCACGTCCAAACGGAACGATACGAAACACCATCCAGTCGCTGTCCGTGTCCAACAAAAACCGGGTACGCACACTTCGAAGCCAACACGGCGCGGCGGGCTTAAGGCAAACGATTCAGCTCCCTCCATCCGCTGCTGAGCGCCGAATCTCGCAAAGTGTTCATAAGTTTTTTTTTCCTGGTTTTAACCGTCACGCTTGGCATGCGATGTGAAGCGCAGCCAGTAGAGCCAACACACTCGAACTCGGACTCTGCTCTGCTCGCTGCTCAGTCAGTCATTCAACCAGTTGCTTCTCTAGAGCTCTTCTAGAGTGCTGGCTGAATCGCACGATCGCAGGCAGGTTGAACCACGATGACAAAACGACGGACGGCGGCGTTGTCATTAGCGTAAAACACTTCCCTACGCGTACGCTCTCTTGTGCTGTCTACGCGCTCTCTTTTCACGATTCCTATTCTATTCCTTATGATGGGCCATAGCGCTTCTCCACAAGCCGCATATTTCGCTCCTTCCGCTTAGAAGGAAAACTCATTCTACGAACATAGTACGACGCGGATCGCCCGGTGTGTGACGCACTACTTCCGTCGTCACCACACACTTTTACGCGAACACTACACACCACACAACAGTGGCAGCAGTGAGAGCTCGACCGGTGGTGGTCGTCACAGACAAACTTCCTTCCTGTCGTCTTGTGGTTTTCTAGCACCATTGAGAAATAAAAACCCGTATGAAACCTACACCTAGGAACGGGTACAACTGTACCTATGTACATTAAACGGATCCGCGTGCGCGTTTACCAAGCCGCACCTCTCCCCCCTCCTCCCCCCTTCGATATATGTTCTGGATAGTTTTGCAAGTCGGACAGATTTCCACCCTATTCTTCAACTTCGGATGCAAAAGACAGCGGTTATTCTTTTCCTTCAATTTTTATCCGCGTCTTCTCCAATAACTATGCATTTGGCCGGAAGGAAATGCGAGCAAACGGTGACTGGTCTGGTGCCAGAACTCGTTGCGATAATAACTATTGCTAGTGAGCGCCACACCGAAGGGAAGGGGAGAAAATTGACAGCGCTTTCCTTTTTGAGGTGTTGTCCCGGAGAATCTGAACTGTAGGGCAGCATCCTGGATCAGCATTTTCTCTCGAGGAATGTTTTTTTTCGAACGAACTTCTCCAAAAACTTGATAAAATGTGTATATCATTCTCTTAACATAAAGTGTCATAAATAAACTTTAAAAAAAATTCTCTTAACAGCTCTTCTCTATCAATAAGATTTAATAATTGATTTAGTAGTTGCATGATTAGAGGGCTTCAATGTATTCTCATCAACAACCTAAAAAAAGTTTAGGAGCAGAATAACGCAATTTTTTTCTTGTCAATGTATAGTTTGTATTGAATTGTATAGAATAAATGAACTTATGGTGTTTTCTCGTAATGATCAACATGTGACAGCGTCAAAATAACAATATTTGACTTTGTCATATAGTCATTGCAACCTTATTTATAACAGAATTTAACCATGTGACATAATCTCATCATGAGACATGATCCGAGCATGCTATATAATCAGTCCATGTGACATAATCCGACCATGCAACATAATGAGACCATGTAACATAATCTGACCATGTGACATAATTCGACCATGCGACATAATCAGATCGTGTGACATAATCGGACAATATTACATATTCCAACATTCAACATAATCAGACCATGTGACAAAATCTGACCATGCAACATAGTTCGATCATGCAACATAATACTACCATGAGACATGTGACATAAACCGATCATGCAATATAATCAAATCTTGTGACTTAGTTTGACCATGCAACATAATTGATCATGTGACATAATCTGAACATGCAACATAATCGGACCATGTGATATAATCCGATCATGCAACATACTCGACCAAGTGACATAATCTGACATTGCAACATGATCGGACCATGTGACATAATCCGATCATGCAACTTAATAGACCATGTGACATAATCTGACTATGTCACATTATCGACCATGTGACATAATCTGACCATGCAACATAATCGACCATGAGACATAATCTGACCATGCAACATAATCAGACCATTCAACATAATCGACCATGTGACATAATCTGACCATGAAACATATTCGGACCATGTGACATAATCAATCATGCAACATAATCGACCATGTGACATAATCCGAACATGCAACATAATCCGACCATGCAACATAATCGACCATGTGACATAATCCGACCATGCAACATAATCGGATCATGTGACATAATCGACCAAGTAACATAGTCCGACCATGCAACATAATTGAACCATGTGAAATAATCCGATCATGCAACATGATCGACCATGTGACATAATCCGACCATGTGACGTAATCTGCCTATGCAACATAATACGATATTGCAACATAATCGACCATGTGACATAATACGACCATGCAACATTATCGGACCATGTGGCATAATCGACCATGTGTCATAATCCGACCAAGCAACATAATTGGACCATGTGACATAATACGATCATGCAACATAATCTACCATGTGACATAATCAGACCATGCAACATAATCGAACCATGAGACATAATCCGATCATGCAACATTATCGATCGTGTGACGTAATTCGATCAAAATCGAATTGCAACAAAATCGATCATGTGACATGATCCCCCCATGACATGTAGGATACGGATCCCTGCCACTGGGGCCCATCGACTCAGAAGTAATCCGCCACTGGACGCCTCCGCCGCTGGCTGTCTACGCTGAAGGCCGTCATCGCTGCTCGCTGGTCCATGTTGCTCCACGGTCGCCACTGAACTACTGCAAATCGATATTTGAGTTGGATTACCTCTGGAACTGGTGGGGTCCAAACTCAGATCGAAGCGCAGCCAATGTCTGTTCAGTTCGACGGCAAACAGGGAAAGAAACCGAGTCGACCGACGAGCCCTTTCTTTTATACCTTCAGTAGACTGGGAAAATCAAAATCCATCAAGAGGCGAGGCTTCCATGTTTCTTTCTTTTTCTCTTTATTTTTTTATTTTGGCTTAGTGATAACGACATAATCCTTTAGATATGATGTCCGTTAATGAGACTATTTTTGTGACGCAATATTCGTACAAAAATTTCAAATTGTCCCCCTATAGTGTTGCCGTAAGACGTAATGCTACGTATGACTCTAACATGACGGTATGACTCTAACATCTCAGAATAACCCAGAAGTATCGGGAAGTTCTAAGAGCTTCAACCCCAAAATAGCATTACCGGAATCAACTTCCCACTCGGGACTATTTAAGTTGTCGGATATTTTTGGATGGAGTTTACATGGTTTTCAACATATCGGAAACTGAAGACATTTTTGAAGCAATTGATGCAAACATGGCCCCTTCTTCCAGTGTTTATCTCTCTTGATGGATAACTTAAGCAGAGAGGTCGGATATATCACTGTTTTACAGTGCAATTGTCGTAGTATTATCCCTAAACTGGATCCGTTCAAATTTCTTCTTCACGAAACAATTGGCGATATTTTTGCGTTGTCCGAAACTTGTCAGTTAGTACTGGCCTTAAAGAGTTGCAGTGAATCGAAATCACCTAGAGGACCTATGCTCAGTTCTGCCTGAGCCAAGGTTGATCCTAGGTGACTTCAATTCACATGGAACTGTTCGAAGAGAACAAACTGTCGATTGTCGTTTTTGTGACATTTGTGATAGTTTCAATTTAACAGTTTTGAACACGGGTGAGAAAAACGGGGACCTAAACCTCCTGCAAGACCAAGTGCAATAGACCTTCTCACTCTGCTAAAATTCACTATCATTGGATGGCCAGTGGAAGGTGATCCCGATATGGTAGTGACCACTTGCCAATCAAAATAACAATCTCCAATGGGGCCAGCTCTTCAAATTTAACAAATATAGTACATATATGACCTTACAAGACATATTGACTGGAAAAGTACTCGGACGAAATAACAAAAGCCACCGATTCTATGAATGTTTTACCTCCTTTAGAGGAGTGTCACTTCCTTCCACGTATTACACATGAAAGTACACTTTGCGCTCAAACAAAACCCATCTCAAATTCATCTGTTCCTCAAAGGCCCCCTAATCCATGGTGGGACCAGCAGTGTTCCAAGCTTTATAAGGACAAATCGAAAGCATTCAAAGATTTTTGAAAACATGCAACTCTCGTCCTTTTTTAAGCCTATGTTTCCCTTGAAAATGAGAAGCGCCGATGTGGTCTAGCGGATAGGCTGGCGCGAGTCTGGTTTTGGTATGCCAGGCATACTGGGTTCGATTCCCGGTATCGGCAAGAAAACTTTTGGGTTCGAATCCCATAAGTTGCCGACAGGTAAGATGTATAATAACTGACTATATAATAAGAATGTTCAATCAGCCAGCTGGCCAGGTATATACACGGATGCCGGAATACCTGTAAGTAAACTAGCCCACCTGATTGACTCGTTCTTCCAAAATAAACCTACATCAACACAATACATTCATCCATAACAGCTCACACGAAGCCACGGGGTCCGGGTATGGTGTACGCGTTGCATGGGAGATTTGTCGAACCTAATAATAATCTAAAGTATGCATGTGAGCACATACTTAGGCAGAAACTGCGGTGAATCCGTGCACACATGGTGGATAACCAACATACATACATACAACATACTATGTTTCCCTTGAAAATGAGTTTAAAAAATTGATCAAAGGGAAAAAGAAGGCGTATTGGCGGAATTTTGTAGGCGGTTTATCACGGGAAACATCCTTGGGTACCTTGTGGAAAGTTTCACGAAGCATGCGTAATCGATCATCTACAAGTGAAAGTGAGGAACATATTCACATAGATCCATATTCAACTTCGCACGGAAAGTCTGTCCAGATCCCAAACCTGTGCAAAAAATGATTCGGAATGTGCCTCCAGACAGGTGCAATCTGGATTCCAGCTTTTCGATGGTCGAGTTCTCACTTGCTCTCATCTCTTGCAACAATTCAGCTTTGGGAATTGATCAAATTAAATTTAACTTTGTTACTGCAAGATCCAGAAGGGATCCCGCCTAAGCCCTCGAATCCCTGGTCGTTCCTCTGGGGATTCAGTGGAGGGTGGGCACACAAGGCCTTCTTTTGTTGGCTGAGCTCGAGCGTGCGATAACGGAGATCTCAAGGTCGGCTCCTGGATCTAGTTAGCGAATCGGAGTTCCTTTCGAAATGAGTGGGCAAAGCTAAATTACATTTTTATCAATTTTATTACCTAACCTTATAATTTCGTGTATGTGTGTCAGTGTTTCTTGTGTAATACGAATTACAGGTACCTGTTTCGTTTTCTGGATCTGTAGGTAGCGACTCAAGTATTCCGATCGGGAAGGTACTCCTAACCTTCGGGACGTTCCTGAACTTCCTTCGATTGGAACAGGCGGCAGGTTCACAATCAGATGGGATGAGAAAAAGGGGGAGTAGGGGGGTTCCCACTAGGTTTTGAGGGCCCTCGGCTCAACTTGGTCACGAATCGCGTCGGATCGTGACGATTGCGACTCGTCACGTGGTTGATTCGAGGATGGATGCTGGAGTATAATTCGGGCGGCTAAAGACAGGCCGTACCACTCTTGACGACACGTGGAAATCGGAAACTATCACAATGGTGGGATAATTTAGGCGGTGTGGCGATCTTGGCTGATATTTCGTTCGTGATTCCTTGGTAACCCGAACGCTCGTTGAATTGACGGGCCAATGGCTCACCTTTTGGCTTATGACGGACGTTAATACCGAATTAGCTTCCGGTTCCGCTAAGATAACAATTTCGGGTCCTGAGGGATTGCAATAGTTAAGCCCGGATTGTTTTAATGCCGCAACTTTCTATTTCTCACCTGATCCTATGTCATTAGATAAACATTAATGATATATATATATATATATCTGATTTTAGCTTCGTCACAACTTTTGCACATGACTGTAACGGTCCCAGAAATTTCGCTCTCGCTAAACGCCTTAAACTCGACTTATCCACGGTTCGAATGCAATAGACCGATTCGGCGGAAACGATATCTCTCTGATCCCCCAATTTTCCCGCCAACCACCCAGCTCTCATTTTGCTCTCGCTCTCATTTTATTTTTATGAGATGTTTATACCAGATCCTCGAGTGGTCGAAACTTTGCGTTTAAGTGTCTGTTGTGAGGGGTTTTAGTGTACTAAGTGTATTTCAAAATATATCGAAAATTTGATCGACCTAAATATAAGAGAAAACATGCACAATCTCTGGACTCCACAAATACGAACGGTAACAACTTATCGAAAAATCTTCCGGATGTCGGAAAATTTCGCTTGTTAAATTTGTTCAATGGATTTTGGAGTACAATATAATATCCCCAAGATTGGAGACAAGTGAGAGTCATTGTTATCCAAAAGCCCGTAAAACCAGCGTCCGATCCGAATTCGTACCGTCCAATAGCGATGCTGTCTTCTATACGCAAATTGATGGAATATACCCATCATTCCCATTTGGGTTTCGAAGGTGCAAAGGGGCGAACGATCTTGCATTGCTGTCTTCAGAGATACAAATGGCGTACGCAAAACGTCAGCAAATGGCTTCAGTGTTCCTAGACATAAAAGGAGCTTTTGATGCAGTCTCAATAGAGGTTTTGTCCCGGGATCTGCCTCCACAATTGAACAACATTTATACAGCTTGCTTTGTGAGAAACATCTGAACTTTGCTCATGGAGATATTGCAATTAGAAGGACTTCTTACATGGGCCTACCGCAGGGTTCACGTTTGAGTTCACTTTTGTACAACTTTTACGTAACTGATATCGACAGTTGTATCTCTTAAGGCTGCACACAAAGACAACATGCAGATGACGTCGTAGTATCTGCAAAGAATCCAAAAATCGTTATCCTCCGATAGAAAAAACTGGGATGTTTTCTCCAAAAATAAGACCTGTGTTCTGTGTCGGCATCATTGTTCGACCATTTCATTGAAAAAACATCACTTAATTATGCTAACTATAGCCAGGAATAAAATGTTTGGTTTTTGGTTTCCGGTCAAATTGTTGAATTCGACGCCTGTTAGCGAACTAAGCATTACTGTCCTTCTAGGGCAAAGAGGATTTTTATTTACTAGATAGTACCTATTTGACCTAAAATCGACTTGATAGTTTTATTTTCGTAGAATAGATTTGCATCGGAAAATTTTCGATTCTTTCAATAGTTGTTGTTTCTTGAAGCGTTTAGTGATGGGCGGTAATTGGTGTATAAAAAAAGTGTGGGTTCCTAATGACCGGTCACGCACAATTTTTTTTTAACGCAAGTATTGTGTCAAATGTGTAAATTGTAAGAAGCATTTAGTTGGATTATGTTAGAAAATGATGTTTTATCGCTGAAAGCAACCGGTTACTTGAGGCTGTTTGCCGGGAATCATAATTTTGTCAGTCAATGCACTTTGTTAAAATTTGTACAAAATTTGCGGGAAAAATTTCTCAAAATGTGTTCTCTCAAGTTCCAAAATATGGTTTTGACAGCTCGCTACATGGAAAACACTAAAAAGAACAGTTTCCGTGTTGTTAGATAGTTTTTCCTTGAGAAAACATTATCGATACCCGAAAAAGTTAAGTGGGCGGTAATAGGGCCAGTGAAACACCCCTAAGTTTAGTTAATTATTATGAAAAGCGTACATTTTTCGTATTCCACTAAATTTTTTAATGAAACTAGAGCAGTTTTGAGATGTATTGCAAAAGAAAGCGAATTAAAAATCTGCCGTCGTTTTTTTGTTATACATGTTTGAAGTTGAAAAATCGCTTAACTGGGCGGTAGATGGTGACATGATGGTATCTATCACAGGATCTACTGAGACTCATCTGCACAGACCTTTGCGAGATACTTTAGACAGATTGTCAACCTGGGCTTCGGGGCTTGGTATTGAGTTTTCTCCACAGAAAACGGAGATGGTTGTTTTCTCAAAGAAACATAGACCTGCTCAACCTAAGCTTCAACTTCTAGGCAGAAAGATCACTCAATAGAGGTGTTTTGAGTATTTTGAGGTTTGGTTTGATTCCAAGTTTACCAGGAGAGCCCACATTGAGTATCTGAAAGGAAAATACCAACAAAGAATAACTTTTCTCCGATCAATCACTGGCACCTGGTGAGGAGCCCATTCAGAAAATCTTATAAAACTATACCGAACAAATATTCTCTCAGTGATCGAGTATGGCAGTTTCTGTTTCCAATCGACCGTAAAAACACACCTCATTTAACTCTAACGTATTCAATATCGTTGCCCCGCATTGCTTTGGGTTGCCCTCAACGCACAACATGAGTCTTGAAGTTTTGGCAGGCATACTCCCACTGAGAGACCGATTCAGTTTACTATCTCTTCGGTTCTTCATCAGGTATGAGATCATGAACCAATTGGTGATTGTAAATTTTGAAAGGTTCTTGAGAAAAATCTTCAAACCAGGGTTATGTCTATATACCATGTCTTCTTGTCCATGCAGGTAAACCCTTCTTCGTACTCTCCAACTATTTTTTTCGATTAAGGACACATTACTACCTTCTATATAAAACTTACAGAACTCGAGAGGGGTTTTTTTGTTTTTTTTTTTTTTTTTAAATATATCTTTATTAGTACCAATTCATCATAACATTTATATTACATTAATACATTAAATTAGGTGTTCAGTTCAATAATGAACTTTCAGAGCCCTATAGTTTAATAATCACTAAAATTTATTTATTCGACTTAAATTTGCTGAGCACAATCAAGCATTTTAATAAAGGAGAACATCCTGTAGTGAAAAAAAAAATATTTTAAACTAAAAACTAAAGCTATCCTAAAATTAAACTAATTGTAGAGAGAGCGAATCTCTGCGATGGAAGACTGCATCGATTTGCCTCTGAAGTTGGAGATGATTTTGTTGGCCATCTCTTCGATAGATTCAATGCCTGCAATCCGATGAAGATCTTCGGTGCTGTGCAGGCGCGGTCCTATGGGGGGGGTGATCGGGGTGATCACCCCCCCAAGCGGCAAAAAACCGTTACAAAATACTCGCAAACGCTGGACTTTCTATGAAAATTTCGAACATTTCCTAGTGGGTGTTCTTTGGAATTTTCAAAATTTTCCACTCCGTGGGGGTGATTGTTAAATAAAAGAATTTATTAATTTCTTAAATTCTTAAAATTGGAAAAAATTCGGTCCGCCAAACTAAAACAATTTTCATCAAATTACATTTGTTAAGGCACTTACAGTGTTTAGTTCGAAATTGGTGAAGGGGAGGTGATGAACAAAACCTGATAAGAATTTAGTTCAGGAATATACCTCCAAGAACAGATTTAAAAAAAATTCTCCAAAAAATTATCTATGTATTAAGATGAGATAAAACCATGTGATGATAATATGCCGTCATAACTCGCCTATTTTTTCGGGATCAAGGACTTTCCATTTTAAAATATTATTAGCTATAAGAAATAAATCCTTTATTAATTTTTTTAATTTTAAATTATACATTATGTTTGAAAATATTGAATGCATGAAGCAAAAATACAATTTTTCACTTTTTTATTAAATCATTCATTTCAAATTTGTAACTATATCTTTCGATTCAGTTCCAAAAAATTTTAAAATCTACGAGAGCTTAAATTTAAGAGAAAACAAATAAAAATAATGTTCCAAAAGCTGCATACCTAAGAATTTGATTTAAATGATGTTTTTTCAGAATTAAATTTATATTTAGAAATTGAAGAATCGAAACAAGAATTTATATTAATTAGCTTTTCGAATCACGATTTAGCAATATACTTTAGAAAAATAATAAAACATTCAGTTTTAAATTCATAGCAATAGTTAACACATTCTCAAATAAATGTTTTTTTTCACAAGTGTGTATTTTTTCATTTGTAAATTACATTTATATCGGAAGATTCTTTAAAGAATTCTTAAATTGATAATTTTTGAACTGCTGAACATACAAATGACGGAAATTATCTTTTTGTCAACAATTGTTCGCAGTGAATATTAAAGATTCGCAGATTGTATTATAAAACGATGTATAAGCTGTTTAAAAGGATATCAAAATAAGTATGTAGAGAAAGTTTGTTAAACTTCTCTAATTTCAATTTTTTAAATAAACACCTCTAACCTCTAAACCTTTAATTAATTTAAATGAAATTGGAAGTAAGAGGAGAAGCAGTGTGCATCATGTTCGTGAAATTTGGTTTTTTTAGAAGTATATCTAATCAAATTCATCCATTACTTTGATGATTAATCACTTAGATAAAATAAATGTTTGAATCATTATAAATTTTATGCTGATGTTAAATATTTTTTTCCAGAACCCAAACTCATCCTCTATTTTTTATCTAAATGTTCAACTCCACATTCAAAAGGGTTTTTATAAATTCACATGGCCAAAGGATTGACACTTTTTTAGATGAAAATAATTTAAAAGCTAATTTTGATTTATAATGATGCCCTTAATTATTTTCAAAGAGGTTAAAAACTATTCTATAAAATTCTGCACTTTTCTGGCAAAACTTTTAAACATTATAATTAAAATTCGGAATAACGGTTCATATCACCTTTTTTCCGCAAGAACGTAAGTAATTTTGACTTCTGTGTAAATTTTTTTTTGTTTATTTACTGTTCCCAGTTATGTAAAATAATAGACTTTTAACGAATGATTAAAGAAGTAATGACTACATAGAATTTAAGATATTTCTCAAAGCAGAAACCAAATCGTTTTTCAGACGCTTGACACGAATGCCATAAGGATGGTAAAGTGTCGTTAATAAAACTAAAAAAAAAAAGTTTTTCAGACTTCAGCAAAATTTTTAATTGAAATAAAATCTTTGTTTTTAAAAACTTTATTTAGTAATTTAAGAATTTCTTGTCTTTCAGAATTATTAAACACTGTAGATTTTTTTTAGATCACTCATCATCATGAAAGTAGTATTCCTTAATTGAATAAAGTATAATAAACAAGTTCAGAATCAGTTTTTTTCATGTTAACTTGTAAGTACATAAGTTATCAATGATTGACTTCACTCAAAACTGATTCTTTTCAAAACTCCATATAAACTCCATATCACCAAAACGAGAGGTGATAAACAAAATCTAGTTGAAGATTCGAGTTCAGCGCATCAAAATCTACTATTATCAATCATTAAAACAAAGACGCCAAAATGCTATCTCTTGAATTGGTAAGACGTTTTTATTAGGAAAAATCATTTTCAATTGTTAAAAACTAATCTTTTTCATCTTCAAATTATATTTAAATTTATGAAGAGTTAATCACCGTGATTTTGTTTGTTAATTTTATTTATCGACCTTATCGATGAAAATTAAAAGAACATAATTAAGAACATTTCAACATTATGAAAATTCTTGTCATATAGAAAGTTAGAAATGTATGGATATTGAAAATGAGAAAGTAGAATTTTATAAGGAGCATTTTAATCACATGTCATCAATTCATTCTTCATTTATAAAAAAATAAACAAATTAATAAATAAATAAATAAAAGGGATCAGTTTCGTGTTTGATCATTCAAGAACTCTTCCATTTCCCAAATTGTACTTTGTCAGTGATGATAAATTGTTGTTGTATTTTAAATACATAAAGTTATAACGGCGAACACAATCCAAAATTATTTTTTCTTGCCTTTTATAATGATTACTGCTGAAATTTGAATATTAATTAAGGATTTTATCTTTGATAACTTAATAATTTGATAGAATTAATTATTTTCATTTTTAAATTAATCATCTGCTAATTTCGAATAAATTCTCTGAAGTTCAAAATTGATATATTTTCTTCATCGATAATTCACATTTCAAATTGTGATTGAATAGTATTTCAAATGGATGACATTACAGAGGAATTTTTCAACCAAAACTACAATTGAAATTGAAGAAAAGAAATGTAAAAATTAAAATGGTTGTTAATTTACATTATTATCAATGATTCTGACCTGATCTGATTTTTTTTATAAGAATTCGAGTTTAATTTCTTATCAAATTTGGTGTTATATTTGATCTATTCTTCTTCTGTGCACGGATTGTTATGTCCGAAGCTTCAAATTCTTGCCGTATTCCAATTTTTAATTCGCATTCCGATTGTGATGTTTTGAATATACTTGCTTGATTTTTTTTGTTCAGAATAAGTGATTTAAAATTTTGATTCTGGTGTGCAACAAATATTAAAGTCTCATTTGAAACTGCACACAACCCCCCCCCCTCCCGCCCCCTTCCACGTACTCGCACTCTCCAAATGAAGGTTTTTTTTTCGCAATATAGGTATTTACGTTATTGACTGATTTGTGAAAATTTGGAAAATCACCCCCCCCAAGAGCCAGCTCTAGGACCGCCCCTGGTGCTGTGCCAAGGTGGAAGCCGCAAAATCATTTTCAGAACCTTGTTCTGAATCCTCTGGATGGCTTTTTTCCTCGTCGCGCAGCAGCTAGACCAAATCGGAAATGCATACATTATCGCTGGTCGGAAGACTTGCTTGTAAATAAGCATCTTATTCTTCAGGCAAAGTCGGGATTTCCTGTTGATGAGAGAATAAAGAGATTTAGTGTATTTATTACATTTAGATTGAATATCTTCAATGTGATTCTTAAAAGAAAGATTCCGATCAAGTGTGAGTCCCAAGTACTTCACGTGATCAGACCATTCTAAAGAAACCCCATTAAAAGTTATGGAATGATTTTCATTAGGTTTTAAAAAATTTGCTCTTGGCTTATGGGGAAATAAAATAAGTTGAGTTTTGGAAGCGTTAGGAGAAATTTTCCACATTTTCAAGTAATTCAAAAAGGAATTTAAATTTTGTTGCAATCTACTGCGTACCACCCGTAAATTTCGACCTTTGGCTGAAAGCAAAGTATCGTCAGCAAATAATCTTCTACCTTTTCCTTCTGGGACATCAGGAAGATCAGAAGTAAAAATATTGTATAAAATAGGCCCAAGTATACTACCCTGAGGGACACCAGCTCTAATGGGTATCCTTTCAGAGCATGAATTTTGATAGCTTACTTGCAAAGTTCGGCTAGTCAAATAATTTTGAATAATTTTGGTGAGATATACAGGAAAATCAAATCGAGCTAATTTAGCTACTAAACCTTTGTGCCAAACACTGTCAAAAGCTTTTTCAATATCAAGAAGAGCAACACCAGTTGAATAACCCTCAGATTTGCTAGCGTTAATCATATTAGTTACACTCAAAAGTTGATGTGTAGTAGAATGCCCATGACGAAAACCAAATTGTTCATCAGGGAAAATAGAATTCTGATTAATGTGAATCATCATTCTATTCAAAATAACTCTCTCAAATAGTTTACTTAAAGAAGGAAGCAAACTAATTGGTCGATAACTTGAAGGCTCTGTAGCACTTTTTCCAGGTTTCAAAATTGGAGTTACTTTGGCATTTTTCCATTTATTGGAAAAATAAGCCAAGTGAAAACATTTATTGAAGATTTTAACTAAAAAATTTAAAGTGCTTTCAGGCAACTTTTTAATAAGAATATAGAAAATCCCATCTTCCCCCGGGGCTTTCATATTTTTAAGTTTTTTGAAAATTAATTTAAGTTCATCAATATTTGTCTCACAAGAACTTTCAAACACAATTTGCTTAGAAAGAATATCATCAAATTCTAGGGAAATTTGAGCATCAATTGGACTTACAACGTTTAAATTGAAATCATGAGCAGACTCAAATTGTTGGGCTAATTTTTGAGCTTTTTCTGAATTAGTCAAAAGAAGTTTATCCCCATCTTTCAAAGTAGGAATTGGCTTCTGGGGCTTTTTTAGAATTTTAGTTAATTTCCAAAATGGCTTTGAGTAGGGTTTTATGTCCTCTACTGCTTTAGCAAAATTTTCATTACGAATGAAATTTAAACGACGTTTGATCTCTTTTTGAAGGTCGCAATAAATTAATTTCAAATAAGGATCCCTAGTTCGTTGAAATTGGCGTCGACGAATGTTTTTCAGTCGTATCAAAAACTGAAGATCATCATCAATTAAAGGTTGATTAAATTTATGTTTAACTTTAGGTATTGAAGCGGCTCTAGCATTGACTATTGAAGTTGTCAAATTTTCTACAGCCAAATCAATATCTTCTATTGAATTCAATGGAACGTTTACATCTAAATTACGTTCAATAAAATTCATATATCGCTCCCAGATAGCCTTTTGAAAATTAAAAGTTGATTTTAAAGGGTTTTCAATTGGACTTTGGGATAAAGAAAATGTTACTGGAAGGTGGTCAGAATCGAGGTCCGCATGAGTAACTAATTGACTACAATGCTCGCCTAAATCCGTTAGAACCAAATCAATTGTGGAGGGATTTCTAATTGAAGAAAAACAAGTATGCCCATTAGGATATTCAACAGTATAATAACCTGCAGAGCAGTCATTAAACAAAATATTTCCATTTGAATTTGATGAAATATTATTCCAAGATCGGTGTTTTGCATTAAAGTCACCAATAATAAAAAAATTAGATTTATTTCTGGTGAGTTTTTGTAAATCTCCTTCAAAAAATTTTTCTGTTCACCGCTACATTGAAAAGGCAAATATGCGGCAACAATTATAATTTTCCCCATAGAAGTTTCTAATTCAATTCCAGTTGTTTCTAAGACTTTTGTATTGAAAGAAGGAAGAAGTCTCAATTTGAGACGACTATGGATGACAATAGCTACACCCCCACCTTGTCGATCAAGTCGATCATTTCGTAAAATTTTAAAGAAAGCATTGCTTTTCAAGTTATTGTCTGGCTTTAAAAAAGTTTCAGTGATGGCAGCAATATGTATGTTTTGAGTTTTCAAAAATAAAAAGAACTCGTCTTGGTTAGCCAGCAAAGATCTAGCGTTCCAATTCATAATATTTAAACATCTATTTGGATCCATGAGGGAATCTTAAAGTCATAATAATTTTGTTAGCATAATTAAAAGAAGTTTGGAAAGCTTCAAACATTGAATTTGCTTTCAGCATAAGTTGCATCATTTCCATTAAATTTTGATGCAAAAATTTTAATTTTTCCTCAGTAATCTCACCCAAATCAACAAAATTGTTAGAATCAGAAGAGGAAGGAGAAGAAAAAGTATTTGAATTTCGGGGATTTTCCCAAGCCTTCGCATGAACGTTGAGACTTGGTTTTTTCCCATTTTTATTAGTTAAACCTGAAGAGGGCAACCCATTTTCAACCACCTCTGAGAACGATAAACAACGAGTCTGTGGCGCAGAATCAGCCCAGGTAACATTAAAATCACTTCGGGTATTACCCAGCCGTGATTCCAATGTAGGCCGGGGCTGACTGCGAACAGGCAGGTTGTTTGCCGGTCTGACGTGTGTAGACGAAAAAGAGGAAGGAGGAGAAGAAACTTTTCTGGAAACTTTGAGGTTTTTCCTAGAAGCAACAATTTTTGCCCTAACGGGACAATCTAGAGAATTCGAGGAATGATTACCTGCGCAATTCGCACACTTAAAAAATTCTATTTTTGGCTTATCACCACCAAGAAGGCATTTAGATTTTTCATGATCGAATGAGCCGCAAAACATGCATCTGGCATTCATTCTACAATTTTAGTGCCATGACAAAAAGCTTGACAACGACTCTTATCAGAATTAAATATGAATATTTCCTCATCACCGATGTTATGAAGGACATCGAATGAATTGGAAATTTCAACTTTTTTGGCAGATGGCCCTGGATTAGGTTCAGCAATCCGTTTTCTTCCGGCCCTTGAGCCGGCCGAAGACTTCCCCATGCTGGAAAGAAAAGAGAAAATATGAATAAAAGAAAATGAAAATAATTTTAGCACTGAAAAGTGCTGATTGAAATACAGGTAAGGAAAAAATAAATAATGTAAAATGTTCCTGCAGGTACACAGCAACGATACGATGCTCCGGCGTATGTGTTGACGGCTCAACAGTACAGATGGAAGTGGGACTCGAGAGGGGTTTATTTTTAATAATGGCCGTTTGAAAAAAGTTATTTTTATAATGCATAAGTTATCTTCCACTACTTTTTCTACTAAACGACTTGTAGAAAAAAAACTTCTTCCTCTCACCAAATCCTTCATAAAATTACCAAAGACTTGTTTTATCCCAATAGGCGATGGAAGCCAAAAGCTGACTTTTCGCTCCTGATATCTGTAGTTGAATAAATATCTGCAATTAATTTTTGCTTCCAAACTTTAATTCTAATAGAAAAAATAAATTTGTTTGTTTGTCTGAATATGCAAAATGAAAAATAAACAATAGCAGTGCACTTTTAACAAATTTTCTACGCCATGTTGGTACGTTAGAAAATCACTTTGAAGTAAAAAAGCTTTGATTGACAAACCAAATCTTGAGACATTAAGTAATTCAATGGTGCAATGTTGGTAGAAATCGGTTCAGTAGTTCCAGAAAGGCTTAAGATCTGGCATTCCCACTTTTTTTTTGCTCGACGGACCTTAATGTATCCAAAACACAGGTTGGTTCTTTGAGTGTTAATCTGCAATTTTATAAGGCCAAGAAACAACTACGGCGTTTTGTAAGTATACCTATATGAAACTGTAAATTAAGCCATGTTTATGACGAACCGGATGCTCTAAGCCAACGCAACGAATGAACGGGACGCTCGGCCGGATCGCGATGTAGCCAACCATATGAGAAATTCGCGCCTCAAGACAAAATATGATGTGTGTTGTCTAACCAACGACCGTACCACGCAAAGTCAAAATTAGAATCGGAACTGCCACAAGACAGGAAGCCGACAAAGAACAGTTTTCGTACCGCGCATTTCGTACTCGCGCGATAATTACATTTAAGCAGCGGAAATCTCTTGGCACCATTTTAACACTTGTAGGTTCTACAATTATTATTCAATTTGTCTGTTTTTCCATTCATCCTGATGATAGGGAGAGAGCAGCCAACTAACCAGCACACGATATATCAACCTTATTGGCTTTATAGCCACATTTATTGCCAAGCCGCCCGTTTGCTGACTCTCTGAGATCTAAGCTGCACTAGCCCAACTTCACGTCCGTCGACCCACTCGACCAATCGCTCCTTGCCGTCTCCTCGCCAGACTATTAAATAATTATGATTGACGTTTTTTTTTTCACTCCTCCGGTGCGGAACTTGAGTCAACCACATGGGATTGTCGCCAGCGGAGGCGATGACCAACTATGGCCATGATTACAGACCGTGTCATCGGTGCTGGTACCGACTTCACTCCCCCGGTCTGTTATAGATCAAGGATAGCCAGAAAGAGAATTGCATAATTTACGCTTTGCATGTTTCTAAGCGTAAGAGAGACGATTTTCCTTGACAACAGTTCTTTTTGATTTACAGCAATTCTAGCTGAATTTTCTAATCAGCTTTTTCTTAATTGTGTGATGTTTCATCTAATTTTTATTTATGTTATTTAACTATTTGTGTTTTAAAGCATAAATTTTAGATTTTATCCGTATTTCTAAGTCTCAAAACGAGATTTAGATAAAAGCTGTAAAATTCACGAAAAAAGCCTTTAATAATTTCAACAAGCCACGAAAATGTGTTGGAAAATTCCATCCCCTCACTTTGTTTCTAATTTTAAATTCCCGTTAACTTATGGGACTGAGATCGAAATCAATTTTCCTTGGAATCCTTCAGTAAGCAAATATTGAAGCGTCTTCACTTTCGTCGACAGTTCGTATTTCGACGGGTAGGCTTCGCCGCCACGAGTCTGGGTCTCCATCTCCACTCACGTTCCCTAATCTAGCGCCCTTTGATGACACCGGCGAAGTAGCTTCTCATTTGAGATCCAGTTGCCAGGCCACCAAGCGCGAATGACATTCCGCAGGTAACGCTTTTCAAATACTTGCAAATTTCGCGTCGTTACAGCAATACGGATTTGACGTTTGAGTTGAAGATTCGAATTTTCGTTCGTAGAGATATCTGACTTGAGCGCCAGATGCTCCGGAGTCTCGCAAACGCAAATCGAGCCTTTCTGATCCGGGTTTCGATGTCTTTCCTGGTACCACCATCAGGCATTATCTGGCTACCAAGATACTGGAAGCACTCTACTTTCTCAACTTGTTGCCAAGCTACCATGAAACTGGAGGAGATTCCTCTGTTGATCTCCATCGACTTGGTCTTTCCGACATTGATTTTGAGACCTGCTGCCTTGGAGCTTTCGGTGAGGTCGTCGAGTTTGCTCTGCATGTCTTGTTGTGTTTGGGCGAGCAAAACAATATCGTCTGCCAGGTCCAGGTCGTTCAGTTGCTCCATTGTTGAAGGATTCCACGGAAAACCTCGGTTCGGTGCACAGTCGATCGATCCAGTTTGATGAGATGGGCTAGTTTCTCTGGAGCTCCTCGTCGCCTAAGAACCGCCCAGATATTTTCGTGGTTCAGTCGGTCGAATGCTTTTTCAAAGTCAACTAACACCAGCAGAAGAGAGTCCTGGAATTCGTTGATTTGTTCCAGTATGATTCGTAGCGTTGTGATGTGGTCCACACATTATCGTTTGGATCGGAATCCAGCTTGTTGCCATCGGAGTGTAGCGTCGATTTTCTGCTGGATCCTGTTTAGGATCACTTTGCAGAGTACTTTGAGAGTTGTACAGATCAAGGTTATGCCACGCCAGTTACCGCACTCGGTCATGTCTCCTTTCTTCGGGACCTTTACAAAGCAGTATCCCAAATGTCAGCGAAAAGACGGTGTAACGAAGAGTTAATCACCGTAAATTTGTTTTATGAAATTATTTTATCGGCTATATCGGTGAAATGTTATATTCTTTGAGAAAGAATATTTAAGAATTGAAAGAATACAGACGGATAGAAGATTAGAATAAGGTGAAAGATGTTGAAAATGAGCGGAAGGGTAATTTTAATTTGAAAAACTTTTCATCACATTTCACCGTTTTGTTCCTCACGGGCCTACTTCCTTGCAGGGGTTGATACTGATAGAGCTGTAGCAACCACCACACAATAGTAGGCCTAGCGTGGTTCGTCCCACAAGCGGAAACTTGCAGTACGAACGAACAAAAGATGAAATGTGATCGCTCAGAAAAGCTTCAAATACGACCGAGACACATTTATCGATAGATGCGGTTCTCAGTATTGTATCATTACGTGCGGTCTAGTCGGTTTTTTTTTAGACCGCACGTAATGATTTTCTTGTGTGGTGGTTGCTACAGAAGGTGTAACATTTGTGCTGACAAGGCAAGGTCGGCTTTGAGCATTTCAGCAGGAATGCAATCAATTCCAGGTGCTTTGTTAAATTTCATGTCGCTTCTAATTCAGCCAGCCAGGGTGCTTCCGAGTTGACGCCAATAATGCGATGCGACTTACTGTTGGCGCCTAGAGCTGCGGGTTCTATTGGCCATCGCTATTTGTGACTCGGAAAAGTTGTTCAAAATGCTCAGTCCAACGCTTGAGCTGATCTGTTCGATCTGTCAGTAGCTGACCTGCTCGGTCTTACAGCGGTATTCTAGCATTAGTCCATACACCACAAAGGCGTCGAGGAATGTCATAAAGTAATCGGATATCTCCATTGGCGGCGGCTCTTTCTCCCTCTTCGGCTAGGGAGTTTGTCCAGACTCTCTTGTCTCGTCTATAAGCTCGTTTAACTGCCTTTTCCAGCTCCGCATATCGTAAGCGGGCGGCTGCTTTGGCTGACCCGGTACATGCCTGCTCAATTCCGACTTTCGCCTTTCTCCGATCATCGACCATCCTCCAAGTTTCATCCGACAGCCATTCACTTCTTCTTCCACAAACTTTATCGAGAGTACCATGGCTCGTCGTGATAAAGGCATCATTGATTCCACACCACTGTTCTTCGACTGTTCCGTCTATCGGTAACCGAGGCTCAGGACTCTAGCTGTTCAACGTATGCTCTTTTCACCTCTACATTCTCCACCCGGCGGACGTCATATCGACACCCGACGTATCTACACCCACAATTCAGCCTCTGTGCCAATGGCGGCATCATTGGTACAAGAAGATAACGCGACCGGTGCTGATTCGGTTTGCTCCCACCGGCATTAACCTCCCAAGTTAACCGAATTGCGTATGTCTGAAAGAAACAAAATAAAAACGAATTCACGTCCCTCCCTATCGCATTACAAGACGAAGAAGGATAGAAATAAATACCGGCCAACGCCAGGCAGCCAGCGAACCGAGCACTGTGCGTGTGTAGCAAAAGCAACAACAAAAATATTCCTTCAATTCAATCCGCCGGCAAACAACCACGGCCAAGCTGTGCGTGTGTATGTAGTAAAAGCAACAAAAAAACATTGCTTCAATTCAATCCGCCGACAAACAACACCTGCTAAGCTGTGCGTGTGTAGCAAAAGCAACAACAAAAATATTTCTTCCACCGGCCAAGCCGCCCGGCTTTTCAGCTGTGTATATGTAGCGTGTGTATGTAATAGCAGGCAGTAAGCAAAGCACAGTTCTCATTCAATGGGTTTCCCGTTCCTTCACTCCCGTTCCCTTTCCCGTTTCCATCGAAAGACAGAGGAATGCCTTGAAAGGAGGCCAAACGCCGGGAAGCCACTGTTGTGCGTTTTTGTGATTGATCGGTGGCAGAAACCCTATGAAAAATATCCCTCGTCCTGCATGAAGCTCAATCAGTACACTGGTTCAGATGTCGGACTAACAAGACGATATAGCTGGTGATGTGAGTTCGACTCTTCCTTCGGCGCCGTGTTTTTAATTTTTATTTTCTCGTTTCTGGGATGAATTATCCAACAGGAAGGAAATCCCATAATATGTTTTTCTTGTTTCGCTTGAATGTAGTGGTCATGCATCACTTTGGTTGGGAGTCGAGTCCTTATGCCAGTTACGGTTTTTCAAACATATCGTCTTCGGCATAGTGCACATTTCAGCGCATTATCGGCACAGAGATATGCTAAATAGGCATTGGATTTTTGCAACCTCTTCTATGGGTGTAGCCAAGGATGAGGTGATGGTCAGATGCAATGTCTGCGCTTCGTTTGTTGCGGACATCAAGAAGGTTCTTTCTCCATTTTCGACTGATGCCGATGTGGTCAATTTGATTTTCTGTTCGGCCATCTCGGGATACCCAAATGGCCTTATGTGCTGGTCGATGGGGGAAGAGCGATCCACCGATCGACATGTTGTTGTTGTCACAAAATTCTGCAAACAGCTCTCCGTTTTTGCTCATCTGTCTTAGCCCATGGCGGCCCATGATGCGCTCAAGGTCCTGATTGTCGGAGCCAATCTTTGCGTTGAAGTCGCCCAAATGCATTTGAATGTCACCAAAGATATTATTATGTGTATAGCACCAAACCGAATAGCGACAGTTTTACTAGCGACACTTTTTACTAGCGATATTTCTGTCATTCGCTGGTTTGTTATTCTTTTTTACAGTCCAGTAGGCGATTTCAATGTGGTACACAAACATGTTTCACCTTATTTACTGTTTATTTTCCTTAGGCTATCAGACGCATGCTTCAAGTCTCCTAGGAAACTGGCGATGCGTCGTTATGATTTTCAACGTCGCGACGTATGCGATGTGTCGCTAGTAGACAAAGCTGCTGTGGTTATTAGCGCTCATGTTTTGGTTTTTATCTGCATGTATAATATATTCTATCAAGATAAGCGGCTGAATAGTTTTTCAAACAAGTAGTCTGGGACATCGACACGTTTGATTACGGTGCTGCCACTCAGCGAAAAAGTCTTCAACCTTTAAACTTGCATTCAAGTTTTTGAACGAGCAAGTTTTGTATGCGACCAACAAAACCAGGTAAACATTTAAAATGAAATACACAATTTTTTTTTCAAGGTTTAGTGTATTTTTATTCTCACACAGGAGTCATTTTTCGACTTCTCTTGAGAAGTGAGGATGTAGTTGATTTTTAACCGCAAAAACTGTTGCGGAGAAGTTGGAAAATAATTATTCCTGAACCATAAATTGTCACTATAAATCTATTCGGACCATCCGCAGCCCCAGAAAAACCTAACCTCTGAAGAGAATCTAAAATAAAAAATAAATCCCCCTTTTGTGAGAAAATGTTTTGAAAAAATGTTGAGATTTCGTGGTAAAATAATGCATTATTTTCTTAATATTATACATTTTATTTCGTAAAATATTAAACAACACATTCTATTTCTGGTGCTAGAGCTTCTTGAAAGGATTCATTGTCGGTTCGATTTTAAATTGCTCCTTCTACGTGGTAGACATCCCAGCTCGATCGGAGGCGCGGAAACTTGTATGGCTGATTCGGCCGTTGGTTTAGTACCTTCGTCTTCAATGATGATCCTGGATGAGGTAGTGGTCAGACGTCAAACATCCAGTCCACGTAAACCGTCATTTGCTCCAGCAGCAACAGTATCTGCAGCAGCAACTGAAACCACTAATACGGTTTTAACGACGCAAGACGCAACACCACAGCCACAACACCACCAGCTCAGCTCTCTACATAGGGCACCGTGCCGCCTTGAACTTTTTCCTCTGCACACGAATTGCTTTTCACAACTAACCGAAAATAATTTCATTTTGACAGTAAACAACTGCAAAACGCCGACGCACACTGTTTTGATTCTACGTACTTGATGAATTTTAAAAGTTGAGGTTGAAGTTCTACTCGCCAACTTTACTTTGGCGCTAGTGTTTTGTCCCTAAAATTTCATGGAAGCCGATAGTACCTGATGTCACCCTTCGGAATTTATTCAACCACGCTGTTCAGTTGACTGTAAAACTGCTCTTTCTCCTGCAAATCGGCAACGTCAGTCGGCGCATAACACTGGACCATTGTAAGGTTTCTAACCCGTGTTCTAAATCTGGCTCCGATTATCCTTTCGTTTTTCGGTTCCCATCTAATGAGGGCCGCGTAGGCCTGCAGACTTAACAGAAACTAACTCCTCGTTCCCGAGTAGCATGTTCTCCTCGTATGCCAGAGCAAAGCAGTACTTGTCCGGACTGTGTCTTGTGTTCTCCAGTGTTAGGCCAACGGACTTCGCTCAGTCCCAATATCTCTAGCTTGAGGCGGCTTCTTTAGCAAGTTAAGCCAGCTTACCTGGCTGGGCAAGAGTCAAAACATTCCAAGTTCCAATTCTAGTCCGTGTTTTCGTGCTAAAAGTCGTTGCCAAAGTTCCAATTCGGTTATTACTTCTCTCAGTTTCTGTAACAATTCAATAGATCGGGAGCAGTAGGTTGTAAGCCTCAAGTCCCTATCCCGAATTTCCTTAATTCAGCCGCTCGCTGCGAACGGACGCGTAAAAAATATATAAGGTGTCGAAAAACAAGAAATGTGTCCTCAGAAAAGGACGCATGGACTCTACAGTCTTGTCCAAATAATATGTTTTTGGACACGATCTTAGATTCCCAAAACAAATAATAAAGAGTAAAAATCCCCGTATTTCTTATATAAAATATAAACGTATAAAATATTGATTTTGTTTTATCTTTTATTAACGAAATCATCCAAAGCAGGTAGCATTTACCATTTATTCAGTGAGTCGGTACAAGCTTCCTTTTTGTTCAGTGAATCTCATAAACTTTTAATTTTCATTTCTTCTATGTCAATAGAAAAAAGATACAATTCACCTCTTGCGTAGGTTAATAAAAAAAATTGTAAAATTGACCTCGAAAGAGGAGTGAAAAAAAATTCAACAGAAATATTACCTTTTTTCATGTTTTTCCAAAATTGACATCTTAGACCGGATAAGGGCTAAAAAACACAGCAGGATGCCCTTTTCTGCTATGCCACATTGTAAAATCCTAGGATTATGTTTAGAATAGTTTATGTTTGGTTATGACGGCAGCTATCCTATTGAATTTGTTTTCGATTTGTGTAAGGGTGTAGGTTTATGAATTAGCACCAGGAACCCCAATTTTCTATAATCGATTGATTGAGTTTTTCATAGTTTTTGAACAAGGGGGTTTACCTACCAAGTGGTAGATTTTAAAATCAAATTAAAGCAAGACCCCAAAAACCTGAATATCAATGAAGTGTGAAATGTGATCCATAAAAATTGTTTGGAATTTCCGAGAAATATGCTCGGTTGACCGGTCTTCGGAGGCACATTAAAGGGGGCCACAGTGACAACAGCGGAAAAAACCTTACGCCAGATTAGGCATCAGCAGGAATATGAAAAAGTGTTGCTCCTTTCTAATGCCGACACGTTTTAGAAAACTTTGATAAAATTTACTACCTTCGAGGTGTTTCCATGCACATAAAACATCGTAAACGTGCATCAATGTGTGGTTCATAAAAATTCTTTTGTGAGATCCGCCTTTCACGCGAGAGACCCCAAAACGCCACCCGATATGCCCAACATCAACGAAAGCCACAACAACAACAACATCAACATCAGCGGGCTACAAAAATCAGTTTGTCCCACGACCCCCGCCATTGCAGAGGAGCGGCGAATGAGTTGGGGATGAGGAAGGCTGATCCGGGTCGGGGGATACCTTTCCATGGGGCCCAGATTTAGTTGTACCTTAAACATACCTACTTATCGCGAAGATTCAGGCCGTGCAGCACATTGAACTTTTAGCGCCATCAATCGTTCGCATCAGAGAAAACGGAGAAAAAATAACTAAATACACCCGGAGAAGCTCTTTGGGGAAAAGTTTTCGGACAGCGGAACTTGGATGGCATCTTTTAGAGTCGAATATTTGAGAACGGACATCTCCATTGATCATTCGCTCTAACATGATCAGATGACAGACGTCAGTTGTGGTTGGGAAGGAAACAAACGTTCCAGCCTGACCGCTCTCATTCTAGGTCTCCGGAAATTTTGTCTGTGTAGCTCGGTCGTTTCGCTTCTGGGTCTCTCGGCGGTTTTTCGGCCTCTTACCTCTTCATTAACGGATCGTTGGGAGTCGTCAAGCCTTTCCAGCCAGCTAGCAGAAAACCGAAATTCGCCGGATAGCTCCTCTAGAATTTATTTAACGCAGCTTCGTAATTATGGCACTTGCCACTTCTGTTCAACACGGTTCGGAGAACATCATGGGTTTATATCGTTTAAAAACGCTTTCTGTAGTTATTTTCGGACCAATTAGTGGAGCAATTATCTTGTTAAGGCCCCATGCCCCGGACCTGTGTAATGTGGAACAAGTGGGCAAAAGGCCGAAAACGTGCTTTGTGAAATCAACGTGTAAATCACAGAGCGCCTTCATGCATTTGGAATTCAATTTAGATACTATTCCAGATTGGCCATTTATAGTAGGTATACATGTTTGCCATGATTTATGTATGAACCGTTTTTGAAACCCAGCTGCTGCTGCTGCTAGCTGATTCGAGTAATTCATTAAATTAGTTGAGCGTCTTACAAAGTGGCATAAAAAGTCGAACTTTCCTATAAAATTCACGTTAAATTATCAGTTTTGCCCTTCGAAAGACGATCCCATTACGGCGTTCGACTTTCATCAGGCAGTTGCTGAATGGCTCAATTTCCCGCCAGATAAGCTAGCTAGCTGCCGCCATTATCAATTGTTTTTATTTTCTATTTCGGTCGGGGGCATGTGAGCTTGAATTATAACAATTCTAATCTTAAGTCGAAAACATTCGTCAGATGACTCGGTTGACTTTTAATCAACACATTTGAGCAATCGTTGAATAATTGACACCAAATACCTAATATTTGGGAAAGTAGTAGGGGAGAATGAGGATACTTGATCCCTGGGGAAACTTGATTCCTTCGCTATATCTCGAAACAGGAATGCCGCAAAAATATCAAATGTTCTAGAAAAATGTGGCATACAGAACAAACAGCAATGCCGATATCTCAACAAATTAAAAAAAAAATAGTTTTTCGAGTTATTGATCTTTGTTTGAAAACTTTAGCAAAACGTGATTTAAAGATCTTTTTTTATCGCTTTAAAATGTTTCTCACATGAAAAATTGCAATAAAAATATTTATTCCAATATGTCAATCATTAAAGTATAATATGAACTTTTTAATGCCATATTTTCAAAGCAATAGTAAGCTCTCATTTTTTTAAGAAGAATATTTTCAATAATGTATGTTATGAGTATAATTGATCCCTAGAGTAGGGACAACCTACGTACTCTTAAACGATAATGCTGGTTTCCAGCAATTCAAATTACTGCAAAATCAGCAATCCAGATTGCTGGAAACCAGCTATTTCCTTAAACACAACCAGCTGTATGTGGTAAGGAGTGTTCATTTTATAAAACGGACACCTAGATGTTACAATAAAAAGTTGACGTTTAACCCAAATTTGATGAAACTGGTTTCATCGTGTATAAAAGTTCGTTGACAAAGCACTGATATATTTTTTGTTGTGAGAAAGCGACTGGATTTCGTAAAATGGAACGAATTGATAAGGAAACCCGTGTTTTTATAATTCAAAAGTACTGCTCAGAAGGACTATCGTGTAGAAATATTGCAAAGCTTGTGAAACGATCGAAGTCTACGGTTTATCAAATCATCAGGAAGTTTGGTGAGCACCATACTCATGAAGATTTGTCAAGATCCGAAACCAGAAGAGACAAAGTGAATCCACATGAACACAACTTCGTTCGAAATATTGCCAAGAAACTGAAAAATTTCGTTGGGACCGTCCAAAACATAAAACGAAGGAACCATATTAAGACCTACAGTTAGTAGTGACATCCTAAATGGAGCGCGGAACAGCACGAACGAGCGAAGCAGCGATGTCGGAGACTGGATATGATTTTGAAGAAGCAAAGTAACCGTTGCATTTTGATGGACGATGAAACTTATTGCCAATTGGACACAGTCGCTCTTCCTGGGCAGCAAATTTTCAACGCAATTGTTGATAAGGAGGTTTCTCATGATAAGCGATCTATTGAAATCGAAAGTTTGACAAAAAAGTGCTTGTTTGGCAAGTTATCTGCTCTTGCGGAGAAAGAAGTTCGCCATATTTCACAACAGGTACCATCAATGGTGAAAATTATCGTAAGGAATGCATCGAAAAACGCCTTTTTCCTCTTAATCGTCATCATACAATCCCAACCTTGTTCTGGCCTGACCTTGCTTCCGCACACTACGCTTCAGCTACTCTCAAACTACTGAAACCCTTCAAGATATGTTTTGTTGACAAAGAGAACAATTAGAACGTTACTGGGCGCTTATCAAGTGCAATCTTCGGGAGGATGATAGAGAAGCACAGTCCATCGACGACGAGTTCAAGAAAACGTGGACAAAAGTCAGCCGAAAAGTCAAGCCGGAAACTGTAAAGAGCCCTCTGAGGGGAGTTCGAAGAAAAGTGCACCAATTTTATCGTTGAAAACTTTTGGTTGAATTTCTCAATTTCTTCTTGTTCTGGATTAGTTTCGCAATGTTTTACAGAAAAATCTTTGTAATTTGGTCAATAAATGAATAAGATATCGTCAAAACAAAGTGTGCGTTTTATAAAATGAACACTCCTTATAATAATTATATTTCAATTCAAAAATAAATTTTAAATACTGGCCCATTTTTCAATAAGGAATTTATTTATTTCCAGAAACACCGGGTCTGGGGTGGCAGCTTTATGCCAAAGTGTTGATCACCGCCTGTAAAAATAATTTTGATTAGTATCTTTTATGGAATATCTACCTGTCCAAAAAAATCACCCTTGACTTGATATATGGTTGCTAGAATATAGAGGAAAATAAAAATAATTATATAAAACTAACCAAGATACGTAAAATAGAGTCTCAGCTTGCTTCAACGTGCGAAAACATGCAGATTCAAATTCGACAACTCGATTGCTGATTTTCCAGCAAACTAGATCAATTGCTAGAAAGTCCAGCAATTTGAAAACCGATTGCTGATTTTCCAGCAAAAATGACAAGAGCTCAACCAAATGCTGAAAAATCCAGCAATATGAATACTGATTGCTGGTTTCCAGCAAAAATGTAGATCGCTGAATGTTTCCAGCAATTCAGGCAAAAATTTACTGTGTACCGTAAACTGGGGGAACTTTGATCACTTTTTTTTCATTCATTTTTGAATATTTTGGAAGGGTTGCTTTTTCGTTATACCTATAAGCTTTAAAACACTTACTGAGGTGAGGAACACACACATAAAGGATCTCAGTGAAACTTCATGTTTCTTTGAAGAGATCTAAATTCTACTTAAGACTAAGCGTACATCTTTCAAGGATATAATGGCTAGCATTTTACTAATGCTAATACCACCAACCCACAGAAAGAGTACTATGTTTGCCGTGACCAAGACTTGATCTCACGACCTTTGGCTTAGAAGACTTGAACGCTATCCTCTAGGCCACGGTCGGCGGCACCGTAAGGAGTAAACAGTTTTCAGATATTTTAACTTTATACTTAGTTAATGAAATCTGCAAAATCTGCATGATGATCTAAGTTACCCCGCTGATCAAAGTTCCCCCAGTTTACGGTACGTAATAAAGCGTGATGGCGATAAACGCCTGTATGCAAGAAAGAGTATTCAGAGTATTCAGTATACACAACACCGACTTGCACTCTAAGAAATTTTTACATACTGAAACCGTAAAAAGTACATACTTTGAAGTTCGTTCCATTTTACGTGCGGTGAGTTTCGGAGACTCGGTGAATTTTACATACTTTTCCAGTTCTTTCTGTTTTTGAAGTTCCTCTCCGTTGAAACAACTACAAAGTGTGTAAAATTGGGGATGACGGCGTTGTGCTTCTCACTCGCACCACCAGAAAATCAGTCTGTGTTTCGCCTCCTACTTGCACGCACACAACTTTTCCAAAACTGCAGGTTAAGTCTTTCCGAAAACATCAAAATTTCTTCGCTACTCTCGATAAGTTTGAAAACATTTATTTCTGCTGTATGTTTTATTCAATTTTTGTCCATAATTTTAGGAAAGTTGTTCGTTTCCTCTAGGTCCTAAAGCGACATGCCAATTCCACCATAGTCCCGGCCGCAACCAAGCAAACCAAAAAGGATTAGTAATATTTCTTTTTTTATTAATTTTACCATTTCTTTCTTCCATAGGTAATTTTTTGCCATTTCTTTTTTCCATAGGATTTACAACCTCACCGGTCAATCCCGGGTCCCCTGGACACCCAGCCCCAGAATCTGCAGCCCAATGACCAGCCCAAGCTAACCGATGTCCCGAAGTGACCAATGCTCTAACGGCGGTTTCTGGTTTACCCATCATGCTATGGCTACTTCAAAATTATCCCAAGCTAAGAACTTCTCGGGTTAACCAACGGAGCCAGTTTGCTTAATTAGTGTAGTTAATAGACAATAAATTAGCATAATCCAATAAAATTGATGCAATTTGAAAGAAAATATCCCTGCTTCTGAATTCAGAAATTTTCCTAATTTATGTGATTTTAACATACTTCTCAGTTCACAGAGCCCTACGTTATTTTGCGTACTTTCTACATTCTCGTCCGTACCAGCCTTACTACATAATTTTTCGTATCATCCTTTTTACATACACGCAGAGAAAACTTGGATTTTGATACAAAACAAAACTGACTTTAAATCAAAAAATTCATTTTTTGGAATCAAACTCTTGTTTTCTTTGAATCAATGAATTATGGTTTTGATTCAAATAAATAATTTTTAAAAGAAAGAATAAATTTTTTGCATCGAATAATTTTGGACTTTGATTTTAAAGAAATTCTTTGATTTAAAAGACATTTGTTCAATTGCATATTTCTTTTGAAACAAAGTAAATTTTCTTTTAACCAAAGAAAAATGCTTTCGAAGGAAAGGAATAATTTCTTTAAATAAAAACTTCAAACTTAGAGTTATTTTGGATTGAGCAAGATGAATAAAACAGAAAAATAGAATTGAGTTTGGTAGGTTGTGTTAAAAATCTAAACCAGTTAATCAGAGTTAGCTAAGGAGAATTCAGGATGAAGAATGGTAAGTGTATCCGTTAATAAAAAAGGGAATATTTAAGAATTTCTATAAGCGCTTGCATTGTTACAGGACCACTGCTGATTCCACCCGAAATTCAGCGGTTAGTTTATCTTCGGCCTGATCTTCAGCGGCAACCACCAGTCGGATAGCGAGGAAAGCCAGCAACGAGACTTGCTTCCGGAAGTCAGCTCACGAAGAAATGCCTCTACGCCAGACTGGTAAACTTTGTCACCGAAATTTAGGATCGGATCATTCAATTATTTATATAGTGAACAAGTGTTTTTTTTAAGTTCGTGAATAAAAAAGAATTAAAATTTTATATTTTTCTTTTTATTATTTAAAATTCCTAATAGGAACTTTGGAACAACTGAAAATATTTCTTCCAATTGGAATAAATGGGAAAGAGTTCAATGAATGAATGCTTTTAAATCTAAATCTATGTTACATTGTAGCAAACGAAAACAACTTTGTATCAAATGAAACTGTTTTTTGTTTCAAAGGATTAGAATTTTGATTCAAAGATTTTTCAAAAGAAAAATTCTTCGAAACAAAGAAAAATTCATTTGAACCAAAGGAATTTTTATTTATCCCAAAATCAAAGGAAAAAATCCTTTGTTTTTGCGGCACTTTCCTTTGAAATAAAAAATCTTTTTGCTGCGTGTACTAGTGGCTTCCTGCACTTACGGGTTGTTTTGACTTCTTTTTACATACTTTTGTGTACAATTTTCTAAGGGTGTGCAAGCCTCGTACCAAAATGGAAAGCGCACGTTTTGAAATGTTTTTGTTTCAGAGGAAAATACGTGTCGAGATTTTTTTTAAATGCAGTTTTTTATAATGTTTGACGTGGTTTTTTAACATAATAACAAATACTATGGTAAACAACCTACTTTTCTACAAATCTTTCGAATTGAACAGTTTTTGAGTTTTGTTGTTTGAATAACAAGTGTTTAATATATTTTATTTTTGTTCTGCTACATGTAAATCAAAAACATTTTTTCAATAATGTTGGTCCGAACTAAAAAAAACTGTTATCTGAATAGTGTCTGATTTTATCAATTTAAGTACCGCCGACCGTGGCCTAGAGGATAGCGTTTAAGTCTTCCAAGAAAGAGGTCATGAGATCGAGTCTCGGTCGAGTACATAGTACTCTTTCTGTGGGCTAGTGGTGTTGGCATCAGTACGATGCTAGCCATTAGACCCTTGACAGATGTACGCTTTAGTCTTAAGTAGAACTTAGATCTCTCCAAGGAAACATGAAGTTTCACTGAGATCCTATATAAAAAAAGTGCTTTAGTCCTTTTTTACCAACGTTTCAAAGAGTGTTTATTATCATTCCAAAATTTAACAATCATTAAAATTTGAAAAAAAAGTTCTAAAAATTATGAAAAAATATTTCAAATCAAGTTTATGCATTTATTTTGGAAACAAAAGATATATCGATTCAAAGTGTTGTTTCAAGTAAGATTTAGGGGTTTGAAACAACACTCATGGATTATTATGCATAATCACATTCCAACGAACCATCTTCTAGGCGACATCAATGCCAAGTTCAATGAAGGTGAGCTTCTTGGCTTGCTCTTAGTATTGGTGAGTAGGAAAGCCATCCAAGTCAAATCTTTCAGAAATTCCCAAAGTGCATAGATCCCGCTCGGGGGCAACATTCCTCATGGCACTTGCAGAGAAACTCTTTCGAGTCCGATCGCGCCCGAGCCAAAGTCCAATCCAGTCAGCGCAGCCCAGGCCCAGCAAAAGTGGCCAGTGCTCACTGGTTCCAACTTACTCCTCCGGTTGGACCACTTATCATCTTGGTTGGAACATATTTGCAAAGAATGGGAGGCTACAACAAACAAATTCTTCCGAATTCCAGCCGCTGTATGCCCACATTAAGGTGGTCGACGACGACGAGTGGTCCATAAAAAGAGAAGAGCTGAACGTACCGGGATCGGTTTTAGTTGCTGCAGGCAGGGATGCCAGATGATCGCAGTTAATTTTGGTTACAATTACTTTATTTAGCTTTGACTATGGCTGAAATTAAAACTGCAAACTATAGAATACAGAAGTATGTGTGCTATCCATACAACGCAAATTAACTAATAGATAGATATTCTCGTTAAATACACACATACATTTTTAATAATAAAAATGATTCTTTTTCATCTTTATAGTTAGAATTTTTAAGATCTAAGGATCTGGGCTTGTTTCGAATTTTCTAGTGCTGCTGTTTTTCTCTCTCGTACAGCTGATGATTTAAGTTAATTTATTTCTATGAGTATTTAATTTTTCTATAATTTGTTTAATTTTGAGTCAAATGTGATGCTTCAGTTCTGTACGTTCAATTTTAAATAAATGTAGGCACGGAAAATTTAATAGTGTGTACAATACTTGCTGTCATACTTAACTTTCTTACTTAATGTTCCCTTGCCAATCATTTGGTGCATAGGGCCGTGGCAAAAGACCTCCACTGTTGACGATCCGGAGCCAGTGCCTTTACGTCTTCACTCACCACCGCAGATGATACTCCGCAGGCAGTTTCACACCCGTAGTGCAATACGGATTTGACGTTTGAGTTGAAGATTCGAATTTTCGTTCGTAGAGAGATGGGGTGACCGCCAGATGTTCCGAAGACTCGCAAACGCAAATCGGGCCTTTCTGATCCGGGTTTCGATGTCTTTTCTGGTACCACCATCAGGCGTTATCTGGCTACCAAGATACTGGAAGCACTCCACTTTGTCAAATTGTTGCCCAGCTACCACGGAGTTGTCAAAGGTCAGGCATATTGAAATTCGCTGCAGGATTTTTGCAACATTTTTTTTTACTTTTCGACAAAAAACTGTGAACTTTCTGAAAAGAGTTGTAATCGTATAAGAAAAATACAAATACCGGAAATAATCAAAATCTCTATTGTTTTATAGATACGGCACGCTCAGTTTGATTAAATTTGTAAACTTGTTCAATGCAACACATTTTTAAATACTTTTCAATAATGATCGTTCTAAAATAAAACAAATTTTTTACTTGCTCACTGATCGATGACTTAATCAGGCCAAGTGATCACCGCTTGAGTTAAATTTTAAGCACTGGATGTCAGTCCAATTTGAGATCGGGGATGACAAAGGCAACTAGGAGGTCGAGGGACAGACTGGATTTGTCTGGTTGTTGAGTCTGAATGTGGACATGAGGGGGTGCTCTAAAGGTTGTCGGAACCGTGGATTGGCTGCTTGAGCATTGATGCTGCTCGTATCATACACTTCTATGCTAATCTTACTACTTAAAATGTCTATCGCATGGTTCCGCAATTTGGATTTGTTTCGTTCTTCTTCTAGGGCAGAGCTTCATGCCGCTCTCCCGTATCGTAGTTTCGACATTTGGTTGCTCGCGAGGATAAGAAGAGGTCTCTTGCTATTCTTCGGATCATGGTAGTTTTCTATAATTCAGACCAATGATGACTTTCGATACACAACAGCATTTGACATGCATACTGTGAGATATAAGAGAAAGAATCATGGCAAATGTTTAATAAAGTCAACCAATGCAACTGGCACCACTATTTGCCAGCATTGTTAGACCTGTCATGATTGATATCTTTTTCGCTCGAATCCTCTCCCTCCCGCTAATGCGCATTCGCCACATGCCCGGTCGACAGTCAGTCCCCTCGTGTGTTTTGCGCCAGAACGGTTGTGCGCTTTCGCTGTACTGCGAGAAACGGAAAAGACGTCGATCGGACGAAGCAAATCCGGATCGACGTGCCGGTGCTCCGGAACGGGCCCCACATTTTGGCGACCGTGACAGGACAGGGAAACCCCGGTGTTGATTTCCCTAATCCTTGAAGTAAAAACAAAAATGAAAGTGAGTGTAGGAAGCCGAAGACGAATATCTTCGAAATGGCGGTAAGCAAAGAAGAAAAAACTGTGCATGTGACGAGACGGTCCGGGTGAATTTTGATAAATTCAGATTTGTCTAAGTTCAGCGGATACTGACTTAGGCTTGGACCACCGGCGGATACCGGGATATAAATTTCCATAGTTCGGCGGATACCGACTATGGATCGAAAACCGGCGGATACCGGTATACAAATTTTCATATTTCGGCGGATACCGGCTATGAATTGGAGAAAAAATCCGGCGGATACCGGTATAAAAATTTCCATAGGTCGGCGGATACCGACTATGGATCGAAAACCGGCGGATACCGGTATATAAATTCTCATAGTTCGGCGGATACCGGCTATGGATTGTAGGAAAAATCCGGCGGATACCGGTAAATGAATCCTGAAAGTTTAGCGAATAGCGACTGCGAAAAAATTTGGCGGATACCGGCTTTTGGAAGAAACAAAAAAGTTGACTCCTGAATGTTTGTTTCTGTTGTTCGAAAAATATAAAATTTGAATAGGCAAATTCCGGGATACAAGTTGGATCGAGAAAAGTGCAATATGTTTGAAACTAATTACTATCTTGAAGCTACAGCTACCGCTCGCGGTCGGTCGACACCGACTTAGACTTAGATTTACTCCGGGGGACGCCGGACGAAAGATTGAGTCCTAGTTTGACAATTACTGATTTTGAGTTTGAATTTGTTGTTGTTGTAGTTGTTGAAAACGATATTTTGAAAGTTTATGAAAATGACTATTGACCCAGAACATTCCGGCAGAAATCGGATTTCAGCTTTCACGAGGATCTTTGTTTATGTTCAACTGATAACTATTGATGAAAAAAAGAAACTATGGAGGGTTCTTGGTATTCCGTTAAGCTGAAACTTATCATCGTCGTTCTCCAAAAAAATATCAAATGATGAACGAAAAAGATATTTATCGTGATTTTATACTATTTTTTTTTCATTGAGCTTTTTGATTGGAAATCGATTGAATTGGAAAAATCAGGGTAAAGTGTAGAAATAAATGCCCAGCATTTTAATAACTGAGCATTGTGATTGGAGTGACGTTGAAATCGTTAATTACAAAATGTTGAAACCTGTGTCGCGTTGATGAAGTCTGAAATCGGAGATTAAAATTTGTACATTTCTGTGGAGTTAGCTTCTAAATCATTCGTGGAAAAAAAATTAGTTTCTTAATTCAAGTCTACCTTTGAAATAGATTTTCACTTGAATTTATTTTGATTAGATTCCACCTGCAATATGCAACCTGGAACATGTTGGTTTAATTTGAGCCAACCTGAAGATTGTGAAATGTGGTTCTGAGGCCTAACATGCTGAAAAAAAAAGTGTGTGAAGTCTCAATTCGGAAAAAAAAACTATGAACTAAAGCAACTGCCATGCAATTTGGTCTGGTCTAGTCTGGTAAAAATGTGGCCTTCAATTACCTTTTCTCATGTTATAAGAAGAGCAGAAGAGTTGGCAAATAAGAGAAGACAAATGAGAAGTTGTTTAATAGTTAATTTTAGTTTAACGACTAGTTCGATTACCGCTGAATCAGAAGAAAAAAAAGAAATGCACAATTTTTTTTGCACCTGATGGCGGATAAGCATAGTTGAAACAATTCCATTGATCTATATAAATGAATTCTGTTCTGGAAAAATCGTTTGGTCGTAGAAATTTCGGTCACCTGAGGCTGCATACAGTTGTGTATTTGTATTTATGGATGAACTTCAAAGCGATGCTCCAAAGATATTTGCTGAAACCGGGAAGCCAAATCGTGTAAAAAAGGTTAGACAATTTTGAACTTGAATGATCGAAAGTTGATGATGAAATTCTGAATTAAATGCCTTTATAATCGAGCTGATTGCATGAATTGATGAATATTTTGAGAGTAGTGAGGCAACTGGATATCGTAAAGTTATTAGAAAATAAAACATTTTATTAATATTTTGAACATTTCATATAATTGATGAAGAACTTGTAAGTACCAACATAAAAATAAAAAAAAGAAAAAAATGAACAAATATGTCGTTGAATGGAGTTTAAGTGTGCATAGTGGAATGGGAATCTCAAAACTGGGTTTGCGGTTTGCATCTGATGACGAAGACAATGCAATTTGAAATTGCATCAATTCCGAGATTGATAAGACTTTAGTTTGTGTTAGAAATCTGTCATTCAATTAAGAAACTTGAATGAAATTTTCATTTATAAAGACCAAAATCTGCTATAAGAGAATGCAATCTAGATCCTGAATTGAATATGAGACTTGATTAAAACATTGAAGCTGTAAGGATAAAAAAACAATATGTGTCTGAAATTGGAATTGTAAACTTTATTCTCGAATGTAAATGGGAAGTAATCATATACTTATTTTAAACTATCAGTGAAAGAAAAATCGATAGCCATTTGGTTTCTGGATCTTTTTTGTGAAACTGAAGATGAAAATTTCCCGAACAATTTTGATTATATCGAAATGTGTTTGTTTAATTAGCAGATACAGGAATGTCATAACGAATGGAAGACACACAAGGTAAAAAAAAACATGCACGTATGCACATGCAACTAGTAAAACAAACAGAAAGTTGAAAAAACCTTTAAGATATTTTGTAGCTCAGTAATGTAACTTTTATCCTACGTCCTGGATATATGTTGTAACATCGTCTTGCTTTAATATATGTAGTCTTTCTGATTACATTTTTTAACGGGCAGCATTTGAAAAAAAAAATTTTTCTACGGAGAAGAGGGAAGATGTGAGATATAAGAGAAAGAATCATGGCAAATGTTTAATAAAGTCAACCAATGCAACTGGCACCACTATTTGCCAGCATTGTTAGACCTGTCATGATTGATATCTTTCTCGCTCGAATCCTCTCCCTCCCGCTAATGCGCATTCGCCACATGCCCGGTTGACAGTCAGTCCCCTCGTGTGTTTTGCGCCAGAACGGTTGTGCGCTTTCGCTGTACTGCGAGAAACGGAAAAGACGTCGATCGGACGAAGCAAATCCGGATCGACGTGCCGGTGCTCCGGAACGGGCCCCACACATACCAAACTTAAACGGTTGTCGACATGCGCGGATCTACGGGGGGGGTGATGGGGGTGATCACCCCTCCCCCCCCCCCCAGGCGGGAAAAAATAAATCATCAGAAAAATGGCCACGAATTTTTTTACTCAATTTAGATAAAATATAACTTTTTCACGTGTCAAAATATCTTAAGATTGACATTAACATTTTCACGCGTGCATAAGAATTCAATAGCTGCTTAAAAATATGCTTGAACTGAGTTCCTATAAACAGTATGCGCGTGTATAACTTCGTGTTGGCTTCGGGCGTACAAAAAGAATAAAGCTTGCACCTCACTCTTTAAGGAATTTCCTTAAGTATGACGGCAGATTGGTGTATTTTAATAAACGATATCCAGAGTTGCCAGCACCAGATACGTCGATTGATAGTGACTTATTCTGAATGATTTCTTAAAAAGGCCTGAAAGTAGCCAACTTTTTTTTCAAGTTGATCATTAAGTGGTTTCTTATTTATGCATGTTTACCAAACTCGATGGTTTTCTCAAGTTTTCTAAAAAACAAATATTGGATCCACAGATGAAAATTTTCAATAATTGTTCTATGCACGGCTAGAAATATTCAAGACATCCCAAGTAACCAAAAGTCACATAGCTACTTAATCTTGTACGTTTAAAGTTCACATTTGGCTGAGTAAAAGGTACTCGAGAGAAATAAAATCCGTTTTCTCTAAGTGCTTCATTTGGACTTCTGAACGAACATAAAAAGTCTAAACAAGTAGCATATAACATATTTGTGCGTTCTAAGTACCTTAAAAAGTCCAGATATCAACTCGGTTTATCGTGCTTCGTTACGAACTTATTGCGAACTATTTGATTCCATGCGGAACTTCGTAAGAACTTTTTGGTTCCATACGGAACTTCTTACGAACTTTTTGGTTCCGTGCGGAACTTTTATGGAACTTCAATGCGAATTGAGTTGTGTCAAAATTTTCAAATGGTTTGTTTACATTCTCTAAGGAAATTTTCCGAAGACGTTCTCTATTTGTGAACAAAAATGGATTATTTACAAAAAATAAGAAAGAATGGTTTGTTTTATTACCGTCGCCGGCGATTGGAACAAAAATGGGCTGAGGAAAGAACATTGCAACGTAAAAGTCCCGGTAAGTACTAAAGAAAATAATATTAGGAAAATATTTTACTAATTTAAAGTTAAATTTCAGCACCAGCTTTCCTCGAACCAGAGTTGTCAAACACGAACCCTATAGTTTTGGAACATCAAAGATTTGAAGAATATACAAATTTTGTTGAACCACAACTTGATTCATCTGAAGATGAGGATGACGAAACCGAAATTAAGTTCGATGAAAACCTTATCAAAAAATTAAATTTGGAAGAATCACTTCGATATTGGGCTCTAAAAACGGGACAAACACATGCTGCAATAAATCTAATTATGGAAATAATTCGACAAAAAACTGATGGAAAACGATTACCACGCTCAGCTAGGACGTTACTCAAAACATCGAGGAGTGAAAACTCAAAAATCGTTGACATTCCTGGAGGCCAGTTTTGGTATAGAGGCATACGTTCCTGCTTGAATCAGTTTTTTCGGTATTTCAGTTTGCAAAGCAACTGTAACCCCAAGTACAAAATATAACTTTGAATTATTTTAGAAACCTTGACCAACCAATGTCGATATCAATCAACGTAAATGTCGACGGTTTGCCAGTTTACAAAAGTAGTAAATTACAATTATGGCCAATTTTGATCAATATATTTGAAATTCCTGAAGCTCATCCCATGCCGATAGCTCTTTATTGCGGAAATACTAAGCCTTTAAGCTTAGATAGCTATTTGAAGCAATTTGCTGAAGAGATGGCCTTCATATCTTCCCATGGACTAGTGATAAATGGGTTCGACGTGAAGGTTTCACTGAGATGCTTCATTTGTGATTCACCTGCTCGAGCTTTTTTGAAAGGTATTTATTAATAACAAAAAATAATTGCATGATATCTATATATTTTATTTTTAAAGGTGTTGCAAACTTCAATTCGAAAAATGGCTGTTTGAAATGTACTTGTGAAGGTGAATTTTGTTACGATTCAAATACGGTTGTTTTCACTTCGTCTCATAACACTAAGCGAACAGATGTCGATTTTCGAAGAAATGCGTATGAAAAACACCAAAAAGGACCAACGCCGCTTGTATTGATTAAAGATCTAGACATGATCGAGGACATAGTAATAGGCGACAAATTGCACTTGATTGATTTGGGAGTCATGAAACGAATGCTGTTAGGCTGGCGGGATGGCACGTTGGGCTTCAGGACGAAATTTTCGATGGTGCAAATCAACGATATTGGAATTTTTTTGAAAAAAATCAAACTACCAGCAGAAATTCATCGGAAATTTCGAGGACTTGACTACTTGGGTCACTGGAAAGCGACAGAATTCAATTCATTTCTGCATTATGCAAGCATTTCTGTTTTAAAATCATATCTACCCGAGGAATACTATCGACACTTTTTACTATTATTCAGCTCAATCACGATGCTCTCTTCAAACGAGTACAGGAAGTTATGGCACGTAGCTGAAGCTATGCTAAAAAGTTTCGTAGCTCAGTACATCACTCTGTATGGTGAAAAATACATTACTAGTAATGTACATAACTTGCTTCATATTGTAGATGAAACAAGAAAGTTTGGAAATCTGAACACTATCAGTGCGTACCCTTTTGAAAACGAATTACAAACTATTAAACACATGATCAGAAGCGGATCGAAATGCCTACAGCAAGTAGTTAATCGACTTTCAGAAGTTCATTCATACAATGCGTTCAAAAATGAATCTGCTAAAAAATTCCCTTACAAAACATCGTGTGGCGGAGTGGCATTTAAGCAAGGATTTCAACTTAACAACAAATTTTGCGATTGCTGGTTTCTCACCAATTCCAACGATGTAGTGAAGTTCACCTCCGTTTCTGAAAAAGCTGGTTTCGCCATCCATGGACATGTTTTAAAAGATAAAAGGGATTTTTTTGTATACCCTCACAAATCGTCAATTTTAAACATCTTTGAAGGATTCATTGGTAGTTTATCAAAAGAAAACTCATTTTATACTTATGATAATTTAAAATGCAAACTTGTAGCTATAGATTGTAATTCTAGTTTAATTTTCATTCCTCTTCTACACACATTTTGTTAATTTTGTAAATAAAATAGTATTGCTTTCTAATAATGTTTATTTAATGTTTGTTTTAAATGAATACAGTAGATGAAAAATTAAAAACAACAAATTATTCCGAATCACTACTGAAATCATCTCTGGCCTGGTCATCGAAGTGTCCAATAGACTGAGTCGATTTGGGGTCATTTTCGAATTTCTCAAACCCTGGGGTCTCAAAAGCTTCGTTTTGGTCCAAAACTCATCCATGATTTTTTGCAGATTTTTTAAGTAACGTTTACATGAGTAAATTTGGACTTTTAGGTTTGTATGGGAAAATTTATTATTTTGTACTGAAAAATCAACATCATTTTTGTTTCTTCTGTACAACCGAGCCAGCTGGTGGTTTTTGTGCCAATTTATAAAATTCCTAAAGGAAATTTTCCGCTGAACAACTTTGTCCAAGACCGTAAATTCGTATCTTATTCGACAAAAAAGTTATTAGCTGTTCAACAGAGGTATGTCTTTTGGCATTGATGAACAATAAATTCAATAGACACCACTGTTGTGTGCCTTGCGAGGTATTCCATGACTACTTTTCAAGCAATACTTCGCGGGGCACAAGCAGTGGTGTCAATTGAATTTATTGTTTATCAATGCCAAAAGACATACCCCAGTTAAACAGCTAATAACTTTTTTGTCTAATAAGATTCGAATTTACGGTCTTCGACAAAGTTGTTCAGCGGAAAATTTCCTTTAGGAATTTTATAAATTGGCACAAAAACCATTAGCAGGCTCGGTTGCACAGAAGAAACAAAAATGATGTTGATTTTTCAGTACAAAATATTCAATTTTCCCATACAAACCTAAAAGTCCAAATTTACTCATGTAAACATTACTTGAAAATTCTGCAAAAAATCATAGATGAGTTTTGGACCAAAACGAAGCTTTTGAGACCCCAGGGTTTGAGAAATTCAAAAATGACCCCAAATCGACTCAGTCTAGTGTCCAATATTAGAAGACATTTCACTCGAAATTGGATCATCTAGGTCTGTTGAAATCTTCGATGGTTTTTGTTTTTTAATACGCATTTTCCGAGCGCCACGTCTCTGCCCAGTATTTGTCAATCGTTTCGTGGCATTTTTAAGCTTTTTTTTGAAAAAGTCAGCTAGTTTAATTTGGTTAACCATTTCGGTTTGTGTTGTGCCAATTTTTTGAAAAACGTTCAAAAGCTTGGGGTTTGACAGTATAGCTGTTTTAGATGCGACTCGGCTTGAACCTGTCCAGGTACAATCGGCTTGAAATTTTAAAGAAAAAATTAAATCTAACGCCTGCAACATTCTATTCTCTGAACATTCGCCCTCGATGTTGGAAATGAGCCATTTTAACTGTAAAACACAAAAAGCAAAATATTAAAGTTTATCATAAATCGTCATGTTATACAAAAACTTACAAAATTTTGTTTGTATTCTTCGTCGCCAAGCTGTTCTTCTAATTCGTTCAATTCTTTTTCATTCGTGATACATTTAAATGAAAAATCATCGTTCGTTTGATTGATTTCCTTCTGCTGAATTTTATTCAAAATGAAATCCAGCTTTACGCTTTGATCCAAAGATCTTCTTTCCTGCTCAGTCACACGATCCAGTATCTGTCTGAGCATCGAATAAATATCTCTCAATCCAGGCTCTGAAGCTTGGTTTTCGTAAGCATCATTTTGATTTATTTCAGGCTGTTCTAATGATACATACTCCACAATGGTGTTATTGGAGTTCCTTTGCATCGGAGAATCTAAATTTGGAGCTTGGATATATTGGACTTCAACGGTCGGATCAGGAAGCGCATATGATACTTCATGCGAAGGCAGATCAATGGGCAGCGTAACTTCTATTGCCTTCGAAGACGCACGATTTACAGATCTCGGTTTAGGTAGTCGAGGTGCCGAAATCACTTTTGACGCTTGTGTTCTATTAGTTTCATCAATCAGTCGTTGAAAATTGATATCATCGATATTTGGCTGGAGGGCTTGAACCTGAATGCAGGAGTCCGTGCTGGATTCACCGGACATGGATTCGACAAACGCATCAGCTTCATTCAGCGTGTTCAAATCCTTTCTCTTTATCTTACATATATATAAGTCTGACATTTTCAGTAACACTTTTTAACTGTGGGAAAATAACCTCAAAAGCGATCATGTCCTTGAACAGATATAAACTTTTGCTGACTAAAATTTTGGAGATTATTTCTTCTTTTCTTATCCATATACTTAAGTGTGCGTAAGAACTGTCAAAAACAACTCTATTGTTGATATTATTTCCAGATGTAGCAACCGAGAATCCGATCGATCAAACATTGCAGACATCCGGATTTGCTACCGTTAGTCTCTGCTTTCAGGAACATGCATGCCACTGAAGATGATAAAGAGTAAGTACATTAGAGTGCCCCAAATGACCCAACATTTGAAAAAGTTATGCGCTGCAGGCTTAAAGTGATCCTAGGCCTAGTACAAGGTCTCATGCCAAATTTGGACCTGATCGGATCACAGGAAGGGGTCGCTCAACTAGCCTTTTTTCCGGGAATTTAACTCAACGAGCCTAAAGTTTGTATGGGGGTTTGAGACATTTTGTTCAGGTGGAACACGAAAATCCAGTTTTTCATGCGACCCCTTCCCGTGATCCAAATTTGGCATGAGACCTTGTACTAGGGCTAGGATCAATTTAAGCCTACAGCCAAAGATATTATATTCTATGCTACAGCGCATAACATTTCACAAGCTTGAAATTGTTCATACAAATTTGGGGCAGTCTAAATTACATACATCTGCAACTGAATCATAAAAGCATCGAAATGCAAATCACACCTCCAGAATGATCAGACGTTCGCATCTGCTGCAGACCCATTATTCTATGAAATAGATATAGGTGCTGTTTTAAAGGCTCATCCTAAACCTTACTCATTTATTGATGGTATCACAAAACTTAACATTTTAACTAGACACTGGGTACCTCCACCACAATTTTCGTTTCCATACTCCGAGCATTTGAAAAGTCGTAGTGCGGAAAAAAACGATACGCAAGTGCAAAGCATTGCAAACATTCAAATGTTGGCTAGTTTTTTCCAAAACTGAGCAAGGTGATTTTTGAAAGTCTATCCGCTTTTTGTAGTAAACCTCTCTGGGGAAGTAATAAAACTGTTCAATTGTTAAATCTTGTTACTGAGCCACTGACTTTTTTTTTCAAAACTCTCAGCAAAAAAACCTTTGTAAGTATTCGATAAGATATAGAGAGACGAATCTATTCAGGAAATCTCTTTAATGAAATGAAATATGAAGATTAGCAATCTATAATTTATTTGTTAAGATACGTGCTTATCTGTGTTTCAAATGTTTATTTGTTTAAGATTGTTTTTTGATTCGTCTTTAAATTGATATTTTACTGGAACTTCATGTGAAAAATATGAAATATATTGACGGGTTTCGATAAGTAATGAAGCAGCATACGGTTTAAATTTTGAGCTCAAAAAAGAAAATATTTGAATATCGAATCTTGTGTAAATGGCTTTTTTACCCGAATATTGTAATAGTTTCAAAATTGTTTAGACTTAATTTTAACCATAAAACAAGCGATGCTCATTTGAGTAAGTTGAAATCATACCAACAGATTTATTTTTGACTGAAAATAAATAAAATACGATTTTTAAAATTAAATTGATTATGGATTTCTTATCTGATAAAAATAAACAAATGGTCATTCCGTATCTCCAACTAGATAAATAAACCTAAATTAAACTTCATACCAGTGAAAAAAAAAACATTTGTCTGCATTTTGCCTAAGACTAAGCCAGCCACAAACAGATGTACAGAATTCTTTGAATAAACCCTTTTTTTATTGTCTTCAACATTATTTACATACTGTTGAATTCTCTTCATCTTTATCATCATCATTTTTCCTGTCACAGTTTTTATTTTTCCCATTCACTCAAAAAATGTTGGCCATATTTTTTGAAATTTACTAAATCACCCCCCCTAAGAGCAATCTCTAGATCCGCGCCTGGTTGTCGAGCATATCACCGAGATATTTCAGTTGCTGTTTCAAAGATGGCAGATGTCTCCAGTTATCGTATAACGAGAGGCCCAACACGCTTCCGTTTTATTAACAGGTGGCTTGAACGACATTTCCAAACTGAAAGACCACCTACCCTTTCTCAGTTTGCTTAGCTGAATGAGACACGGTCGCGAGTTCTTTGGATTCCCGATCTGAAAAGGGTCCCTGAAAAGTGGGTTCGAACTTCTGCTCTTTTGAGGCCGTCCCAATGCACACTGGTACAGAACATCAATCTAGCGGAACTAAATTAATAGCGCCCAGGGATGAAAAGATAGACTTTTGATGTCTTCGACAACATTGCATAATTTTACAAGGCGCATTCTTTGAAATAAAATATAGATTCGAGGAGTCCACCAATAGTAAGATAAAAAAGCTAACTTGTTTGTTAAGCATTTGAGAGCTTTGGTTTCTTCTACAAAGTTGTTTATCTTGACAGAATACATAACTTTGTTGAACAAGCCAAAGTTCTACAATTTCATTCTAAGGAGTTACAATGAAATTAAAAAAATAACCTTAAAAAATCAGTTTTTCAAATCTGAAACGTTGTAGGTAAGACCAAGAAATTTTCAGTCTTCGAAACAAAGTTGAAAAAAGTAAAGATCTACAATTGTTTAGTACATTATGATGTGTTTTGAAATTGCTGAAGCGCTGTAGAAAGCATTTAGTGTAATATATTAACGATTTCCAAAGAAAAATTTATCGAATTGCGCAAATTTTCGCACCATCAGCCAATGTGGATTTTATTTTTGGTGTTAAGAGGAATCATATACCAGCGTGGAACTCGGTGGAACTCGAAGCAATTTTAAGATTGAAAATCTAGTATTTTGTTCACAAATATAACTTTTTTTAGACACTTTGTTAGTTTCTTAGTTTCTTTGATGCAATTAACTTGCAGAATTTGAGAATTAGAAATAATTAGATGATTTACCCGGTTTTCCGTTTCAAAACTATCAAAATGGTCAAAGATCCTTTACTCAAATTGAGTTTGTAAACCAACGAAAAATTATTATCTCAAAAGTGTTTTTTTTTTAAATAGAGCAAAAATTGGCCTGCCACTGAAAGCTGAAAGCTACTTTACTTTTGAAGTTAAATCACTTTCACGTGTTGGTACAGATATCATTTATATAATGATGTACAGATTCTATTGATAAATTTGAAACGGAAAACCGGGTAAATCATCTAATTATTTCTAATTCTCAAATTCTGCAAGTTAATTGCATAAAAGAAACTAAGAAACTAATAAAGTGTCTAAAAAAAGTGATATTTGTGAACAAAATACTAGATTTTCAATCTCAGAATTGCTTCGAGTTCCACCGAGTTCCACGCTAGTTTTATATGGTAATGATTCCTCTTAACACCAAAAATAAAATCCACATTGGCTGATGGTGCGAAAATTTGCGCAATTTGATAAACTTTTCTTTGAAAATCGTTAATATATTACACTAAATGCTTTCTACAGCGCTTCAGCAATTTCAAAACACATCATAATGTACTAAACAATTGTAGATCTTTACTTTTTTCAACTTTGTTTCCAAGACTGGAAATTGTTTTGTCGTACCTACAACGTTTCAGATCTAAAAAACTGATTTTTCAAGGTTATTTTTTTAATTTCATTGTAACTTCTTAGAATGAAATTGTAGAACTTTGGCTTGTTCAACAAAGTTATGTATTCTGTCAAGATAAACAACTTTGTAGAAGAAACCAAAGCTCTCAAATGCTTAACAAAAAAGTTAGCTTTTATATCTTGCTATTGGTGGACTCCTCGACTCTTTATTTTATTTAAAAGAATGCGCCTTGTAAAATTATGCAATGTTGTCGAAGACATCAAAAGTCTATCTTTTCATCCCTGGGCGCTATTAATTTAGTTCCGCTAGATTGATGTTTTGTACCAGTGTGCAATGACCGCTCCTCCTCCGTATCGTAGTTTCAACAGTGTTACGCTCGCAAAAAGACGCCTCTTGCCACTCTTTGCACCATGGCAGTTCGGCACAATCCAGGCCAAAGAATCTATGACTTTTGATGCACTTTCACAACAGTATTTGACATGCGCACCAAAACATAAGCGATTGCCGACCATTACTAAATACAAGGTACTTTAGCTGCTATTTCGAAGGTGTCGTGTGTCCTTCAACAGTAGTCTCCATGTGCGGCACAACTCTTTTGTTGGTCACGAGCAGAACTTCGGTTTTATGATGAGCTAGCTGAAGCTTAACTCCCTCCATCCAAATGCCAACCCTTTCTACGGACACCGTTGAAAGGTCTTCTACCTGCTCGATTGTTTCGCCGGTGATCATGAGCACAATATCGTCAGCAAATCCGACTATCCGCATGCCTGCTGTTAGTTTCAGCGCTAACACATCACTATACATTGCATTCAAAAGCATAAATCCGAGTATGGATCCCTGTGGAACACACGCGGTTAGGGCAGTAGATCGTAATCCAGTTTCGGTTTCATACGTCAGGATTCGATTTTCAAAGAAGTTCCCTGTTATCTTGTAGAGGGTATTGAGAACACGCATCCTGTGAAGTGCTTTGACAATAGCTTTCCAGCTGGCATTGTTGAAGGCATTCTTAACGTCGATCGTCACAATGCCGCAGTGACGAGCACCTTTCCGCTTCTTTTCATATACGTGCTTCGCGTAATCTGTCACCATTTGGATGGCATCCACCGTAGATCTATCGTTCCGCAAACCGAACCGCCAGTCAACTTTCGCCTTCTGTGTAGATGATAAGTCTGTTGAATATTATCCTCTCCAGTAGTTTACGAAGGGTGTCCAGCAGACAAATAGGTTTCTACGACGATGGATGCCCTGGGGGTTTCCCAGGTTTCGGTAGTAGTTGGTGTAGTTCGCCGTTTTCCACGGATTGGGAAAAGATACCTTGTCGAGACACTTTTGTAGCACCACTCTGAAAGTATCCGGAATGGTCTATACTGCCACCTTCTGCACTGCATTTGAGATTCCGTCTGGAACAAGAGCCTTATTCACCGCAAGTTTTTTAGCGATAGCCACAAGTTCCTCGTTCGTTACTGGTTCGATGTCGTGGGCACCCGCATCGTTCGGAGTAAATGGCCACTGCGTCGGGCAATGCTGCGGAAAAATATGTGCACGATCTCTTACAGTTTTTCCGGACAATTTTCGGTCGGCGACCTTGGGCCACCGAATCTCTTATCATCTACGCTCTGGCATAACGCTCTGTAGCAGTTCTCTTTGCTTGTTTTAATACCTCGCTTAAGTGCCACCCTGGGTGCTCGTTAAACGGTACCTCTCGTTTCTTTATCGGCTTCGTTCAAAACGAACACATACACATAGGATCTCAGTGAAACTTCATGTTTCTTTGAAGAGATCTTTTTCCTTAACTCTAAGCGCACATCTTTTGAAGTAATGATGGCTAGCATCTTACAAATGCTAAAACCACCAGACCACAGAAAGTGTACTGTGTATGCCATGACCTGGATTCGATCTCAGCTGTTCGAGCTGGTCGTCACCACCACTTCAGTGTATTCCTTCTGGGAATGGTCATGTCGCACACCGCTACCATCATTTTCGTCAGCAGCTGCAAACTTCCTTGTCGAAAACTTTCGTCTTCTTTCTCCGCTCCCGTTCTCTCATGGACTGGCAGTTGCCTTACTGCCACCAGATTTCGGTTGATTTTTGCAAACTCTAGCGAAGTGTCCTTCTTCACCACATCTTCGGCAACATCGTGACCGGTCGGGTCCCAGCAATTAAGGCAGCGTTGTATTTGTTTTGGTATCCTGGATGCGGTTCTAAAGTGCTCCACTGACTACCCAACTCTTACACCACCCTGCCGTCAGTAGAGTATTGGCCGCTGTTGGCGAGAGACGAATCGTCGCAATTTACATTGTACAGTACGCCTTTCTCAGTTATAAAGCTACTGATTCGTCGCTCATACCAGGTATGCTGGAGAGTGTTTTCTCGAGCTCCTCTGCAGTGGTAAACTCATCCAAGTCCTTGCATTCAATAGATGCGACCTGCGATAGCGCTCGGACAGTTGCTTCATCGCCTAGGGTGCTTTCAACAAGCTCCTTGAAGTCGGCGCTCTATACCACCGGGTCTTCTTATTAGCTCGAAGAACAGTTCGTCTTTTTAGGTGCGTCTTGTTTTGGTGACGCTCTCGCCAAGAGCAGATAATTTTGGCTCTGCGCGTAGCTTCCGAAACAAGTCCGCATACGTTGTGCCTTCTTCCGCTTTCACGATAAGGGCATCACCCCTGGACATCACCCGTTGAGGTTTTGATTTTGGGGGTGGCTCTGCCTTCGCGATGGCCTTTATTTTCGTGTTCTCCTTTGTATTACGAACCATTCGCCAGCCTCCAGCACTGCTTTCTCCGTCGGCATCCTCATAGTACGTACCCCTACTTTTCTGGAGAAATTGTTTACGCCGGGGGAGACGCGATCTCTGTTTGCGGTTCTTCTCGGCTTGGACTCCTTCGAAGGTCCTTGAGAAGCAACCAATTTTGCTTCCTCCAATCTCTTCTCAACAGCCTCGACTTTACGCACCAGCTTCGTTCGTTCCTTGACGGCACTTTGCAGAAGCACCATCAATTTCGGCACCCAGTTCTTGATGTACGTGTGTACTAGACTGCCCCAAATTTGTATGGAAATTTCAAACTTGTGAAATGTTATGCACTGCAGGCTTAAATTAATCCTAGGCCTAGTACAAGGTCTTATGCCAAATTTGGGCCAGATCGGATAAAAAAAAAGACATGCACCGTCTTAACCGAGGCTTTGCAGACTGAATAAATGACGTGGACAACTTAAGATTAACATTTAACACCCAGTGCCGAGATGCGAATTGAACCCATGCCATCAGTGGACCAGCGATTACCGTCTTACCACGCTAACCACTCGACCACCGAGACGTATCACAGGAAGGGGTTGCTCAACGAGCCTAAAGTTTGTATGGGATTTTGAGACATTTTGTTCCGAAGGAACATGAAAATCCAGTTTTTCATGAATAACTTCGGCCTTCTTCGGCAGACTTCTTTTGAAAGCCTAAACTAGGACAAATATTTCATCCGAAGACTGCTTTTCAATTCGACTTGAGTAAGAGAGCGTCACTCGTTTATGATGTGAAGGAACCTCCCAGGAAATACACCCGTCACACGGATATATATATTTAGGTCCCATGGTGACGAACGTGTTAACAGGATTCCGATTAAGCAAAAAGACGGATTAAGTCCGTTAGACTTTTTTGAAAATCAAAAACTTGCGTCCGACTCTAAAGTGAGCAAGATGGCAACTGTCATTTGACAACGTTCTGGGATACTTTTCATGTGGTTCCGTAGGTTTTGAACGGAAGATGCCCAGACCTCAATGATAACATAATTAAACACAAATTAGGTTTTTTTAGACTTAATCGATCTCAAGCGGTCACTAAAAATATACGTATTGAAGGTTTAGTTTTTCCTAATAATGATAGGCTTCTAGAGATACCTAGATAATAAGATAGTTTAGATATGCTATTGCGTCCCAAAAAATACCGCATTCCGAAAATTTTAAATGGAATTCCCTCATACGAGCCCTGGTAATAATTCAATTTCACAACCGATCGATCTCTCGGAGCTCTGATTCCGGTTACTGTCCCCAGATCAAACTGACCGAGCCCACCAGCCGATCTGGCATCTCTGGGATCGAGGGCGCGACGCTGCCTGTTGAAGATATGCGATGTGATGCCGCGAATAAACAAGAAGAACCGGGTATAGGTTGGAAGGTGATGAACGGAATATATTCAGGAAAGCGGATTAGGATGGCGCATCCAGCGAGGGAAAAGGGAAGAAAAGACACACTGGAAATGAGCCAACAGGCGAAATGTGTGCAAGCAAAACTTAGAGAAGAGAGCCCGAAGAAAAATATGCTGCTTTTGGTTATTGGGCCCATCGGATCCGAAAGAAAGGAGTGAAAAGGTATAGTCTGTTCCAGTGCTGTTGGCCTGACATTCCTTTCTCGAAAAATTCCCAGGCATTCCTTTGGCATAGTGCCTTCCAACGCCGACAGACACACAGCTTCCAAGTATGCTAAAAAAGAGATGAAGATAAAAGTTAAAGGAGTAGAAAAAAAAACAGCCAAGCAACATTTCATTCGTTATATGAACAACGTGCTTTTTCTTGTGTGTTGAAAAGGCCGAAGCATGAAAAAGCACACAGCATGGTGAGATGTTGATGTTGTTGCTGATCGCGGCACGGGGAGACAGGGAAAAATTTACAAGTTAAAAATCAAAAACGCACCTCGGCGCAGCCAAAAACCTAAGAGACATCATGATGGTTGAAAAGGGTTCAAAAGCACTTCGCGCGGCACGGCTGCTGTTGCTGATGCTGATGGCGATTTGGCGGGTCTCCTTGAGCGCGGTCTGATGATATATCATCTTATTTTTTGGGCATTTGGCAATCTTTTTTTTTCAATCCAACCGGGCCCGTCTCTCCGGAGGTAACGGAAAGATTTGGAATGTCAAAATGAACGCTATAAGTTTCTTTTCCACTCCATAATCATATTGTTGACATGTGTTTAGATTTGGGTTAACTTTTTTTGACTGAAGAAACTTGTGCTACGTAATATTTTAGTAGATCATTTGTAATTTAATGGTAATGTGTCAGCTTTAAAAAAAACAGAGAATAACTTTAAGTTTATAATGCCATGCGATCCTCTATTATCAAGTTTCTACTTTCATACTTTTTGATTGAATGAAAATACAATTTTAGGTATATGAAAAATTAGAAAACTTCGTAACACGGAAATTTAAGGCGTGATTTCTCTTCAGTCGCTTTACACACTTAAAGGGTGTTCGGATCAAAAAGTGGTCAGACTAAATTGTGTGTAAATCGATAATTTGTTTATTCAAAAAATCAAAGTATCTTTCTTTTTGAAGATCAAGCTGTTCAATAGACGGAAAAATAATCATTTAAGATTCCAGTCGACCTAGTCCAAATTGGCGAGACTTTCGTTTGAACAGATGTTGTACAGTCACTTTATCCACTTTCTTCGACGCAGAACGCTAGTTTGCTGTGAACTGCTTCTAGCTGCTTACAGTTTTTTGGGTCTTCTTACGGTTTTGATTAACTTTCGTTCAATATTTCACAACTGAACTTCTCGCACCCGAAAAATATTGAACGATTGTTAAAAAAAATTATCCTTGGGCACAACCTGAATTTTGTTAGCGACATACCACTCCACTCCGGCCTTTTTTCATAATGGCAGGATGCCAAATCCGACCAAAACAGCACAGACAAGTCATATTGGCGACATCTCGAACGGAGAGATTAGAATTTTGCTTGAAAGTGCTAGCAACTCTTCTGTTTGTCACTGCGACTCCCGGATTTCGAATTCCCCTAGATCTCGGCTTCCTAGTTGTTGAAATGCGTTCCCCGAACACTTTTATTACTTTGGTGACGGTTGATTTTGCCACGTTCAACGATTTTGCTATTCCTGCGTGCGTGAAGTTTGAATTTTCACGATGCATGTACAAAATAGCTCCCCTTGCTTGGACGCCATTTTGAAAACTAAAGACCTTTAATGTCGAAATCCAAATAGAAGCATCATTCTACACACACCTACAAAATGAGGGGTGTTCAGGTTTTTTATACGAATGATTAGAAAAAAAATACGGCGAATATAAATTGACCACTTTTTGATCCGGACACCCTTTCTACCAGGGGTGAGCAACTTTTTGAAACAACGGGCAAGTAAGATCTTAAATTAAGATCTTACTCTTACTCTTAAACTCAAAATAATATTTATTAATAATTAGCAGTGCTTTACGTCATTTCTTATAACGACAAATTTTCGAAGAAAACATATCTGAAAAAGAGAAATTAAAACGAATTCGTGGAATTAAAGAAAAAGGAAATTATAACCCTTTTTTTAAATACAAGGTGCATAAGAGCACGTTCATCCGTGTTGGAAGAAAGTGGTAGAAACTTTGGCACTTGTAGCCCATTTAAAAAATTTTATAATGCATGACTTTTTTCAAGATCTGCTGCCGTAAAATTTCTTTACAACACTGTTTCCATTTCAGGCGTATCTGATATAAATCCAACTATTTTTGCATCACAGCATGCGAAAATAGACATCTTTTATATAAAATTCTCTTGTAACGGTGTTTGTAGTACTACTCCTCCGAAATGACCCAAACGATTCGAATGAAATTATTTTTAGAATATTCTGTAGGCATGCGAATCGGTTTATATCGAATAAAAACAACACAAAGTTGCATCAATTGTCCGTATTAATTAAATTTGTAATAATTTGAATACAATAAAAGTCATGGCTTCTTTTTTTCGAGATTTTTTTTTCTCTTGGGCGGTTTGTTTTTCGTATCCATGGTCGAGGCGTCGCGAGCCAACGTCGCGAGAGGATAGTAACCATGGCATAGCATACTGATCAGTGAGAATATTTTGGCGCATATTTCTCAACCAAGCATATTTTCAATGCAAGGGATGGCTATATGAAGCCTTGATGTGATTTTTTTTCCTCTTGATTCCTATCTCATTTCTACAGCTCATGGTTATGAATGACGCCTAGATGTGACTCAGATTGACATTTTGCCGATCGAATAAAAAAAATAAATTTTGTTTTGCCAAAATCTGAAATTGAAAAGTCAGGAATCCATTTTAAGAAATTTTCTTTTCTTTGAGTGGTTTGTTTATCGTCTCCATGGGCGAGGCGTCGCTAGCAAACGTCGTTGCAAGAGAATAGTAACCAAAGCATACTGTTCATTGATCGCTAGAAAAATTTAAAATTTAGGCGCCTGTTTCTCAACCAAGTACCTATATTTCTTATGCACGTGGGGGCGATATGCAACCTAGATATGTTTTTCTTGCTTATTTGTGCACAGCACGTAGAAATAAATGACGCGTAGATGCGACACGGATTGATATTCTATCGATCGAATCAAAACCATATAAACGATTTCAAATATAATAAAACCATTTTTAATTCGTGTTAATTTAAGTAGTAAATTGTTGTCCAAAAAATATGAACTTGGTAATGATAAATATGAAATAATGACACTTTGCGGACGTTTGAAAATAAGAAATTGGGAAGCTTTACATTCAATTTCGTATAATCCAATACGCCTAGAAAGCTGGATACATTAACTGAACGAGAGTCTGTTCTTTGAAATAGATTAGATAGGATTGAAGTTTTTAAAGGCCGAATGAACTATATGATTTTTTGCAAACGTAATTTGAAGTTATCAATAAAATAATCTACTTTTCAATCACAAAAAGTGAGGATATGCATTTTCCGGAAGAATTCAATTAACAAAGTAAACTAGTGCAAACTTTCAACTTTTACAAATAATGTATACATGATTTCTTCGTCTAAAAATTGGTGGACCCAAAAAAAAAACTGTCTGATTAAATAAACTCAACTCTTTTTTTTTAATCATTCATCAAAAAATTGTTTACACGTTTACTGTTTGTTTACACACAATTCAAATACGAACTTAACATGGATAGTATGTTTTTGTTTAACATATTTTGGCTACATAGAAGAGACTTTTGATTCACTTTTTTGTTGAAAAGTTTTTTTTTGTGATTGATATTCCAGGGGCAGCAGATTTTTATGATGAACTTTTAATATGACCTGAAAGTGTTAAAAGTAATATAAATTCCTGTAATTTCTGAGGTGGAATAAGTGAAAACGCGCCATTTAGCAATGGCACAATTCAAGAATTTTATCTCCAATGGCCAGAAAGGATATGCCGAGTGTTGAATCTGAAGCGGATATTCAAAATTATTATAAAGGTCTTTTGGTTGAACAGCATTCAGTGAAATTGAAGTACCAAGCATTAATTTATTCCGGACAAAAACTTAGGATATATCAATGAAAGTTGATAAAACAGACAAACAAGAACAAGTATTAAATTCATTTTAAAGTCTTTTCACTGACGCATCTGAAAAAGACCTATGTGTTTTCACTTGCCCCAATGAATGGGTCAAATGTATATTTCGATATTTCTTTTTGTCAACATAACTAATATTTTTTTTTAAAATATTATTTTTTTCAGAAAAAAATTAAAGTTGAACTGTGGTGATATTCGTTTACATTTGCCCCGGTGTTTCATTTTTGAAATGAACTCACGATTCGTCACAAACACATCGAAGCCTGAACAGATTATTTCATTTCGATCTATTAAATTGAAAAAAATCTGCTTTTCAATTAAATTTTGTTAAATCTTAAAAATATAACATAATCCTAAATGAAATCACAGATTACCACCAACAATGTTAAGGAAATTTTGAAATCAGAACATCCCATTGCTTCAATTGGAATCTTTAAAATAATGGGTGAATGAATGAATGAATGAATCAACGAAACGATTGGTTTTGAAAAGAGGAAAACATATGTTTAGATATACATATGTTTTCCTCTTTTCTAAACCAATCGTTTCGTTGATTCATTGGGTTAAAGTTCAAAGGAATTAATTTGCATTTTTTGCTTGAATAAAAAAATTTATTTCAAACTGCTTCGAAGCATGAGGATGGTGAATAAAAAACTGTTTGAAAATGGTTATTAAAAAATCTTCTCTTATGTGTTTCATTTCTTCAGCTCTAAAAAATACACCATCCAAAGCTAATTGGGAGCTGAATGCGTTGCGTTAGGCAAAATATTTGGCAAATACTCCAAAAATTGTCCCGATATTCAAAATTCTATTTTAAAAAAGATTCATAAGCAATATATTCCAATAAATGAGAAACTTTTTATTTCGGTTTAAACCTTAATGTGAACTCGAACAAAACGGAATAAATCTACTAAACGGAATATGTACCGCAAATGAAACATACATATTATCGACATACAGTTATTCATAGAACAAATTACAAAAATTGGATTTTAAAAGACCCGTTGAGTTAAAATTCTTAGGTTTAATTTTGATAGAATTAAGCGGGACGATTCGAGTAAAGGGAAAGAAAGGAAATGTAAAGAAAACTAGGAAAAATGGAAAATAGACGCCAAGTTGAACATGGTAAGATGAAGTTTACCGGGTCTGCTAGTAGTGTTCTAAAAAAAAGTTGACTGCCGCAAATCTTGAAAAAAATTTGACATTGTAATATTTCCAAAATGTGCTTGGAGTGTCAAAATTTCTGCCACTTTCTTCAACACCAGTGAACTTGCTCTAATATCAGCCGAAATTTAATAGTACAGTCCCCTCACAATCATGGGTTACACACAATTATTAGTCACAAAACATTTGAACTGCTGATATCTGCTGAACTGAATGAAATGTTATCATATTATTATTTTTAGATTATCGATAACAGCATCAAAATGCATTGAAAACAGTAAAACTGCTATTTGAATAGTTTTTATCATACGTTAACTGTTATGCATTGAACTATCGCATAAAATTTCATTTTCCATGTTATAAGGTTGACATCTTAAACCGTTAAGCCCCTTATGCGAGTATTTCAAAGATTCCAACAGAAAAAATTGGTCTCATATAAGCTCAAAGGACGAGTTTTTATTTTTAAAATGAAACTGAGCAAATAAAATGCAAAATTTCAATCATATTTAGCAAAACAAAAGTGACCTATAATTGTTACAACACACCACACAATTATGGGTCACTTTTCTGCAAGCAAAAGAAAACATTTCTTGGTTGCTATAGCTCAACACAAATGCCCCTTGAATGTATACTAGGAATGAATGCCCCTGAATGTTTGCCAGAATATTAATGATTTCCATGTTGATATTCGGGTGTTGCCATGAATAGACATTTCGAGTAAAAAGCGGAACGGCGGGACATTTTTGAAAAAAGTGGGACATGTTCCGCTTTTGCGGTGCGGGTGATAACCCTAGTTCAAAGTGAAAAAAATATATTTTTAGGAAATCACCATCTTCTAAGCGTTGAACGTTCAAACCTGTTGAATTGAAAATTTTATTAAAGACTTAAAAAAAAAGTTTCTATAATGGTTATGTTTCAGGAAACATTATTGGTTACCCAATGAAATTATTGAAAATATCATAATAGATAATCGTCACAAACTTTCTGGGTCACAGAATGACACACTTTTTCGTGAAAAATCAAAAATCATTGACCCAGTTTTTTTATTGAACTTTCTTTATTTCCGCCAATATTCAAGAACAAAAGTTATTTACTTGTTAGTGGTCTTCATTTATGTATGTTCAGAACTAGCGTTTTCCAAATTTTATGAAATAATTAAAATTTAGAAAAAAAAAACTTCTGAGCTATTAAAATTTATTTATGCTGCGAAAAAAAAAGAACTTACTAACGGACTTAGAGATGCCTGTGATCATCTGTAGCCTTCCGAATTATTGTTTGCTCTCCCAACTAATAGTCAAACATTACGTTTTGCCAACTAATAAAAACAAAATTCATTTAATTGAACCCAAAAAATACTTTACATTTTAGAAAAAGTTATCAATCTGAATAATTGCCTGGCAAATGCAACTAAAGCATGGATCACGATGAATCTGGACGCACTGTTAATTATACCATAGCGCTCCTGGATCTGGAATGTTTTGACAGTACTTTGTTCGGAAATGCTAGTGAACGGTAGACAATGTGCAACTCGTAATTCTCCGCTCCAACACCGTTACGAGTCAGGATGCTAACTTGAAGATAGACCACCTAGCCACGTTTTCCAGAATCCAACATAATCTGTGGACCAAGTGTCTTACCTACCACCTGGGAGGAAGAACCAACAACACTGACTCTGAGACTCAGCTCGAGGAGTTTCTTGCTACTGAGCTAGCTTGATGGGATTTTTCTTAGTTACAGAGCTACAACTTAGCTGGAACAAGAAGTACACAGAGACTGCAACGGAACTGGTGGACGACGGAAACCGCGGACCTGCGTACTAACTGCCTACGGGCTAGGCGACATATGCAGAGAGCGAGAGCGGAGTGAAGAGTGCCCTACGCAAATGCGAGGTCTACCCTCTGCAGGGCAATCAAGGCGAGCAACTCTGTGAGGATGCCAACGACAACCCCTAAGGCGACGCTTACAACATTGTCATAGCCAAGACCTGGACCGGGGGTGTGCCACTGGAAACGTGTCCGAAAAAACTGCGTGAAATCGTCAACGAGCTGTTCCCACAGCACGAGGAAGTTTCATGGCCGAAGGTCCCATATGACTGGGACACGCGTGAAGAGAAGCAGATTTCGCTGGAGGAACTACGGGACTTTGCTAAGCCCCTCGAGCTGAACAAAGCTCTGGGTCCGAATAGCATCCCTCACGTTGCAGTGAAAGCCGCGCTTCTGTAACATTCCGAACTGTTCATCACATCAACAATACGTGGATCAGAGGGGGTCTTCCCAGAGGTGTAGATGCGGCAGCGATTGGTGCTCCTGCCAAAATCGGGTAAGCCATCAGGTGATCCATCAACTTATCACCCGATATGACTCCTGGATACTGCTTTTTTTTATAAAATCTTTTATTATTGACTGATTATCTTAAATTAAGTTTACAGAAATTGCCACTATTCGTATTAAGTTACACATGAAAAATATGAATCTAGTAGTTGAAGTGAAAAATTTGGTGGCTGTGTAGAAAGAATAAATTTGATGTATTGGATATAATATTTCATGGCAATCATTCGTTGATTTCTTCTTAGCGTTTGTAGTTCAGGAATCACCAGCCGATCGAAAGATAGAGTTGAGACACCAGCTTTTGTTCGGAGAAAATCCAAAGCATGTTGCCAAAGACTCCTTACACCTGGACAGGTAGCAAATTTATGCACCAACGTTTCAATTGACCCACTGTTGCATTGATCGCAGATGATTGAATCAGCTCGTCCGATGGAGTGCATAATTTCTCTGTGTGGAACTTTACGATGCACTAACAGAAAATACAAACTCCTCTCTTCACTGCTTAAGGATTTGTGCTTAATATTTTTCCATACATTGGACCACCTGACGGAAGCATCGTTCGTGAATACTGGATCTGGAATAACTTGGATTTTGGCAGCATACAGTGCTCGGGATGTAGGGTTCTGTATTATGTTTTGGGGGAACTCCATCATTGCGTCCTTCACAACTTTCAAACAAGGATAGTAGGACGGTATAAACTGATTATTTGCTGCCAACAGTTGTGATGCAAAAGGCATGCAAGGAAGCGTCTGGAGATTCCGATTTACTAGTAAAGCAGAACATTTCTCAGAGGGTAAGTGTAGGTTGAGGCCACCTCTTGAAAGTGGTAGAGCAAGATTCACAATTCTGACCCTTGGGTGTTCGTTTCCCCACAAAAACCATCGAATCGTAGTGGTTATTTTTGCAACGTTCACATTTGTGATGCTTAGCACAGAGCTTAAAAACCAGATTTTGGAGGTAACAAAAGTATTCACTATGATCACTTTTTGTAGAAGGGTCAAAATTCGTCCTCTATAAGCGTTCAGAAGACGCACCATAGCGGCGATAACTGCTTTCCAATTTTCGCGGATCATTGCCCTTTGGTTGTTGTAGAAGATTACTCCAAGCACTTTCATTGATTCAATAATTTGTAGCCAGGTAGGTGAATCGAGAGTTCGATTCGAAGAAATTCCTATCTCGATAGCCGTGGTTTTATCTAGGTTGAGCCGTGAACCCGAAATAGCTCCAAATTCATCAAATATTTCTTTCACGCGATGTATCTTTTGGGTGTCAACAGTTACGATTGTCACATCATCCGCATATGCACACACTAGGTCCAATTCACCTCCGCACGTCTGTTGGAGCTGCTCGATCAGAGGATGCATGTATAGAATGAAAAGATGCATTGAGATCGGATCGCCCTGTCGAACAGATCTCTCAATTTGGAATTCTCTACTTAATTTGCCGTTTATCAAGATTTTTGAGTGTGCTGAATCTCCGATTTTAGAGAGAAGTGCTATAAAATCAGTATTGATACCCATGCTTCTCATGACATCAAATAGGAATGGTCGTTCCATTCGATCGAATGCACTCTCAAGGTCGAAAGATATCATGTGTCCTCTTGCTCTTTTATGTCTTATTTCTATTATTTTATCTTTCATGGAGAGGAGAGCTTCAAAAATGTTTCTACCCTGGTTTGAGCACTTTTGAGCCGACGAAAGAAGTGGATGTGAAGAGAGAAGTTTTTCCAGCCTTGCTTTTAAGATTCTCGATAACAGTTTGTAGTCACAATTCAACAGTGTAATAGGTCGAAACTGTTTGATTGAATCGTGACCATTTCTTTTAGGACACAAAACGATGACTCCATCCACGAACTTTTGGTGTATATTTCCACGAAGTGCTTCGTTGAGGATCGCGTTCAATTCTCGGTGGATAATGTTGAAGATTTTTTTGTAGAGTTCCAGTGGTAGACCATCAATCCCGGCTGATTTTCCTGTTGCGCTGCTCATAATTGCTTCAAAGATCTCAGACGTTGTTATATCCGACATAAGACTTCTGTTGACTCCGTTTTCTGAGGGTATACGGTTTCCGCTGACGTAGGTATGAGCCCTCGTTGGAAAAGATGTGTACAGTTGTTTGAAGTGTTCAAAGATGTTCTCCTCTATCTCGGTTGAATCATTTAGCACCTGTCCATCTGTTTTACGTAATTTGGTGATATAACTACGCTTACGTTGACGAATCTTATCACCCACTTGAAGTGTAGATAGTCTTTCACCAGCAACGAAACGATCGTTTATTTTGGCGAAGTTCTGGGAAAATTCTCTCTGCGACAGCAGTAGCTGACTCTTTATGGCATTGATTCTCACTAAAGCTGTTGGATCGGTGGCATATTCTTCGTAAGCTTGATGCAGGTGTCTGTGAAGCATTTCAAAGTTAGCGTGAAAGGTACGGAATGACTCTCCGGATTTCCATTTCAAGAAACTTTGAAGTTTTGGCTTAGCAAAGTTGATCCACCAATCCATCCATCTAACGTAATTTCGCCTTTGCCTGGTCCAATGTATCCATTTGATTTGAAGCTCATCGATCACCTCACTTGTGAGTATGTGTGGTTTAAGTGACCAATATCCCTTACCATAAGAAACGGATCGTAGAGGTAAGCAAATACGAATCTGGTATGCTTTATGATCAGAAAATGATGTTGCACACATGCTTGCGGTTCTCAAATGTGGTTTTAAATTTTCGCTAACGTAGATTCTATCTATTCGAGAGCAGGAACTAGGGCGGATGTAGGTATACTCAACATGGTCTCTGTGAAGGCATTTCCATGTATCAACCATACACAAATGTTGGATGCTTCTTTGAAGTGCTGGGCTGTGGTTGTTGATTCCTGTAGCATCTTCTGCAGAGATCACTGAGTTAAAATCTCCACCCAAAATTATGTTACCTTGAGCATTTCTCAAATAAAACGCTAAGGTTTCGTTGAAGAAACTTTCTCTATACGCTCTGTTCTGTGTACCAGAAGGAGCATAGATGTTGCATATCAATATATCACCGGGAAGGATAGCAGTGATAAGACGACCGTCAATACTTTTCTCAAGTCTTAGAGGCTGTATGTGTGGCTTGAAGGCAATAGCTGTACCACGGTAGTGTTCGTCAACGTTTGTGTAGACTGTGTATCCAGCGAGTTCGAAGTTGTTTGTTGGAACCTCTTGTAGTAGTATGATGTCGATGTCTTTGAGTTTTGCCAAATATTGCAGAGAGTTGATTTTGGTAGTGTTAGAGATGACATTAATATTTATTGTTGCTATATTATAGCTATAGTGTGTCGATTGCATCATTTAAAATTTTGGTTTTTTCCTTCTCAGGTTTTTGATACTAGAATCAGAGGCGTCACTAGGCATATCGTCTGCTGTTTTCGATCGAGAGCGAACTGTTTCCCATTTTTCATCACCAGTATCGTCGTGTTCTTCAGCAAGTATAATTTCTTCTACTACCACTTCCATATTGGCATCAGCATTATCACTTTCAACATTCATAGTTTGATCTTCGATCAAAGCTTCTACAGTTGATTTTTGGCTATTTTCGATGGGATTAGCCACTGTTTCACTTGAGTTCGAATATGACTGGAGAGACGCATTTTTCACCATTGTCGCAAAGTTCGGAGCATTTTCATCACTTGGTTTGAGCCGTTTTTGAATGTCCATTTTTTCCCTTTGCAGTTTTCGGTTTTCGGTACACCCAAAGCCAGTATGTATGTGTAGACCACAATGACGACAAGTCGGAACTTGACCGAAGTATGTAACATAGGTTAACTCGCCATCGATTGTAATATAGGAGGGAATTGCTTGTCGAAGAATCATCTTCAGCACTTTTGCACCAGTTTCTACATTGCAGTAGATGAAACTATCAGACCACACTACATTTCGAATATTTAACACATCACCGTATTGTTTCATATGCTTAATTATTTGATCGTTAGTCACACATTCTGAAAGGTCATGTAACTTTACATCGACCGCACCATCTTCCATTTTAAGGGAAACACTGTAACGTTTTCCATCGATTTCGATAGAATGCATGACATCATGATTTTTCACTGTTTCTTGCGCAGTTTGAAGGTCCACAGTTTTGATGAAGTAACAATTGTTTGCAACACTTGGTTGGATTCTTAGGACTTTGTTCACTGGTAGTTGAAGTTTGCTAAAAGCAAACTCATGGATAGCTTCATAGCTAGGACGTTTTGGAAAGTTCGATAAATCGATTTTAAACGTATTTTCTCTCCCATGACTTGAAGCCATGGCTTCACGACGGATTTAGTAGCTCAAAGCTACTACAATGCTTGGAAATAATACTCAGAACGAAATTAAGTAAAGGCACGCGGCGCTTTCGTAAGACGTCTGATCACCGTGGGAGATCAAGCGGAACTGAATGCTGGAAAGGTACTAGAGAAGGTGTTCCGGAGCACGATACAGCTCTACACCGAAAGTGTGAACGGTCAATTCGATAAGCAGTTTGGTTTTCGGAAAGGCTGCAGTACGGTGGATACCATTCGACTAGTCATCGGCAGACGTAGGCAGAGGAAAGGAAACCGGTTTTGCGCACTGGTTACCCTTGACTTGAAGAACGCCTTCAACAGCGTCAGTTGAGGAGCGATTGTTTCGTCGCTCATTCGTATGAGGATTCCGGCATATATCTGTAGGATGGTGGAGTATTACTTCCGTAATCGCCAACTACTGTATATGACCAGTGAGGGACTGAAAACAGTGAGTGTCTCTGCAGGGGTTTCATAAGGACAACGTGGTTCTCCTGACATCGGGCCCATCAACCGAAGAGGTCCAGCTCCTCGCCACAGTAGCGATTGAGGAGGTGGAAAGATGGATGCGCTCCTAAAGGTTGCGTCTGGCTCACCACAAGACCGAGATGGTACTGATCACAAACCTGATTTCAGCACAATCAGGGACGATTGCAGCTGGACCGTGCGCAATCGAATTCAAGCGTGCGATAAAGTGATGGTGATGAACCTGGGGGTGATGATCGACGACCGGCTGAGCTTTACGGTCCTCGTCGACTACGCCTACAGTGTGCAGCGGCTGATGAACCTGCGAGTTATCAGCGCATACCAAACGGTGTCCTCGGTAGCTGCTGATGTTATGCTTCATGCAGTACCACCATCGCGGTCACGTGGCCTCGCCATTCAGCCAACCTGCGGTGACACAGTTGAGACATCAGAGCACGTAGTGTTCAACTGAATCGAAGGGGTACGTTCTAACATACTTGCCACCTGCGGACCAGACACGACAGCCGACAACATCGTACGGAGGATTTGTGAGGATGCCAATACTTGGCACATGGTCAGCGATGGGTTCACCCGGATCATGACTGCTCTGCAGAGGAGTTGGAAACAGCACCAGTCCGCGACCGGTGTAGGGTGACTCCTTCGTTGGGGAACATCTGAGTAATGTGCGTCCGATCCTGGTAGTAAAGCATACAAAGATAAGACTATCCTTCTGCGTAAATATCGTGCGCTCCGCCCCTGTTCGAGACCACTGCAAGAGACCATTGACCTCTCTTCTAACGACTCGAGATCTTAGCTCAGCTACGTTTGGTCCAAGGCCCTCTTCTCTTTGCCCGGCCGTGTGCCGAATCGAGAGCAGCTTATCCCAGACTCGCGCCTATCACAGCACACGTACGGGGCTTTAACGCTTGCGACTTAGATGAATCCCGACGGTGATGTCATCCTACCCGACTCGAGTGGCTCATTGGACGGCGACGTGCGACCACTCTACCCGAGAGTACTCCGCGACGTGAATACTCTTCCCCCTACGAGTTCTACTGCGGAGAAGGTCATGTCTTATCCCCACAGCCTCCTTCGCAGAGAGCACGTTTGACTAGGATACTCCGCGACGGTAACGTTGGAAGTATCCTACTCACAGACGCGCGACGTACCTAACAGTTCGGCATAAAAGTCGTGCAAACCAAGCGAGCTATGAGTAAAAGCCGGACCTAGAGTCGTCAGAGGAAAGGTCTTTAGTCTTGAATCGTAACAAGATGCAGGGTATATATACTGGAGTTTTGACTTGAAACTGAGTAAGCAGATAAGCGCTTAAGCGAGGACTTGGTCTGCCATTTCGGGTACAGCCTTCGATGCAGGTCCGGATGGGAATTATGATCAGAGGCCCCAGGTGGACTTTATGGCGTAGGAGTACATAGTACCTATAATCGACCTATTGCACCCATGGATCCAGAGTAGCATACTGGGGAGACGCGGTGGCTCGCCGTGCCTTGGAATGCAATCTGTAAAAAGTATTTACCACCTGGGTGATCAACTAATAAAAAAAGAGACTGGAACGGAGTATAATATTATGAAGAAAAAATTTGAAGAGATGAGCTGAAACTGCAAAAAGATGGAATGATTCTGCCAGCCTGAAAATGTAGCTCCAGATACGACGTTACCTCAAGGAGAAATTGGTATACGTTATCCTCGACAATAAGATCCTCTTGAGCATTGTTGTTGGGTGGAATAACTTCAACTCATTCTATAAGAAACAGTTCTCCGTCACACTATTGTTATTCACATTTTGTTTTCCTAATCTTAAGAGTATAGTCTACTACGAAAAAAATGGTACAATGTTAGATTAACTTCCACGAAAAAACAACTGAAATATCAATTTTGGAACTTATTTACAACTTCTGTGATTGTGGCGGTTATCGCGTTTGGCTTTCGAGTTTCGAACTTTATGCGATTGGTAAAGTTCGTTCAACCCCGCTAATATCAATCCTTCTTTTTTCGGCGGTCTGTCTGAAATACTCAATGAAAAACTCATCACAACCTGAATGAATGAACGAATGAATGAATGGACGATTGAACAAACATTCTTATCGCACGAAAGTCAACACATTCGGCTCAAGGGTTTCCGAAATCAACTATTTTCTTCCATTTAAGAAACGAAAAAAGGTATGTTCAGCAGCATTACTCGAAGCCTTTAACCCCTCACGCCGATTAGAGTGGACAACAGGAAGTTGTCTCATTGATAGCGTCCCTCGAAATTGGGTCGTCGGATTTGGTTGAAGCTTGATAGTTACCATGTGTTAATTTATTTGGCTTATAAGTAATCGAAAAAAATATTACACATAAAGAAATATTATACAATTGACATTTTAACTTGGGTTACAGCGAAAATAAATTATATTTAATGATTCTTCTAGAATTGGTTTCTCGATTAAAAGTTTTTATTTAAACACATACATACTTCGAAAAACCAATGTCTTAGATTCATGCATATCCGATGAAAGGAATGCTGACCAAGATAGGTCAAAAACCTTTCGGGAGAAGAAGTTTTTCGTAATTAATTATTGTATAAACGACCGGCGTTGGAATGCAGTTGCAGGTCCAAATCGGCATGTTATTGATGTTGCATTTTTTTATCTTGCTCGTTACGTGCTGGGCCAGTTTTGATCGTTTCTTTTCCAGTCGCAAATGTCCAAATCTTTCGCTTGCCCTCTTTTCGTTAACGAGCATAAAATTTGCGGAACGTGCGGACAAAGCATAAGATTTTGGGCAAGGAGAAAAATATGCAGGAAAGTGGCTGAAATGGACAACGATAAAAATTCATTCAAATAAGTGTTCATGTTACGATCGGTCGATAAAATAACAGCTTTGGAATTTAGAAAACGTCGATTGGAATGCTAGAAATATTAGGTAAACAATCTAACTTCCGTTTCTGTATGCACCTTTCTCTCACCGATTATTTCGTTTTCTACCCGTCAATTTTTTTCAAAATATAATTTAGTTTTTGAATTTGAGTCCTTTATTCTTTTGGGTTTTAAGCGTTTTGGCATTTTTCAAAATGTCTTGGTATTTTTATTCACTTTTTTAATTATTCTAAATTATTTCATCATTTTTTTTTCTTTTTTCTCTGATTCTTCTTTGCTTAGCTCCTTTTCAACTTTCCACCTTGCCGGCTAGATTTTTCCGCTACTTCAGGAACTGGGAGCAGCCAGCGTAAAACATTTTGCTAATTGATGAAATTTGAAGCGTTCCGTTTATGTTTTTCCAAATGTATTCGACTATCACACACTATGTATGTAAGCCACAGCCATTTACGTTACGCCACAGACGACGGCTAAGCACTATAAGTACCACCCATTCGCTTTATCTGAGGCGTGAGAAATGTTTCCTACGCCTGGCGCATCACTTTGCTTTGCCAACAAAGTGGTCGAATTCCGATGCGTGCTCTTGGCTGGGGCCAGGCCAGGAGGGCTCGGGGCAAAAATATGATAAACAATTCGAAGCATCCGTAATTACCACCAATTAACACGTGGACGATTTATTTGGTTTTTCAACGAGGGCACGCCTCCGGTACTTATCGCCAACCAAATACTTATGCTTCCCAGCATTCCGGCTTGGCCGAACCTTAGGATTATGCATTTCATTGGAATGTTAAATCATTTGCTCCGAAATTTTTGGTTGGAATAAATCATTGCTGCCGTTTTAGGAGGAAACCATTTTAAAGAGAAAACGTTCTGGTAAATAGAATTTACAAAAAAAAATGAGATTGGAAGAGTAGGTATTGTAGATTAATGTTCGATTAACTTAGAAAAAAATATAATTTTAATCATGCTAGAATCTAAATTCTGTTTTTGGATGCTGAATCCTGGGTCTGGAGGTTTAGTACAAATCTGGAATTTTCATCTAAATTTTAAACATGCATTTTAAATCAATTTTTTCATAACACCACGAAAACTTTAGTACAGAATAATGAAATCGAAAACTGTGCGAAAAGTTAGGTGGACATCCGATAAAAAGTGACAATCTCTTGCAAACTCTATCTGCGTCCAATGCCCAAAAACCTTCCTTCTTCGTGTAATTATGCATGGCGTATTGGCAAAGTTTGTTCAAAAATCGTAGTTTAGACAAGTGGATAAACGATAAAATGAATGAAACCAGCGAAGTCTTTCTAATCATGGGTGGCCATGCCAGCACTAGTGCACTGCACGTAGCATTCATTAACTCAAAATACTTGCAACCGAGTTCGTGCATCTATCGTGGTTCGGACTTTTTCTCTCTTCTTTGGTATTTATGCCGATTTCAACCCATCATAAGTGATCGAAGATCGCGTATCCTAGATTTGGCGCGATACGACTTGGATAATTCTAGGAGATGACATTCCTACACCAACTGGAGTAGTTCATCTGGCGTCGACAGTATTTCTAATCCAAGGGTATCTGTCGACACCCTTTTCTACGCAGTGGGCGAGATATCCGCCGCTTCAAAGATGTGGCCGATAACTATCCACTGATCACCCTCAGGATCGTCCGTCTCTGCACTGATGATGAGGTCACGGCAGTACCCATGGCCGGTCTCTCTTGCAGGCTTTCAGAACCTAACTTTTGAAGCTGAACCGATAGTCGATCATCACTCCGCGTTTGGACTGAATATCGCATGATATAAGGACAATTCTGCATGATTGCGCTAATACTTATCAGGTTGAAAATTTGTATCATCTTAATTTTGTGATAAGCTGGTTGTAGGTTCTTGAAGCGCATCCAGTTCTTCATTGTCTCATTCGCAGGCGCGATGCAGTAGTTTCGAAAGACGACACTATTGCTTTTTCTCTAGACCCGTTGAAGACGATTCTCACATTTAGGGTGAGAACTATGTAGGAACGATTCCCTCTCTATTTGGTCAATCTGGTCAATATGTAAATAACAGTGGATGTGGAATCCACAGAGAAACGACCTTTCAGAAAACCACATCGTTTGTTGGAGAGTCCGTCTTTACTCTTGGTGTACCATTCGATACGCCAATGAATCTCCTTCCCTAATATCTCAGTAGAAATATCTACCTGTAATCGCATAGTCCAGAGTGCACAATAGCAACCGAACCCAATATTTAACTACCTGCACTGCCTGCTTCTTTTTCAACCAGAAGCCTCACCACACCATTCCTATCTGTGTGTCAGTTTTGAGCACACTTTTCACTAAGTTCTATCTTTTTTATTAGTTTGTGACCTAGGTGGTGAATCCTAGTTTACGGATTGTATTTCAAAGCACGGCGAGCCACCGCATCTTTCCAGTACACTACCTGGGATGATACATATGCATTGGTTCCCACCTTGAGCTGCCATTAAACTTCAGGTCTTAAGCTCCAGTGTGCTTCAAGGAATACTCGTAGACGAACCTATTGCCCTCAACTTTCCACGATTCAAGAGCAGACCTTTCCTCAAACGACTCAAGATCCGACCTCTCCTCGATCTGGATTTGAGTTCCACTTCCTCTGGTTACACACACACCAGTCAGGTTGTTGACTCCCCGAAACGCGTGTCGAACCAAGACACTACCGATACTCACTCTGCCTTCGTCTGACACCTCTTGTGTCTTACACTTTTCATCCACGTGTTGACTTGTGGTCTACGCTTTGGCAACTATATATATTTTTCAAATTGGGTCGAAGAAATCATGAAACGCAAATCTAGTTGTCGATCAAACTTCCGACGGTCGCACATACGGATAGGTTTCTTAGATGCCCCACTTCTTCCACACAGATAAGGCGAGAGTCTGTCGACGGCCTTTATTGGGTTTGATGGTAATTCCCTGAGCCGTTCATCTGTAATCATCGGGTATGCATATACGTTTCCACTCTAGACCACGGGAGGTGGAACTACATACAACTCGGAGAAGCTATTCTTCCTCAATAGTGGTCTCATTCTGGTTTGTAATCTGGTTGATCTCTCCCTTGCTGAGGACACTCTTAAGTTCGTGTGTACAGGTCGAAGGTTCAAGGAAGAAGAGAGTTGAGTCTAACATGAAGTGCTGATGATAGCGACGAATGACTACCAGTGTTGCCAGTCATACCGATTTTTTTGCTCTTAAGGGGGGGGGGGGGGGTAGGGTCTAACGGGTATAAAAAAACACCATTTTCACGATTTTTTTCTACAGCTATCGTTCAAACAAATGTATTCAAATTTTTTGCATTATACAAAGCATTGTTAAAAGAACATTTAGTAATTTTTTCGTAGAAAAATATTGAAAAATGAGCCGGTGACGGAGCATTTTCGAGGATGCCTTTTAGAAAACAGGATTTGCGGTGGACACTGTATCTCAGCACAGGATCATCTGAAGTCATAAAATATTTTCATGAAATTTTTGTGACTGTTTGAAGTAAAAACTACGATTTTTCACGAAAAATCCGCCATTTTTCTCCTCTAAAATCTCCCCAAATTTAAAAAATCAAAAAAGAAAAACGTTGGGGTCTGGTATTTTATATGTAGAAAATATGTTCCAAATTTGAAAAGAATCGGATAAGTAGTTTTCAAATGACGATTGAAGTTTCTGCTCTTGCTTTCTTGCAGTATAAGATAGGAGGAGATAAAGGCCTATAACTTCTACAGTTTTACTTCAATTGACTTGAAAATTTGACACAACATTCTTGAAATGTTTTACAATAAGAAAATAAAAAAATAAAAAAATCGATTTTTTGAAAGTGTGACCCTACCCCCCCCCCCCCTTAACGTATTTAATGTAGTTTATTGTGGATGACATATTGTACTGAACATACTCCCCCCGCGCGAATGTTTACTGCTCTATAGGAAGAAGGCATAACTTAGCAATAGATCTTTTAGTTAAACCTTTTATAGTTTTGAGAGCAACAACTCTCACTCGACCATCTGGTCCAGGATAAACCTCAGTTATACGACCAGTGAGCCATACACATGGAGGAAGATTATCTTCCTTGATCAAACATAACTGTCCGACTAGAAGATCAGGTTCTTGATTCGCCATCCTTTTAGTACGCTGTTGTAGATTGTTAAGATACTCTTGTCTCCATCGGCGCCAAAATAGTTGTACATTTTTCTGTATAAGTTGTAATCTTGATAATGGTTTCGACGGAGCCAATAAAAAATCTTCGTCAGGCATTGATACCATTGGTTCCCCGATGAGAAAATGTCCAGGTGTCAATGGACACGGATCCTGAATATCCATAGACATAGGGGAGATCGGCCTCGAATTGAGACATCCTTCAATTTGTTTCAAACGTGTTAGCATTTCTTCATAAGTTGGAGTCGTGGCTCCCAAAACTCTTTTGATGTGAAATTTAACACTTTTTATCCCTGCTTCCCAAATGCCACCAAACGAGGGTGAACGCGGGGGAATAAATTTCCATTCGATTGCCTCCATGGTGCAATAAGATTGGATATCGGGTTCTACTTGTTCACGGAATGTTCTCATTAACTCTTTAATTTCAGTTTTGGACCCGGTGAAGTTTGTTGCATTGTCACAGTATATGGTGGAACAGCGACCACGCACTCCTGCAAATCTTCTTAATGCGGCTATAAAGGACGCGCTCGACAAGCCGGTTACGAGTTCTAAATGTATTGCACGAGTTCGGAGACAAATGAAGAGTGCGAAATATGCCTTGATGGTCTTCTGCGTACGTACGAAGTTTTCTTTGATGTTGAACGGTCCCCCGAAATCTACTCCACATACTTTGAAAGGTCTACCGGGATTAATTCGGTCCTCGGGAATTTGACCCATGATTTGTTTGACCGGTTTGGGATTGCTACGGAAACAAGTTACGCACTGATGGATGATCTTACGCACAAAACTTTTCCCGTTCAGAATCCAATATCTCAAACGAACTGTATAAAGTAATGCCTGTGGGCCAGCATGCAAGGTAGATACATGGTAATCTCTCACTAGCATTGTAGAAAGGTTGGATTTCGACGGAAGTATAATAGGGTGCCGTTGGTCGTATGATACTCCTGCAGCTTGTATGCGTCCTCCAACTCTTATTAAACCTAATTTATCGAGGAACGGGTATACAGTAAGCAAAGAGCTGTGAGTAGTAACATGTTTGTTTAATTTTAAACAACGCAATTCCTTGCTGAAATGCTCATTTTGAACCACCTTAATGATATTGTTAACAGCTTGTCTTATCTACAATACAAAAAGGACTGAATTAGTAAACACAAATTTGAAAATGATAAATTAGTGACCTCTTGTACATTTAAATGGCCTATAATGCGTTCCTCTGGTTTACGTTTGCAGTTCTGAGCAAATCTAAGAACATATGCGACGACTCGTTTTAGTTTATTGATATTCGAATAGTTCATAATACCGAAAATATCAGATTCTTGTTTCACATCTTGTACACCAGTAGTGATGGAAGGGGCAGCGTACGTTGATAATTCATACGGCCAAGCATTATTGTGATCTTTGAGGAATGTTGGACCTGTCCACCAAATAGGTGTTTGCAATAATTTTGAAACAGACGTCCCTCTCGAGATTAAATCTGCCGGATTATCTTTTGATCTTACGTGATGCCATTGTACAGGTCTAGATTTGTCTCTAATCTTTGTAACACGGTTCATAATGAACGCTGGCCATTGTTTCACTGGGTTATTGATCCATTCCAGCACTACCATTGAGTCTGTCCAATAGTGGACACTTTGAACTTCAAAATTTAACTCGCTTAAAACTTTGTCCATGTGTTCCATTAGAAACGTAGCAGCTCTTAGCTCTGAACGTGGTATGGTAACATCTTCTGGTTTGCATTTTTTACCGCTTGGTGTGACTCTTGACTTAGCACTTAGGAGTCCAATCTGTGTTCCGATTTCGGTGGTAGCTCGAATATAAATAGCTGATCCATATGCTCGCTTGGCAGCATCCGAAAATCCGTGCAACTCAATAAACTTCCCAGAGGAGCGAATGTACCTTGGAATTGAAATGGAACTTATGTTGACAAGTTGGTGGCAAAATCTTTTCCATTCAAAAATTATGGAATCTGGCAATTTATCATCCCAATTTAACTTTTCTGACCATATGTCTTGCATAAGGATTTTTCCAACAATAACGATTGGACTCAGTAATCCGAGGGGATCGAATATTTTCTGCACCTCCGACAGCACTAATCTTTTTGTTGGTATAGTATCCACATTAACTTGGCAATTGAATGTGAAGTTGTCTTTCAGTGTATTCCAATTTATTCCCAGAATTTTTGTTTGTATATTTTCTGCAGTGTTTTCGACTACCGCCTGTTTGTTGGATGCCCATTTGTGAAGTTCGAATCCACCACTAGCCAAAATCGTAGTCAGCTGATTTCTTATTTGTATTAATTTACTTTCGCTGTTGTGACCAGTCAATATGTCGTCCATATAACAATCTTTGAGTAGAGCTTGGGAAGCTTCCGGGTATTTTTTTTGAAATTCAATGGCAAGTTGCTGCAAGCACCTCGCAGCGGTATACGGAGCAGAACAAGTACCGTAAGTGACCGTATTCAGTCGGTATGTTTCGACCCTTTCGTCCAATGAGAATCGCCAGTATATAAGCTGAAATTTACGGTCTTCTTCGTTGACTATTATTTGGCGGAACATTTTTTGGATGTCGCCAGTTAAAACATATGCCTGACATCTAAATCTCAAAAGTATGCTGCTTAAGTCACTTTGAATTGTGGGACCCGTTTGCAAAACATCATTTAAAGATAGACCGCTAGAAGTGACTGCAGATCCATTGAAAACGGTCCGCATTTTGGTGGTGCTGCTGTCGAGTTTAAACACAGGATGGTGCGGAAAAAAGAAATGAGGACTATCGTGGCTAATGTCTTTCTTATCAATCCTTTCCATATGGCCTAGATCGAGATATGTTTGCATAAAGGTATTGTATTGCTGATGTAATTTTGGATCCCTTTGAAATCTTTCTTCTAGTTTCAGGTATTTGTCTAAAGCAAATGTTCGAGAATCACCTAGGCCCGAGTGGGACAAAAACGTGGTGCGACTGGGCACCTTGGTACCAGTGCTCAGTTGCAGGAGGGAGGGGTCGTAACGTGTATCGGGTAGTCGCGACCCCGATATGCGGGACGACCAAATGTTCGAGCGGGTGTTGGTCGAATTCGCGCGTCAGGTGGTCCTAGCCCTGATTCGCGGATATGACCGACTCACGACGGGCAGAGGGGCCTTGTGCCGTAACATGTGTCGCCCAGTGGATGGGCCTCAGGATGAGTCTCGAAGAGTCGAGATGGAGAAAAAGGATGTGTGGTTATCTCCGGACCCGAGGAGAGGCGAGTTGTTCTCGTCTCGAATTGGGTCAAGAGACGTGATGATCGAGGGCTCTCGAGACACGAGGAGAGGTGGGTAGAGTCGCCTCGAATCGTGTCAAGAGGATGAGTGTGAGAGGGTCTCGAGTCGTGAGGAGAGGCGGGTCATGACGTCACGAATTGCGACAAGAAGCCGCATGTGGGACTCGAGTCACGAGTAGCGGCGAACGGACTGCCAACCCGTAAGTCGTGAATCGTGACAAAGAGTGGTTGAGATTGCTGGTGTTTTTTTTTATTAGTTGTTAACCCAGGTGGTAAATCCATTTTACGGATTGCATTCCAAGGCACGGCGAGCCACCGCGTCCCCCCAGTTTGCTACTCTGGGTCCATGGGTGCAATTGGACGACTCATGATACAATGCTAAGGAACACTGTACCCCCTACGCCATAAAGTCCACCTGGGGCCACTGACCTTTGTTCCCACCTCGAACTGTTTGACACACTTTGCTTCAATAGTGGGAGGTCATTTCGCGCTAGTGCGCTCCAAGGCAATACTCGTTTCCGAACCCTCTGTCAGCATAGCCTCATTCTAACACAACTCGATGCGCGACCCCTCCTCTGACGAGTTAGGACCCGACATCTCATCGTGTGAATGAGGTCCCCACGTAGCGCAACTACTAACTTTGTGAATCCAGTCCAAGATCCAGAAACACAAAGCGAGTTGTCGACGGCACTTTCTCTGTTCAAACACGCGGGTAGGGGGGGTAAGCCCCCTAGGCCACGTGTAGGACTCAGACTCCTCCGAACTCACAAATAGTGTTGACTTAAGTCACCACTCAGCGCAACTACCCGATCTTCAAGTCGGGCGCTTGACCACCCGAAGCGCAGATCGAGCTATAGAACGCCCTCATCAGGTCACACTCGCGGTTCGGGTGCAACAATTCCCGAAACGCGTGTCGAACCCTGACACCTCCGGCAGAATGTGCCTCTCGGACACTGACGTGTAAACACGTCCCTAAGTGATCGGCCCACCATTGGCCACCACTTTGCGCATCTACTCATTTTGCGAGACGGGTCTATACCCACCGAAGCGCAAAACAAGTTGGCGATCGCTCTCCCTCCGGTCGCATCCGCATATCAGGGTCATGACCCCCCGAAAGCGTGTTGGACCATCACGCTCACACCCAAGTACCGGTACCTAAGTACCCGGGTGCACCACTTCTTCCGCGCGGGTTTGGCGGGACCCGTCGACGGCCTCTAGTGGGTTTGGTGTAGTTCTCTTGGCCGTACATCTGCAATACGCCGGACTTGCAGACACGTTTCCACTCTGCACCACGGGGAGGTGGAACTACGTCGCAGAGCCAGATTGCTGGTGTAGTACGAATAAAACGAGTAGTTGCCGTGGAGCGCATTGCGCGAGTATGGTCTCCCATCCCTGGGTACAGCCTTCGTTGCAGGTCCGGATGGGAATTATGGCCAGAGGCCCCAGGTGGATTTTATGGCGTAGGGGTACATAGTATCATGAGCAGGCTTCCCAAAAGTACTGCATTGCGATGACAGCTTTTTCTTCGCCGAACAAACTGTCTCGGTTTGCCTTTCCACTCGGTTCGCTGCTGTACCGTCGGTGACGAATAAAAACGCTTCGGCTACGTCGCACACGTTCGGGAACGAAGATTGTATCTGAACAATCGGCTAAAGCTTGCGCTGCCGAAAGTGTTGTGCTTTAAGCTGTAGCGAACCGAACCGACAGTTCGATTTTCATTCTTTCATGCCTCCTGTTTCGCAAATAATTTCATCCTAACTGTCGGCTGTAGGGCGTGACAGTTTTGCGCAGGACTGTCGCGGGCGACTGTCATGCCCATACCGTTTCCATGCCCGGTCGTATGCTGCTGATGCTGCTGCTCGATTCGAATAGACCGAACGAGCAATCTATTCCAACCGAGCAGCAGCATACGACCGAGGCGTAACGCGATGTGTGGTTTCGGTGAAGGTTATGCGAAAATTGTTATAGTAATTACCTTCGATAAAAAAAACCTTAAAAAGACATGAATTCAATCGTACAATTTAATACTTTTTTATTATTTTATTTTGATTTTTTATTCAGAATCATAGCCTTAGAAATATTTCACTCACGGGAGAAGTGGGTTGGGATAGAACACATTTTTTGTGTCGATTCTCTAGAATTTGTTTGAATATAAGAAAAAATGAAAAAAATTGAGAAAACGAATTGTTAAAAACGAATATAAAAGGCAAGTGATGGGAACCATGAAACATAAATTAAATAATCGTAGAAATAATCATTTTGGGGTGAAAATCTCGAAGTGAGTTCTTGTATTGAATCTCAATCTGAAATTTGAACCTGAAACATAAATCTAAGCCTGATACCTTCAACTAGAAATCTGAATGAAGAATTTTAATGCGAATCTGAATATAAAACCCTTCTCTGAAATCTTAATCTGAAACCTGATCTCAAAATTAGAACCTGGAATCTCAATATTAAATTTGAATAAGAATCTGAAATCTCAATCTTAAATTTGAATCTGAAATATAAATCTCCAATTTGAAACTGAAATCTGAATCTGAAATCAGAATTTGAAATTTGAATCTGAATCTGAGATCCGAATCTGAAATTGGAACATGAAATCTGAATCTGAAATTCGAATCTTACATCTAAATACGAAATCTGAATCTAAAATCTGAATCTGAAATCTGACTCTGAAATCTGATTCTAAAATCTGAATCTGAAATCTGAATCTGAAATCTGAATCTGAAATCTGATTCTGAAATCTGAATCTGAAATCTGAATCTGAAATCTGAATCTGAAATCTGAATCTGAAATCTGAATCTGAAATCTGAATCTGAAATCTGAATCTGAAATCTGAATCTGAAATCTGAAATGTGAATCTGAAATTCGAAACTGAAACTTTAATCTGAAATCTGAATCTGAAATCTGAATCTGAATCTGAAATCTGAATCTGAAATCTGAATCTGAAATCTGAATCTTAAATCTGAATCTGAAAACTGAATCTGAAATCAGAATCTGAAAACAGAATCTGAAATCTGAATCTGAAATCCTCATCTGAAATCTTAATCTGAAATCTGTATCTGAAATCTGAATCTGGAATCTGAATCTGAAATCTGAAATCTGAATCTGAAATCTGAATCTGAAATCTGAATCTGAAATCTGAATCTGAAATCTGAATTTGAAATCTGAATCTGAAATCAGAATCTGAAATCAGAATCTGAAATCTGAATCTGAAATCAGAATCTGAAAACAGAATCTGAAATCTGAATCTGAAATCCTATTCTGAAATCTTAATCTGAAATCTGTATCTGAAATCTGAATCTGGAATCTGAATCTGAAATCTGAATCTGAAATTTGAATCTAAAATTTGAATCTGAAATCTGAATCTAAAATTTCAATCTTAAATCTAAATTTAAAATCTGAATTTGTTTCTGATTCTAAAATCTGAAATCTGAATCTGAAATCCGTTTCTAGAATCTGAGTCTTAAATCTGAATCTGAAATCTGAATCTCATATTTGATCCCTAAATTTAAATCTGAAATCTGAGTCTGCAAAGCTGAATCTGAAATTTAAATCCTAAACTTGAATCTGAAATCCAAATTGGAATCTAAAATCTTGATCTGAAGTATGAATCTGAAATCCGAATTTTTATCTGAAATCTGAAATCGCATATTTCAATTTGAAATCTAAAATCTTGAACTTGAATTCATAAACGACATCCAATATCAGGCTGGAAAACAACACGCATCAATGCGTGTCGACCAACTAATAACGTAAGGATAGCCAGCCGCAGTAGCTAGCTTGAGCTTCAAGCAGAAGTTCGTTAATTCTAAATTAAATCGACCCGAGCGTGAGCCGATGATGATCCAATGCGAATCTCGGCTACAGTCGGACGTTATTAGCAGTACTGTCATGCGAAGTTTAACGCATTGAAAACTGTCACGAAGATTTCCCCAAAACTGTCACGGAGCTTCAAAGGCTATTATATCCACGAGCAAACTTTCGCATGAGGTAAACCAAGGCGTCGTTGTACATCGCACGAATGCGCCTTTTAAAACTGTCGGGGAAGAAATATTCGGAAAGCTTTCACCGAAGTGGATGTGCGACGTTCGCAAGAATACTGTCGTTCGGCAGTACTTTTCGGATGCCTGATCATGAGTCGTCCAATTGCACCCATGGACCCAGAGTAGCAAACTGGGGGGACGCGGTGGCTCGCCGTGCCTTGGAATGCAATCCGTAAAAAGGATTTACCACCTGGGTGATAAACTAATAAAAAAAAAATGCCTGAATTGGTTGTTTGAGTATTTCTAAACACCGCAAATGCTTTCTTGCGTTATCAAACAATTCCCTTAAAGCAGATGCCGATTCGACGTCGATCGATTTGAGTTCAAACAAATCCCTCGTGTGCTGCTGTATGAGCAACTTCGAGTTGTTAAAGCGACGGTTCAATAATTCATAGGCAATATCGTAGTTTGAATCTGTTGTTGGGAGTGAATCGATAACACCTAGTGCTGCTCCCCGTAATGATGCCTTTAAATATTCCAACTTCTGGATGGCTGAGAGTGGTTTGTGGTGAATCATTGAATTGAATTTACCGATCCACTCCAGCCATTGTCCACTTGCTCCCTGGAATATCGGTAGTTCCATTTTCGGTAATCTAGAAAACTCAGGATGGGGTTGGTTGGCTACGTTTGATATGCGTTTATTTATGATGGCCTTTTCGAACGCAGCTAAACCAGCTATATATTTTATCTCGATAGCGTCTCTTGATTGATGTTCATCAGGATTGAGTTGTTCCAACGCACTTTGAGCGGTGTCAAACGTGCCGTAGCATTTCTTGAGCATGTCTCGCCGGGTTTCCAGTAAAATTGAATCATCCTGGAATACGTTGATGGTTTCTATTATATGCTCGATCCGTGTACTTGCATGATTCCGTTGACTTAGCAAGCGGTCAAACTCAGATTGCAACACATAAACTTGTTGGGTTGGGTTGCCAGTCGGTGCTGCTGCTTCCACCAATCGATCCCCTTCTTCAATCAAGTTCTCCATTTCTGGTTGTACCAGTTGTTCGGGTTCAAGTAATTGTGATTGAACTTCCTGAATTTCCTCGGACATTGCGCTGTTGAATCAGGCGCGGATCTAGAGATTGCCCTTAGGGGGGGGGTGATTTAGTAAATTTTCAAAAATATGGCCAAAAGTTTTTGAGTGATTGGGATAAATTAAAACGATCACAGGAAAAATGATGATGCTTAAGATGAAGCATGTAAAAAAGGTTGTTTAAAGAATTCTGTAAATCTGTTTGTGGCTAGCTTAGTCTTAGGAAAAACGCAGATAAATGTTTTTCACTGGTATGAAGTTGAATTTACGTTTATTTATCTAGTTGAGAATATACAATGACCATTTCTTTATTTTTATCAGATAAGAAATCCATAAGCAATTAAATTTTGGAAATCGTACTTTATTTATTTTCAGTTTTTTATCTGTTGGTATAGTTTCAACTTACTCTAATAAGCATCTCTGGTTTTATGGTTAAAACAACGTATTATTAATGTTGAAACTATTACAATATTCGGGCAAAAAAAACCATTTACATAAGTTTCAATTATATTTCATTGCCATATTTTCTTATTTGAGTTGCAATTTTAAACCATATGCTGCTTAATTGCTTATCGAAACCCGTCAATGTATTTCATATTTTTCACTTGAAATTCCATTGAAATATTAATTTAAATACGTGAATCAAAAAGCAATCTAAAACAAATAATTATTTAAAACACAAATAAGCACGTATCTAAACAAATGGAATAATCTATATAATTAATTTTATTAAAGAGGTTTATATCTTATCCAGCGTTTATTTGCTGTGAATTTTGAAAAACAACTCAGTGACTTAGTAACAAGATTTAACAATTGAACAGTTTTATTAACTCCACCAGTGAGGTTGACTACACAGAGCGGATACACTTTACAAAAAAAAACCTTGCTCAGTTTTGGAAAAAAAAACTAGCCAACTTTTGAATGTTTCCAAATTCTTTGCACTTGCGTATCGTATTTCTTTAAAGGTACTTTGACTTTTCAAATGCTCGGAGTATGGGAACAAAAATTGTGGTGGAGGTACCCGGTGTCTAGTTTAAATGGTAAGCTTTGTGATATTATCTATAGTTGAATTAGGTTTAGGATGAGCCTTTAAAACAGCACCTAGGTCTTTTTCATAAACTAATGGGTCTGCAGCAGATGCAAACGTCTGATCATTCTGGAGATCAGATTTTCTAGAAGAACTTGAAAACATTTCGATGCTTTTATGGTTCAGAATATTAGTTGTAGCACAGAGAAGTTGTAGACAGGGCCGTAGGAAGAACTGTCATGTGGAAGGGGGAGGTGGGTTTAGGCGACAGATTTGATAACAATGCATGAATAAAAAAAAACTTTAAAACATTATTAGGCGTTTTAGACTTATAGTTCCTTATATCAAATAGTAATGTGTTGATCTAGGGGTCGACTGTATTTTAATTGATGTTTGTTTTTTAACGGCAAATCCGTCCAAGCTTTTAATGACAAACGAGTTTTATTCGATACCCAGAATAAGGCATAGAATAAAATGTGTTTGTCATTAAAAGCTTGGACTGATTTGCCGAAAAAAACAAACATTAAATAGTCATTCATGAAAATATTCCCTACTATAAATCGGTTAGCTTCATTTGTACAATGAAAGCTTCAATTACAATGTAGAAACTTATTTTTAGATATGGTTAAAATATTTGAAATTTTTCTAGAATCTGGTAGATTTTGAGCATCGAATTCAGCAAACAATTCAGAATATTTTCATAGCGATGAGAGTGAGAGTGAGAAGTTTCACTAAAATTTGCACAAAAATCTGCTGTCATGCTTAACCTTCCAAAGCCGTTCGCTAAATATCCGTTTCGGGGAAATATGCGTTGTAATTTGATTTCGTTCTCCTGGCTGTAAATGTTAACCGATTTTGATGATATTATATTCATTGTGTAGGTAATTTATTCTAATTACTCAACATTTCAAAATAAAGTCGATATGTATTACCAGGATTTCAGAAACTGGTTCAGAAAGATAAAAGTCCGAAAAATCAATTTTATTTTTAAAATACTCATAACTTCTGACAGCTTTTCTGTATTTAATTATTTCATTGATGTTTGAAATTGTCAAGAATTCATCTTTCCGACAATGTATAAATATGTTGGGGTCCAATGAAAGTTTTTACCGCTATGACAGATCTTCCGGTAGAAAAAAGTCTTACTTAAAAAAAACGACATCCAGTTTTTGCTTTGCTTAGCTGTATTTCATTTCTCAATGAACCGATTTTAAAAACTTAAATTTTAGTTTTTTGGCGTTAATTTGATCATTATTTTCATAAAACATACTTGGTCTGTCAAAACTACCAGTTCATCAGTATATTGGAATGATGATAAAGATGTTTGAAATGTGCGCTTCGGGTCATATTGACCCGAACGGCTTTGGAGGGTTAAGGAAATTCCAGGTGCAAGTTTTATCCTTTTCGCACACCCGACGCCAACTCGAAGTTATACACGCGCATAATTCAAAACTATTTTTAAGCAGCTTTAGAATTCTTATGCACGCGTAAAAATGGCAATGTCAATGTTAAGATATTTTGACACAAGAAAAAGTCATATTTCATCTAAATTGAGTTTAAAAAAATTGTAATCATTTTACTGATGATTTATTTTTTCCGCTTGGGGGGGGTGATCACCCCCATCACCCCCCTGTAGATCCGCGCATGTGTTGAATAGACAAACTTTGTTTGAGGTTATGTTCTCCTTATTTAGTCATCAAATGCTCTAACGAGTGTTCTCCATGTAATTATACGTATGAACCGGTAAGGCAATCATTTACGGCTGTCGATATTCACATACCGACCCGCGTAATCTATGTTCTCCAAATGATTTTTAATTAGTTTTCTTTTCTCAATATTCTGTATCAATTCCCGATTTTTTCCAAGATGGCGCAACACAAACGTGCTTTCGCACTTTTTCCAATAAGGATCCGCCATATTGGATGATTTGGAAAAATGCTGAATTGATAGAAAATGTTTGAAATAGCTTCTGTTTACATTATCCACGGATCGTTTAACACCTGTATTACCTATATTAAAGAAATAAATTAAATATTTGAAATATAATTACCACTTTCACCACTAATCCGGTTCGAAGGACCAATTCTTAAGCTCGTGTGTACAGGTCGAAGGTTCAAGGAAGAAGAGAGTTGAATCTAACATGAAGTGCTGATGATAGCGACGAATGACTCCCAGTGCTGCCAGTTATACCGATTTTTTTGCTCTTAACGTATTTAAATGTAGTTTATTGTGGATGACATATTGTACTGAACAGACACGCATCTGTACCTTCTCACCAAGGTACCAAAGACTTTTTCCACCCAATCTCTGTTTATGGGATGAATAAACCCAAGAGGCTTAAAATCCCAAATAAAACAACAACAAAGCCCAATCTCTGTAGGACTCACTAGTATTTGTCCCGTAACCCGTGCTGCTTGGTAACTGTGGTGATGGTATAAACTGGCACCGCACTGGTAATATAACCTGATAACATCTTGAAGGCGACTGCTAAAATGAAAAACTACCTTTCCTCGGGCCCGGACAAAATACCTGCCACATTTTTGAAACGCTGTATGCCTCATTTATTGTTTCCTATTAAACGAATATTCCAAGCATCGCTCGATAAAGCTGTCTATCCTTTGCTGTGGAAAGACGCTTACATGTTCCCCGTGCACAAAAAAGGGGACAGAAGGGACGTGAATAACTACAAAGGAATTTCCGCCTTATGTGCCATTGCGAAATTATTCGAACTGATTCTATTGGATCCTTTCTTCTCTTTTTGTAAGCAATACATTTCAAACGATCAACATGGTTTTATTCCCAAGCGCTCAACGAGTACAAACTTATTGACTTTTACATCTTTTGTGCAAGACAGCTTTACAGCGGGTATCCAAACTGACGTAATTCATACGGATTTGTTCGCTGCCTGTAATAAGGTAAATCAAGAATTAGCTATTGCCAAACTCGGACGTCTAGGCATCTGCGGTTCCTTATTGGACCGGTTTCGCAGTTTCGCGGAAGGAAACTCGCCGTTAGATCGGCGGATTCGTATTCCAGACAGTGCCCTGCCACATCAGGGGTTCCACAAGGAAGCCATCTTGGACCGATTGTTTTTCTAATTTATTTTAATGATGCTCTTCTCAAGCTTGACGGACCGAAACTCGCCTACGCCGGCGATCTAAAATTGTTCAATGCAATTAAAACCCCAGAGGACACTGCTTCACTGCAAAGGCAATTCCACCTGTCTGCTACCTGGTGCAAGGACCACTGCCTGACGTTGAATCGCAGTAAATGTTCCGTCATAACTTTTTCGCGCAAACGGCACCATATATCTGCAGATTATTTTCTTTTGGACCATCCAATCGCTCGTGTGAACCACATCAAGGATTTAGGGGTGATTCTTGATCCAAAATTGGACTTCAAGACACATACCAACTATATAGTTGATAAAGCTTCTCGATGCTTGGGCTTTATTTCCGTGTAACGAAGGATTTTAACGTATACGTATACTGTTTAAAAAGCCTCTACTGCAGCCTTGTTAGCTCCATCCTGGAGTATGCATCGGCTGTTTGGAGCCCTTTCTACCAGAATGGCGCTGATAGGATCGAGGCTGTACAATGACGTTTTATGCGGTATGCTCTACGCCATTTGAACTGGTCTGACCCGTTCCACCTTCCAGGCTACGAGAATCGCTGCAGCCTTATTTGCCTGGACACGAAAAGGTTTGGTTGGTTTCTAAAAAAAAAATGAAAAAAAAATAAAATTCAAACAAAAATTGATATTTATTTGAGATAAACAGGGTTCAACACGCAGGAGTGCGTCCAATGAGAAAGAGCAAATAAAACGCAGCTCTTTCGTTCTCGGTTCACGGGCACATTTGATTGCTCGAAATTCTCTCGAGAAATTTGCGACCAAAACGCAAATTGAAAATTTTTGAGCAGAGCGAATTCGCGCGCGCCTATTCGAGAGCGCGAGCGGTTCGGAAACTGCGTTTGCGTTTTTCTGCCGCGTGCGTGTAGGAACACCGAGCATCTACCGAGAGGACACGGCGGCTCACCGGACGGCGCGCGCGGCTCTCTTTAGCACACGGAGTGTTCGCCGTGTTTTCGTAATTGAGGGCCGACGGCATAATCTGTGCGAATAATTAAATCAAAAGATATGGTAAAACAGATAGAAGCACGCAATAGCCTTGAGAGGAGGGTTATAAAAATCAATGTTACAAGTTTCAAAATACATACTAGTAATAGTAACTAGCACTAGTAACTATGAAAATTTTACCATGCAATAGTAAAATTTCGCGAAAAATGCCAAATCAAAGAGCTTTACACAAGGATTGTTAAAATGAATGTTAAAAATATTCTTGCCACTAGTAATAGTTACCAGCACTAGTAACTATGAAAAATTTACCATGAAATAGTAAAATTTCGCGAAAAACGCCAAATAAAAGAGCTTTACACAAGGATTGTTAAAGTGAATGTTAAAAATATTCTTGCCACTAGTAATAGTTACCAGCACTAGTAACTATGAAAATTTTACCATGCAATAGTAAAATTTCGCGAAAAACGCCAAATAAAAGAGCTTTACACAAGGATTGTTAAAATAAATGTTAAAAATATTCTAGCCGCAAAAAATAGTTACCAGCACTAGTAACTATGAAAAATTTACCATGCAATAGTAAAATTTCGCGAAAAACGCCAAATCAAAGAGCTTTACCCAAGGATTGTTAAAATGAATGTTGAAAATATTCTTGCCACTAGTAATAGTTACCAGCACTAGTAACTATGAAAATTTTACCATGCAATAGTAAAATTTCGCGAAAAACGCCAAATAAAAGAGCTTTACACAAGGATTGTTAAAGTGAATGTTAAAAATATTCTAGCCACTAGTAATAGTTACCAGCACTAGTAACTATGAAAAAATTTACCGCGAAATAGTAAAATTTCGCGAAAAACGCCAAATCAAAGAGCCTTACACAAGGATTGTTAAAATGAATGTTGAAAATATTCTTGCCACTAGTAATAGTTACCAGCATTAGTAACTATGAAAATTTTACCATGCAATAGTAAAATTTCGCGAAAAACGCCAAATCAAAGAGCTTTACACAAGGATTGTTGAAATGAATGTTAAAAATATTCTTGCCACTAGTTATAGTTAGCAGCACTAGTAACTATGAAAAATTTACCATGAAATAGTAAAATTTCGTGAAAAACGCCAAATCAAAGAGCTTTACACAAGGATTGTTAAAATGAATGTTAAAAATATTCTAGCCGCAAAAAATAGTTACCAGCACTAGTAACTATGAAAAATTTACCATGCCAAAGTAAAATTTCGCAAAATTCGCCAAATCAAACAGCCTAAAATAAGAATTGTTAAAATGCATGTTAAAAATAATCTAGCCACTAGTAATAGTTACCAGCACTAGTAACTATGAAAAATTTACCATACAGTAGTAAAATATCGCAAAATTCGCCAATTCAAAAAGCTGAACATAAGGATTGTTTAAATGCATGTTAAAAATATTCTAACCGCTAGTTATAGTTACCAGCACTAGTAACTATGAAAAAATACCATGCAAAAGTAAAATTTCGCAAAAAACGCCAAATGAAAGAGCCTTTCACAAGGATTTTTAAAACGAATGTTGAATATATTCTCGCCACTAGTAATAGTTACCACCACTAGTAACTATGAAAAATTCACCATGCAATATTAAAATTTCGCGTTGTTTGCGAGATTTTACTTAGCAATTTTTCATAGTTACTAGTGCTGATAACTATAACTAGTTGCTAGGATATTCCAACATTCATCTCGACATTCTACGCGTAAGGCTCTTTGATTTGGCATTTTTCGCGAAATTTTACTCGTTCATGGTAAATTTTTCATAGTTACTGGTGGTGGTAACTATAACTAGTGGCGAGAATATTTTTAACATTCATTTTAACAATCCTTTCGTAAAGCTCTTTGATTTGCCGTTTTCCGCGCAATTTTACTTTTCCATGGCAAATTTTTCATAGTTACTAGTGCTGTTAACTATTACTAGTGGCGAGAATATTTTTAACATTCACTTTAACAATCCTTGTGTAAAGCTCTTTGATTTGGCGTTTTTTGCGAAATTTTAATAGTTCATGGTAAATTTTTCATAGTTACTAGTGCTGGTAACTATTACTAGTGGCTAGAATAATTTTAACATTCATTTCAACAATCCTTGTGTAAAGCTCTTTGATTTGGCGTTTTTCGCGAAATTTTAATAGTTCATGGTAAATTTTTCATAGTTACTAGTGCTGTTAACTATTACTAGTGGCTAGAATAATTTTAACATTCACTTTAACAATCCTTGCGTAAAGCTTTTTGATTTGGCGTTTTTCGCGAAATTTTACTATTGCATGGTAAATTTTTCATAGTTACTAGTGCTGGTAACTATTACTAGTGGCTAGAATATTTTCAACATTCATTTTAACAATCCTTGTGAAAAGCTCTTTCATTAGGCATTTTTTGCGAAATTTTACTATTGCATGGTAAATTTGTCATAGTTACTAGTGCTGGTACCTGTTACTAATGGGGGACGTTAACCTCCTACATTAATTCTTATAACCCTCCGCCAAATCCCATTGCGCGCTTACATATATTTTAACTATCCTGTTGATAAAATCATACACACAGATTTCTCAATCGGCACTGCAAACAGAAACACGAACGAAACACAAGGCCCTCACTCGAGCCCGTGCGCGCCGCCCGGTGACGAAAAGAGGGCCGCCTCGGACCATTCGGAGAGCCGCCGCGCGCTGCATTGTGAGCCGCTGCGTCCTGTTCTTTGAGCCAAAAGAGAGGCCTCACCCGCCGCTCGATTAGGACGCGCGAGAGCTAGCCGTGCCTGTTTGACTCGGCCGCTCGCGCAGATTTCGGATAGTGCATCTCGTCGACGAGAACGAGGGGAAAAGATCGAGCGAGCGTGTTTTTGTTTCGAGCGAGAGCGCGTCAACGGCCAGAACGCAAACGAAGAAGTGTTTCGCTCGAGAGGAATGGTTTGCGTGTGCCGCGCGCGTCTAAAAGAGTGCGTTTTGTTGAACCCTGGAGATAAATAGCGACTTTAACCTTATATTTATTCTTGGAATGAATCACCGCGATGAAAATAAGATGTTGAGGCAAGTCCTTACTTCGCCAGGCTCGTGGCAATTCGGCTTCCTGTTCTTCCGAGCCACCATCACCGCTGAATCCTTCTGCATTTTTTACATTCTCACCCTTTTTCGTTCGACTAATCCGATCATATCCTACTTTTCCGGAATGATATCTGAAAGATGACGTGGAATACACCTCGAAGCTCTTTGAGCCGATCTGAAACAAAGGCAAAGTTTTATGACAAGAACCAGCACAACTAAATGATATCTAAGAAAACACTTACCATCCTGTTCCGATTTTCACATTATGGACACGAAGTAAAACTTGTTTCTGAATGACAAAAAAGCTTAGCTTCAATATACGGGCCGGTAAATAGCTACTTTTTTCGAGTTTTACATTATTTGGATTTAACTTTTTTTCTAGGTGAATTGTACTTTTTATTTAGTTCAATTCGGGTGAACTTCACCTAGCTACGAGGTAAGATTTACCATTTTTGGATTCACCATTTTACTTGGTGAATTGTACTTTTATTCAGCTTGATTCAGGTAAAATTTACCTCACTGTGAGGTGAGTTTCACCTCGAAAAGGTAGAAGTTACGCGGATGATTAAAGCTTAGTTCTTTTAGAAATGGGACATTTTCATTTGCTAATAGCTCGTTAACTAGTTATTGGATATTAAAAACTTTGACAGCATTTTGTTGCCTGTAAAAAATACTATTCGACCTATTTTTTTCAAAATTTAAACTTTACGCGTTTTTGAGATATGTACGATGCAAGAGAAAAAGAAAAAAATTATTTTGCACAGTTTCCTTTAAAATACGTCATTATCAAATTGATAGCTGAAAAAACCGTTGATTATTCAAAGAATTACTGAGTTTTTGTGGTGGATAAGTATGCAAACACTGTAAATAATGTCCACAAAGTTCAAATCAAGCATTGGAGTGAAGCACATGATCGGCAACAACGGTTAAGGGTCATCAAGGAAGTCAAGTCTCATACCAGCATTTTTAATTTTTAATAAACGAAAAACTAAGGGTAGATCGCTGAAATGTCCAAAACAATTTTCTCCGATAAGCTGATAGTGTTGCCTAGTGATGACTCATTGAAATCCAACCTCAAACATATATTTTTTGATAGTTCCAAAGCGCTTAAGCTGTAAAACCGGTACCGGAAAAAAAACGTACAAAAATGTGGTCAAAAATAATCAAATTTGTTCATTTCGGAACAACTGTATCCACTAAAATGCTTCCAGTTTCCAGTTTCCAGAGAAGTATTGGACCAAAAAGTATCAAAAATTGAAGAAGGAGGGTGAAGCCACCTGAAATATAGATTTTACGAAGTATAAGTTGGAGAAACTGATCAATACCATGACTGAAAAAAGTGTGCGCCGGCCAATGGGAGATACCAAGAATAAAGTAGAAATTTCTTTAACCAAAAACGGTAAATATTTTTTTTCAAATTTTTCCATAAAAGATCATAACATTACCTTATTTTTCTTCAAAGAAAGTATTTCGTTTAAACGAATGGTTTTTTAGATACAGGCATTCGTAACTGTCCCATTTCTAAAAGAACTAAGCTTTATTCCCTTCCGACGAGTACGCAGAAGTACAAGTGCGAATACGAAGCACACGATTAAGTTAAGTATTACAAGTCAGACACCAGGTAAGCCATGGAACGCGGAACCGCCATTTTGTTCCCGCTGAAACACGGAACACTAACGCCTGATTCATACGACAGCAACCTTAAGTCTTTGGCCAACAGCAACCATTTGGCGGGACAGAAGTCAACTTGGTCTCTGAACCTAGGTCCTAAATCATCCTTGGTATTGGTCTCGATCGTCATGGATAGCCGGGTACTTATACGTTGGAGGTTTGTGGTCGATTCTGAATCACGAATCTTTCGGATCGACCAACCGGTTCCCCACCCGTTCATTCGTCCTCGTCAGAAAGATTCACGGAAGAAAAGTTCCGGTTTCCAGCCGGAATCGGATTGATAGAGGAATTGGTCACCATCGTGGCAGCTCCGCCATCTTCAGTAGCAACAATAAGGGCGTGGCCCTATAGGCACCGTAACCATATTGTTGATGTTTTCAAGGCATTTTCAATAAAATTCGAGAAGTGCATATTTGGGATGCTTCCTGATCTTGGAGTTCGAACTCCTTGCGATTTCCTAGTACTAAACGAGCCGCTCTGAGGCCTCATAAAGGGTGTCCACGATGAAATTGGCTGGCTCTAACTTTCTAACCGTTGGGTAGAATTGCACGAAAAAAAATGGGTGGATTTAGTTCTTAGTGCGTGGTTAAACATCCTGCAAGTTTTATTCCATGGTGTCACAACTGATTAAGAGGTTCGAGGAACGATTGGCTACCGGTCGGAAGCCCAAAAGTGAAGGTAAAAGTATTCCGTACAACACCAAAAATCACAACCGCGTAGTTGGGGCTTTCAACCGAAACCCGAACGCCTTCGTTCAAGATGTGGCTTAAAAGCTGCAACTAAGCCGAAGTTTTGTCCAGAAGACCAAAACTAAGGCTGGGCTTCGAACGTTCAAGGTACAAAAGACCCCTAGTCGCGACTAGGAGTAAAATAAGTCCGCCAAAATCCGTGCCAGGAAGTTGCTGACGAAAGTTGAATGCTGCATCATGGACGACAAAACATATGTGAAGGCCGACTTTAAAAAGATCACCGGCAACCTGTATTTCACGGCCAAGGATGAGTTCAGCGTTCCGGAACATGCCCGATGATGTCCAAATTTGCGAATAAATTCCTTGTTTGGCAAGCCATCTGCACGTGCGGGAAGCGCAGTGCACCTTTCGTGACCCAGGACACGATGAACGGACAGGTGTACATGAAAGAGTGCCTCCAGAAGTGGCTACTTTCTCTCCTGAACGCCCACAACGTCCTAACAATCTTCTGGCCGGATTTGGCCTCATGCCACTACTCCAAAGATGTGTTATATAAGGTCAATTTTGTGCCGAAAATGTTCAACCCTCCCAACACTCCGAACCTCCGCCCCATCGAGAACTACTGGGCGATTATGAAGCAGCATCTTCTTAAACGACCTTAGGTAGTGAATACAGCCGAGGAACTGTAAAAAGTATGAGTTTACATGCAAAAAACGTTTGATTCACAGATTGTGCAGAATCTTATGGCCGGGGTTAAGGCCAAGGTGCGGGCATTTGCGTATGGACTGTAAATAAAATATGAATAAAATGGTAAAATGAAGTTTAATAGTTTTTTTTCAATCCCTGAAAATTTGATGGCAGTCGGATGAAAACTCGAATTTTGCGAATCAATTTTGTGTGTAGCTTCATCGTAGACAACCTTTAAAGGAAGTCAGGTTCGAGAGGCTTAGAAACCCCCTGTTTCTCTTCAGTGGGATCTCCGCCATGCTTTGTACTCTCTTTTAGCCGTCCATTGAGTCCAGAATAATCTGGGAGAGGCCGGTATCCTCTGGTGAGTGAAGCTTCTCTAATACTGTATTTGTTTTCTCCACTCGTGGAGTGTTCCACCGTACCCGATAAAAACAAACACAAATCCTCGCCAGTGTATTGCTACCTCGCTCACTCACACGCTCTCTCGCAACACTGGCAAAATTATCGGTGGGCCACCGTCCGTAAGCAGAACTTCGACAGGTCAAAACTAGTGCAACACCGTCCGAATAAACAAACAGTTTGACAGCAGCTAGTGGTGCACCAGTGCAACACTAGTGCAACACTCGGCATAAACAAATACGGTATAAGATACTTGCCAGGATGTTAATTTTTTTATTTACCAACATATTTTTCTGCCAGAACGTAACCGGGATGAAACTCGCCATACCAACCATGAAAATAGCAGAGGAATGACCGCTAGTTCAAGGTAGTCGAGGCCCTTCGTGAAAGTAGATAATGGTTGCGTTGGAGAAAACCTTCAGGAAACGCCTCGAATGTTTGTCGGGGTGAGACAACTATTACTTTAGCGTAGAATTTCGTGGCTTTAAGATCATAAGGATCTATTTTTATCTTCCCAATGTCCCTTGAGACCCCAAAATTATACGCAAACGTTACAATTGACTTACTCCGTCGAACTTCCGATCCGCTGGTAGTTGAACATAACTAGGCTCAGACTGTGGATTGCTGGTTATGTCGATGTCTGGAATGTTTGTCCAGAGCGCGTTATACCATGCCATGGGCCACGTACTCTGATCGTAGGCCTCTGAGTACATCCATTAATTTTTTCCATCATTTTTTCCATTGTTGTACAAATAACTCAGTTGCACAAATTACTTTGAAGTAATTTCTGCTTTTTATTTTATCGATATAACTTTTTGAATAATGATACGCTAATGGCGAACGATTTGAATGGAAATCTCCGTAATGCGTAACTGTAGCTACTTCTCCTAATTCGCACTCATAAATTTTCGAATAGGGGAAAAGTTCATATAACGCCCCATGTGGCTAATACGCACCACTCTTGTTTTGAAGAATTTGACACATTTTAAGCCTGCAAAATATTACCAATTTGTTTTAAATGCTGTGATTGGTCATGGCAAGTATGAATTTTCCCTTAAAATGCCCCTGTGTCGTGATAATTTCACAATTTAGGTTTTTCTTCATTTCGATCTAAATTTTAAAACACTTTTAATAAGGTGTCACCAAGCAGAGATAAACGAATAAGACAATATTTTCTGACACATCGATAGAGGAGAATTTAAATTATGATTTTATGCTAAAAAATCATACTGAACTCGCTAAGGTATGCTTTTCATGGGTATGTTCTATCACGGCCCATGCGCTCTTTATAACGCGCCAATCGTAGTAGGCTGAAAATAGCATTAATTTTTCAAAAAGGCCAATTTTCATTAAAAATGAACAAAAAGTCTAAAACCATCCCAGACAACCAATTGGTGGGTATATAAAATTTGCAAAACAAATATACGTGCAAATATAAGTGTAAACAATTCGTATATAATGCAGCAAAACCAGTATATACACGCAGCGAAAAGGTTTTTTATTTCAAAGGAAAGTGCCGCAAAAACAAAGGATTTTTTCCTTTGATTTTGGGATAAATAAAAATTCCTTTGATTCAAAGTCATTTTCCTTTGTTTTAAAGAATTTTTCTTTTGAAAAATCTTTGAATCAAAATATTAATTCTTTGAAACAAAAAACAGTTCCATTTGATGCAAAGTTGTTCTCGTTTGCTACAATGTAATTTAGATTTAGATTTAAAAGGATTGGTTTATTGAACCATTTTCCTTTTATTCCAATTGGAAGAAATATTTTATGTTGTCCCGAAGTTCCTATTAGGAATTTTGAATAATAAAAAGAAAGATTTTTACACCTTAAATTCATATTTATTCAAAAACTTAACACAAACACTGGTTCATTATAATTCAATCATCCGGTCCTAATTTTGGCCTGAGGGCATTCTTCTCGGACCGCTCAATAGACTACCGGAAGTAGCTCCGGTTGCTAGCTTTAGTGGTCATCCAACTGGTGATTACCGCTGAAGATCGGGCCGAAGATAATCAGACCGCTGGATTTGGGGTGGAATCAGCCGTGGTCCTGTAACAATGCAAGAGTTTATATAAAATCTTAAACATTCACTTTTTGATTAATGGATTAACACACACTTACCATTCTTCATCCTGAATCCTCCTAAATAGCTATCTCTGATTCACTAGTTTTGATTTTCAACACAACCGGACAAACTTTATTCGAAACTCAGTTTTTGCTCAATCCAAAATATCTTCTAAGTTTAAAATTTTAATTTAAAGAAATTATTCCTTTCTGTTGAAAATAATTTTCTTTGGTTGAAAGAAAACTTTCTTTGTTTTAAACGAAATGTGCAATTGAACAAATTTCTTTTGAATCAAAGAATTTGTTTAAAATCAAAATCCAAAATTATTCAGTTCAAAAAATTGATTCTTTCTTTCAAAAATTATTCATTTGAATCAGAACGATAATTCATTGATTCAAAGAAAACAGGAGTTTTATTCAAAAAACTGAATGTTTTGAATCAAAATCAGTTTTGTTTTGTATCAAAATCCAAGTTTTCTCTGCGTGTACGTATCATTTTGGAGGCCATATAGGTACATTAGCACACATATTCTTGATTTGGTTTATTTTGTCGTAATAAAAACATGCAATGTATTTTAATACGATAAAGAATATGCATGGAACGCACATTGTAGGTGCATATAAACGAATTGTCGTAATAAAAACATGCAATGTATTTAAATACGATAAAGGATATGCATGGGCCGCACATTGTAGGTGCAGATATACGAAAATGAGTTTAAATAGCATTCATACGATATAATATGTTAAACAATATACGACTTCTGGTTGTCTGGGATATTTTGAGCGTTAATTCAGCCCAAAAAATCTATTTTTAATTTTTTGTTAAATTTCTATTAGTCTATTTTGATTTTCTTTTCAGTCAAAGTGTCTGTAAGTATTGGTGTGTTTTCGGTCTTCGGCTGCTCTCGGGTGTGTTCGGCTGCTAGGCGCGTATTGAATACACAGCGGCGCGTATTCGCAACACAGTTTTGTTCTGTGGCTTTGAATATGGTTTTTAAAAATCATGTTTTTGAAGAAACTATAGCAATTTGAGTAATGAAAAATCATAGGAATTTGTAGAAAACAGTTTTCTTCAACGATTACACCCATTTTTAACACAATTTGTACGTGGAATACATAGAAAATGAGCGATTCGCTTAGGTGGCGCATAATAGGGCATGTTCCCCTACCTTAAACGTTTTCGAGAGAAAGTGCTGGCTAGTTCACACTCAGGGCGAACAAATAACAAAATAGCAAATGTGATTGCACGATTTCGCAATTGCTCTAAATAAACCGGATGTTACAAATGTGTGTGACTTCCTAAACCAGCCGCTCGCTGCCGCCCGAGAGTGTCGTCCAGATTATATAACCCTCTCTAGTGTCTAGCTGGTAGCCTCACCCAGAGAGCCAGGGCCAAGTCATGGAACATAAAGTGAAAATTATGAACGATAAGATGCCCCCCATTCAATATGTTTGCCCGCCGTGCCGCCACCGGAGAAGATTTTCGAATCTGCCGCCATGCCGAGGAGGGATGAACAGAGACAGAGCAAGAGGTGGCGAAGCGAAAGTTTTGTTAAGTCAACAAACGGGTGTTTATTAGGTCACCAAATACGTCACTCCACGAATGTCTGTTTGCGCATATGATTTCGATTGTAGTCGATCTCATGTACACACTCTGGCTGGTTGGCAACTATTATTACATCTATCTCGATCTCGGATCGCACCACGTGTCCACATATTTGTACAAGCTGCCGAAGAGAAAACCTATCTTGGGCGAGGTGCAATTGATTCAATGGAAATATATATTTTCATTCATTAAACTTAATTTGGATGTAATTGAGCAATCAAGCGTCGTCGTCGTCGCTCTTCCTGATCTCCAACTTGAAGGCGCTCAAAAAACCTAACACTTTTATTGGTTTGGAATTTCCCTAATTACCATGACTGTGGACGACAGAAGAAGCTATCAATTTTATGACATTGATTACCCCTTAAAAATCAAATATGCCAATAACTTCAATGAACCTGAGGAGAACCATCCAACGGGGCATCATGCAACAGCACAGTTAGATGCAACATTTGTATACCACAACACTTTTTCAATTTTTACTATTAGGCAAGGTGAACCGGTGTGCTTTGCTACACCTTCCAAAAATAAATCAAATTTGTTGAAGTAATTTAAAATTTAGTTTTATTTCTTAAGCAGCATTTCAAACCAAATTTCAACATAATTTAGAAGCAAACGCTTTAAAAAGAGTGCAACTGGAGGTTGAATTTCAGTACAAAGATGATTTAATAATATTTTCTTAAAATTATTCTCTAAATTTGAGTTTCAAGATCTGAAAGTTTTATATTTTATTAAAAGCTTTTTAGAGTTATGAATATTTTCATGATATGGACTTCAAGCCCTTTTTCTTTTTCAATGCAAGAAGTGCTAACGAAATACTTTAAAATCATTTTTAGTATCTGAATGACGTAAAATTTAGCTTTATTTGTCTGATAAGTTTTCAAATTATGCCAAAGACTTGCCTCCTTCTTTCCGACTCCATCTAGAAATAATGGAGGGTCTTAAATTATTCGTACGCAGACAACCTATCTTGCTTTTGCTTAATAAATTCTCGATTTATGCCAACTAACGTCTATGGAAGCTCTGCTTGGTTTGATAAGTTTTCAAGCTTTACAACGCAAATTTATATGGAACTCCCTTTGTCCCTCCCTTCTTCACATTGCAATGCCGAAAGGTTTGTAACAATCATAGAAATATATCTCGTACCCAAATACCTTCCCATGTTGAAATGATGTTAATATTTTTTTGTCATGTTATGAAATCTAGCGACTGTTTATACTGCAAATTACATTTGTAGCCCAAGGATATAAATATGTTTAAATTTTGATATTCGACTGAATCATAGCAACTTTCTCTTTTTTTGTGCATTAACAATCGATTGAAAAGCAGATTTCGAATAATAAAATGGATAAAAAAATATGTTCATGCTTCGACGGTGGTATAAATATTTTCTAAAAATTTTCATGTTGACAACACACAAATCTCTTAAACCTTCATTTCATGATTTTTTATTTTCCCTAAAAATCATTTTAAACAGTTGGGAATGACGGGTACATCAAGAAAAAAATTAAAATAAAATACAATTTTTCACTTTTTTCATACATTAATTGTTGCAAATTTGTTACTTTATGAAACGGAGGGTTAAATGATGATTTTTGCGCCGAGAAGGGTAACAGTTATCAAAATTTATTTTGCTTCTATTTTTTAATTTCAATCTTTATTTCAATTCAAACACAGCGTGGCAAATGCAAACGAATTTTACCATATTTGAACTTTTTTAAATCTAAGAAACAAATGAAAATCTTTAAAACAAATCAATTTTCGTTTATTGCATAACTAAGTCAATTCTCAAAAAACTCTTGTTGAATGTAAAATATGCAACAATGGTTACAAAAAGGATATTTCTAAGTTATTTTATTGAGACAAGGGACAAATATTAATTTTAATACTTGCAGGTCATATTAAAAATTGATCAAAAAAAATCTGCTTCCTCTGGAATATCAATCACAAAAAAAAAATTTTTTTTCAACAAAAAAGTGGATCAAAAGTCTTTTCTATGCAGCCAAAATATGTACCTAAAACAAAAAAAAACCTTTTTTCCATTTTAAATATGTAGGTATCGTAAAACGGGGTAAGATTGATCACTTTTTTCAAATATTTCTTTTTTTTCTGGGGAATAATTTGACACTCCCTTATTTCTGGATGGAGTCGGAAAGAAGGAGAGTCTATATTCATACTATATTTGGCACAATTTGAAAACTTATCAGTTAAATAAAGCGAAGTGTTACGCCATTTAGATACAAAAAATGATTTCATAGTAGTTCGTGAGCACTTATTGGAAGAGGGAAAGGGCTGGAGGTCCATATCATTAAAACATACACACATCATTTTAAACTCTATGAAGTTTATAAAAATAGAGTAAATGTTTCAGATATTGAAAAACAAATTTAGAGATCAATTTAAAGTAAATGTTATTGAATCATCTTTGTACTGAAATTCGAAACTCTAGTTGTAGCCCTCCTTCCAAAGCGTTTGCTTCTAAATTATGTTGAAATTTGGTTTGAAATGATGCCTTGGAAAAAAAAAACTAAATTTCAATTATTTTAACACATTTAATTTATTTTTGGAAGGTTTTGGAAAGCACACCGAGTCAGCTAGTAATATAATAAAGTTATCATTTAATGATAACAAAATGATGATGACATAGTTTCTCACATCGTGAGTTAGTTTTTGAAAAAAATTTAATTTTCATAGAAAACTTCAAAAATCGAGCAATAAATGTTCAAATTTTTACATTTTTCGATGCCGTCAAAAACTTTACCCTGTATGACGGATGAGCTTAATGATACAAAGCAAGAAGTTGGTCACTCTTTAGAAATTTGGTCACTAAAGTCACTATTTTCAACAATTTTAAAACAAATTACTACATATTACCTTCAAAAACCCTTTTTTGAAATTTGCTGAATTTCATTTTACAGGTTGGACTCGATTATCCGTTGACGCGATTATTTGTTTTTAAGATCATTTATCCATGTATTAAAACGTGTTTTTGTCAACGTTCATGTTTCGTCTTATTCTTTAATATATATTATATTTTAAGAAATTAACATTTCTAATTCTTTTATTCTCAATTCAACTTTAAAGTGAAGTAGAGCCTTTTTTAGCTTTTTGTTCAGACCGGTAATTTTATTTAAATCGAATTTCAAATTACCGTTTATGAGCTCTAAAAGTGAAATTTAATATTCGAGAATATAAATGGGAACACCCCATTCTTCTAAGATTCAATATTTCATAACATTTTTTCAATAGTGATTTTTTTAATAAGTTTTTTAAAGTATTGCATCTTTTTTTTTGCTTCGTAAATTTCACTATATTTTTGGAATGGGTTTCAACATTCTTATATCTTCATCATATAACTTACATATATTTCTCAATTTTGAATTTCTTATCCTCAATGCAATTTGAAATCTTCTGTAATTTTAATGTTTCGAAAATTTCGACAGATCGTTCTGGTGAAAATTCGATTTAAAGAATTTATATTTGTACAAAAACTTTTAGACTGCTCGGTTCCAGAATAAAAAGACAGATCATGTTCGTTTACTCATAAAAACGTAACATTATAAGGCCGGAACAAATTTCAAATCCTTCTTTTGTCACTCGGAGTTGGAACATCGCGAGGGGGGGGGGCAATAAAAAATAATGCAAAAAACAAATAAATTGGAATTAATTGCACGGAAACTTGTATGCAACACAATGCACAAAACTTTTAAATCAAATAAAATTTTATCAAATAATTCAATTAAATTAAGAAAACAAATGGTGAAATAACTCCCATCTTCTTTTATTTGGTTTTTTGTCTTGTTATCTTTCAGATAATGGAATTTTATTTATAAAAATTTACTTGAATTACTTCAAACTTTATTTATTTCCCCCTTCGGGTTTTTGGAAATTTCGAAGGGGGGGGGGGGGGGGGCGGTGACAAAAGAAGAAATTGATATTTGTTCCAGCCTAATTCTGCAAAAAAAGGAGCAGCTTTGAACTATAACGAAACTTCACAGAACTCAGGACATGTGAAATAGAAAAAAATGTACAACATTCTATCAGTCTGATACCATGGGATAAGCAAACTGTATTTTCTTCTTTACCAAAAGCGTCTTAACTCTCTACTGCATGGAAGATAATTTCGTCAACAGAAATAACTTTATTGACGTCTAACTAAGCAATTTATGCAAAAAAAAAAACAAAATTAATTTTTCAATAGTTTATTTTTGTTTAAATAGTTTAAACAACGGGATAATGTTTTTGAGGTTTCATAATTTAATTTTAAAGTTATTGGAATTCTTTTACTGTACTAAATTATGCCAAAAAAGGTGAAAAACTTCGGGGATATATGTAGATACATGGGCTCGTATGCAGTAAAGGGTTGAAATATATAAAACTTGAAAACTTATCATTTGATCTGTTGGTTGAAGTTTTAGATGTCCTTTTTGATGTAATGGTTACTAATTTTGCTCTAATTCATTTTGAAAGTAACTGTTTTTCCTTTACTTGTTAGCCTCATGGTCGCTTCTAGCCCTGATGATAAGTTAGTTTAATCTCTGTAAATGATTTGAAGCATTTGGAAAGATTGTCAAATAAATAAATGATATCACTTACAAACCTTATATTGCTTTTATCATCCTATACCAACACTGTTGGTGCAAAAATATTTCTCGGACAATCACCAAATTTTTTTTTAAATAAATATTTTTTATAACTCACTTACCAATCTGGGCTAAAATTCATCAAAATACATCCATACAAATATGAATTTTTATGATTTTTAGCAGAATACTTTGTTGTATTTTTTTCCCTTAAATGAATGCGGCACTCTCGTGTTATGGCTTCAAAAATATATCAAAATCAATTAATTGACAAACGATTTCATTTCATTTTTCATTAAAAACAAAATTTGTTACAACTTATCCATCTATCTTTTCTATCCATCTTTTTAATATAATTGCAAATCTACACCCAAAATTCAGCCTCTGTGCCAATGGCGTGTAGTCAATTACATAGCATCATTGGTACAAGAAGATAACGCGACCGGTGCTGATTTGATTTGCTCCCACCGGCATTAACTTCCCAAGTCAACCGAATTGCGTATGTCTGAAAGAAACAAAATAAAAACGATTTCACGTCCCTCCCTATCGCATCATAAGACGAAGAAGGATGGAAACAAATACCGGCCAACACCAGGCAACCAGCGAACCGAGCACTGTGCGTGTGAATGTAGCAAAAGCAACAACAAAAACATCCTTCTAATTCAATCCCTTCAATTCACTGGCAAACAACCACGGCCAAGCTGTGCGTGTGTATGCAGTAAAAGCAACAAAAAAAAACATTGCTTCAATTCAATCAACCGGCAAACAACCACGGCTAAGCTGTGCGTTTGAATGTAGCAAAAGCAACAACAAAAACATTCCTTCAATTCACCAGCAAAGCTGCCCGGCTTTAGCAGCTGTGTATATGTAGCGTGTGTATGTAATAGCAGGCAGTAAGCAAAGCACAGTTCTCATTCAATGGGTTTCCCTTTGCCTTCACTCCCGTTCCCTTTCCCGTTTCCATCGCAAGACAAAGGACTACCTTGAAAGGCGGCAAAACGCCGGGAAGCCACCGTCGTGCGTTTTTTTTGTGATTGTTCGGCGGCAGAAAGCCTATGACAAATATCCCTCGTCCTGTATGAAGCTCAAATAGTACACTGGTTAAGATGTCGGACTGGCAAGACGATATAGCTGGTGATTTGAGTTCGACTCTCCCTACGGGCGCTGTATTTTATATTTTTATTTTCTTGTTTCTGGGATGAATTATCCAATAGGAAGGAAATCCCATAAAATGTTATTCTTGTTTCGCTTCAATGTAGTGGTCATGCATCTTATTGGTTGGGAGCCGAGTCCTTATGCCAGTTACGGTTTTTCAAACATATCATCTTCGGCACAGTGCACATTTCAGCGCATTATCGGCACAGAGATTTGCTAAATAGGCATTGGATTTTTGCAACCTCTTCTATGGGTGTATTATTCTTCCTCCAAGAATAAATATAAAGGGTGATACGGTCAAAATTTGGTCAATATCAACTTGACGTATTTCTTTCAATTTTGCATTTTAAAAACCTGAACACCCCTCATTTTGAAGGTGTGTGTTTGTAGAATGCTGCTCCTATTTTGATTTTTTAGTTCACTCTTCAGTTGTCAAAATGCCATCCAAGGAAGAAGAGCAGTGTATCAAAAATTTGCTCGCACATCTCGAAAATCCGAGCTACTCGCACGCAAGTTTGACTGCGTGGTAATGGACGACGAAACCTACGCCAAAGCCGACTACAAGCAGCTTCAGGGACTAGAGTTTTATACGGCAAAAGGAAGGGGAAAGGTAGCAGATATTTTCAAGCATATGAAACTATCAAAGTTCGCGAAGAAATATCTGGTTTGGCAAGCCATCTGTACCTGTGGCTTGAAATGCAGCATTTTCATAGCTTCCGGGACTGTCAACCAAGAAATTTACGTGAAAGAGTGTTTGCATCAACGTCTGCTTTCTTTCCTGGTGAAACACGGTTGTTCCGTACTGTTTTGGCCGGATTTGGCATCTTGTCATTACGGTAAAAAGGTCATGGAGTGGTACGCCGCCAACAACGTGCAGGTGATTCCCAAGGACAAGAACCCTCCTAACACGCCAGAGCTCCACCCAATTGAGAAATACTGGGCTATTGTCAAGCGGAACCTGAAAAAGACCAAAAAAACTGCTAAGGACGAGCAGCAGTTCAAGGCAAACTGGCTTTCTGCGACGAAGAAGGTGGACAAGGTGGCTGTACAAAATCTGATGGCAGAGGTTAAGCGTTAGGCAATTCGGATTTTGAAAAACAGAAGCCTAAATGAATATTTTTCCTAAATTTCATACTAATTAAACTTGAAAAAGAAATTTAATTTGATTTTTTCAATAAACGATTTCACCGATTTACACGCGTTTTCCCTTGACCAAATTTTGACCGTATCACCCTTTACTTTCACCGAAATGCCGGAACTAAAATTTACAGAATTCTGATTCTGAATTCTGATTCCGATTTCTGATTCTGAATTCTGATTATGAATTCTGATTCTGAATTCTGATTCTGAATTCTGATTCTGAATTCTAATTCTGAATTCTAATCCTGAATTCTGATTCTGAATTCTGATTCTGAATTCTGATTCTGAATTCTGATTCTGAATTCTGATTCCGAATTCTGACTCTGAATTCTGATTCTGAATTCGGATTCTGAATTCTGATTCTGAATTCTGATTCTGAATTCTGATTCTGAATTCTGATTCTGAATTCTGATTCTGAATTCTGATTCTGAATTCTGATTCTGAATTCTGATTCTGAATTCTGATTCTGAATTCTGATTCTGAATTCTGATTCTGAATTCTGATTCTGAATTCTGATTCTGAATTCTGATTCTGAATTCTGATTCTGAATTCTGATTCTGAATTCTGATTCTGAATTCTGATTCTTAATTCTGATTCTGAATTCTGATTCTGAATTCTGATTCTGAATTCTGATTCTGAATTCTGATTCTGAATTCTGATTCTGAATTCTGATTCTGAATTCTGATTCTGAATTCTGATTCTGAATTCTGATTCTGAATTCTGATTCTGAATTCTGATTCTGAATTCTGATTCTGAATTCTGATTCTGAATTCTGATTCTGAATTCTGATTCTGAATTCTGATTCTGAATTCTGATTCTGAATTCTGATTCTGAATTCTGATTCTGAATTCTGATTCTGAATTCTGATTCTGAATTCTGATTCTGAATTCTGATTCTGAATTCTGATTCTGAATTCTGATTTCTGATTCTGAATTCTGATTCTGAATTCTGATTCTGAATTCTGATTCTGAATTCTGATTCTGAATTCTGATTCTGAATTCTGATTCTGAATTCTGATTCTGAATTCTGATTCTGAATTCTGATTCTGAATTCTGATTCTGAATTCTGATTCTGAATTCTGATTCTGAATTCTGATTCTGAATTCTGATTCTGAATTCTGATTCTGAATTCTGATTCTGAATTCTGATTCTGAATTCTGATTCTGAATTCTGATTCTGAATTCTGATTCTGAATTCTGATTCTGAATTCTGATTCTGAATTCTGATTCTGAATTCTGATTCTGAATTCTGATTCTGAATTCTGATTCTGAATTCTGATTCTGAATTCTGATTCTGAATTCTGATTCTGAATTCTGATTCTGAATTCTGATTCTGAATTCTGATTCTGAATTCTGATTCTGAATTCTGATTCTGAATTCTGATTCTGAATTCTGATTCTGAATTCTGATTCTGAATTCTGATTCTGAATTCTGATTCTGAATTCTGATTCTGAATTCTGATTCTGATTCTGAATTCTGATTCTGAATTCTGATTCCGGGTTGTGAATTAGGATTCCAGGTTTATACTTCTTGTTCTTTATTATGATTTGTCGTGATATTTAAAAAAAAAAGTTAAATCACAAAAAATAAATAGACATATCTTAAATAAAAGGAAGAAGGAAGCCACTCAAAAAAAAAGCAGAAAAAAAAGATGAAGAAACTAAGCGGAAAACTAAAATTTAAAAGGCGAGACATAAAATAGAAAGAAAGCTATCGAAAAGACGGCATGAGTTTCATTCATCTTGTACTTTTAGCGTAGAAAATCGCGAAACGTGTTGAACAGCAGGATGATCTAATCAGCCTTTCAGAAAATCATCGTCGTCATTTTGCCTTCAGCCTGACAGCAGAAGCAGCAGCAGGAACATTAGAAAAGCAAACATTCACAGACATTCAGCATCAGCGATCGCGCATGAGACGAGATGTGAAACGCGAAAAAACGCGGGGGCGGGAGAGGTCTTTTTTCGCCTAAGCTAGCACACAAACGCAGCCAGACCCTCTCGCGGAAATATCAGTTGTAGGTATTGGAGACATTCGTTGAAAAAGTCTTTGCGATTTATTTTGCGACTTTCTTGCTGCTCGCAAACGCCGTAAGTATGTGGGTTATTGTCGGTCGGTTTCTCTAACTAATATCTCCGGTGCCAGCCAGTCACACAGAGATGGAAACGAGATGTTTGGTTTGGCCCGAAAAATAGTCGAAAATCGACACCAGAGACGACCATTCGAAAAGATCTTGCGTAATTTAGAATCAGCGCTACGAGACGAATCTCCGTCTGGGATTTCTTGAGGCCAATACCCAACTACCTACATACAGTCGGCAGAAACGAAACACACAAAATCTAACTTAGACTGAGCGTAAGGTTCTATTTTTAAAACCGTTCGCTGATTTCCGTATTATTTTTTGCTGGTCAATTTGTGGGAGTCTCGCTTTGACTATAAATGTTCCATATTTCGTTCGCTTGGCTTGGCAGATTGGGTGGAATATTCCCGTTTCCTGTCTGCCGAAACAGGATGTGCCGATTTTGGAAAACAAAACCAGTCGCCAGTTTTATGCTGCTTTTCAGACGGCCCTTGAGGGGGTTTTCAAATTGCTAACATATTTTCAGCATGGTCTGACTTCGCAGTAGATACGCAGAGCGTCGAAAATGTTTTCCTTGGCTTATCTACTGCAGTATAGTGGTATCTTATCTACTTTTATCACATGTTTTAAAATCAGTAACTATGAAAAAAAGAAGAAGTTTGATTACCTGTTGAAAATAGAGTTGCAAACTTCCTGATACTTACTTGAGTTGAGTTAGAAAACCCCTGGATTTATGTTATCTAACTTTAATTTAAGATAGGTATTTCTCCACTAGATAAAAATAATAACAATGATATCAAGATAAATTTTTTTAAACAATTACGAATGGAATTCATTAAAAATAATATGCTCTGAATTGGAAAGTTATAAAAACCAAGTAAAGTTATTCATTAATGATTTTCAAAAGAGGGGATCTTAATATGGATGAAAAACTTCGGGAAATTTTCTTATTATCCAAAGTATAACATTTCTAACAAGCAAGATCAAGTCACGTGACTCGATCAATGAGGTCCATTATTTATTGTTAATCTAAAACTTGTCGTACTGCACTCACTTCATCATCACAAGATTCACCATAAAATCATACATTTTTATTCAACATCGGATCGGAAAAAAATCATTGAAGCCAGGCAGATTTAGCAAGTTTTTTTTTAAATTAGGCTGGCACAAATATCAATTTCTTCTTTTGTCACCCCCCCCCCCCCTTCGAAATTTCCAAAAACCCGAAGGGGGAAATAAATAAAGTTTGAAGTATTTAATGTAAATTTCGAAATAAAATTCATGAATCCAAAAGATTACAAGACGAAAAAAAACCAATTTTGAAAGATGGATGTTTTTCCACCTTTTGTATTCTTGATTTTATTGAATTTTTCGATAAAAATCTACTTGTTTTTTAGATTTTGTGCGATGATATTCTATGCAACTTTGTTGCATACAAGCTTTCGTGCAATTTATTCCAATTTATTTGTTTTCCGCATTATTTTTAATTGTCCCCCCCCCCCCCCCCCCCCCTTCGCGATGTTCCAACACCGAGTGACAAAAGAAAGATTTGAAATTTGTTCCGGCCTTAATGAGAAACCATTCGAGAAAATTGTAAAACTTAAACAGCCAAATATCCAGTGTAAGGACAATTTTTGTTCGTATTTATAGTCCTATTTTCATAATTTGTGTTTAGAGAAATGTTTATAAGCAAGATGAGAATTATGGTCGCTCTTATCTTTCAACTTTTTGGAACATTTCACCAACCCAAATTAGCGACATTTTAAAGAAAAAACTACCTCTACATTGATACGGAGCTCAAATGTAAATGTAGATAATATGAATGATCAGAATATTTGAACTCAACCCTCTGAATAACTAAATAAAAGTTATTTGGTGAAATTCGGTTCAGGAAATGGCAAGCTAAAACTGTTCGAGTTTGGAGGACCGATTTTTTTCAACCTTGAGCCTTTAAGTGATAAATAAATTATTTTATTGGATAAACACTCCCACTCCTAATAAAAAAATTTAAAATTCAAGAATCAACTAGGAGAAGTTCTAAGTTTTATAGAAATTCGTGCCTTTGCGAGTATTTTGTAACGTTTTTCTTTCGTTTGGAGCTGTAATCATCCTCACGTAAGCTTCCAGCGCATCCAGCAACTTTGATATCCTGTCGGTCCTAAAGACACTATAGTAAACAAAGATACGCCATCTGATCCATTAGAAAAAATACATATATAGCAAACCGGCGGTTAGATAAGTCAGATGCAAGCAACACTGTCATTGTTCAAAATTTCACATGACTTGTTTTGGTTGCGTTTGGCAAAGTTCTTCCTTTTAGTTTGTGATTGAAAAACTTTTCTTTCAGTTGTGTTAATAAACATTGTTTAGTCATCGAAAAAATACGGAAAGATACAAACATGAAATGTTTGGCAAAAACCTGCGGCAACAAAACGTCACCAAGTTTCAAAAACATAGCTTTTTTCGGTTTCCGGTCGACCTTAAACAGCGATAGCAATGGCTCATATTCTGTGGGCTTCCATCCGATTTCCATATAACGGACAGTAGCCGATTGTGTAGTGTAAGTATATATTTAATTACTTTTCGTTTGCGTTATACAAATACCAATACTCTCATTCCAATTTGTTCCAATAATTTCAAAACAACGATTTGACACAACTTTTGCTCGATTGGAATGACACTAACAGATAAACGAAAATTCCAATCGGCACACGGCGCCTCTTTGTTTATGTAGCCTCTTTAGTCGGTCCGTGCAGATATCAATAACATAATTTGTTATTTCCTCCAAGTTGTATGCAACATGTGGTGCAATATTCCGAATATCTACATTGTATCGAAGACCTTGCATGGAACATTTAATGGAGGACTGGTCAAAACAGTCAATGCATTTTATTTGAAAATATTCTGTTAAATTTTTGTTCTAGAGCCAACAGCGATTCAAGTTTGAAAATTTGTAGGGAGCTTAAAAATATATTTCAAATGTTGAGAAACATTATCACCAAAACCTACAAAAAAAAAACATTTTTTTCGAATTTATAATGTTATTTGGAACTAGATGAGAGTGATACAATTTGAAAATTTGATCTGAAATTTACAGAATTCAGAATCTAATTAGAAAATCTGAGCATAGAATCTCCACTAGCATCAATAATTTTGATATTCGGGAAATAAAAAACGTTAGCCTAAAAGCAATTGAACTATGTTTATAACCAACAAAGTGGATTTGTTGTCCACATGTATTTATTCTTTAATCTCGAATTGTAAACCAAAAACCAACTAGCAAAAACAGTTAGGTATGTATTAAACTTATTTAAACAGCCTTTTGGAGTGATATGAAAATAGCATCCATTTCTAACTTCCCAAATCAAGATCATCCTTAAAGCTGGAAATGTCCTCGATTTCTTTTTCGACGCTCTGGATATCTTCGTCAATCGATTTCGGTTCTAGGACCGGTTGTTGAACACCTACCAGTTTCGTTTTCTGTACGATCGTCTGATACTTTTCCTTAATCTCAACCAACCATTCCGTATCGTCCCAGTGATACCAGCTCAGCATGCAGACGATCAGAATGAAAAACAAGTTTGTCGTTATTCCTAAAAAAATAAAGAAACGTTGTCATTCTAAGTTGATGGGAATTTGTTTCTAAAAACGAGCCTATTATAGCTGAAACAACGGGCCAGTTGAACATCAGGTAGCGCAGTCCCGAGAAATTCGCGGCAATGTGGAGCTGGGCCGAATAGAACTGAACCTCCTTCGAGAGGATGCTCACGTCAACGTTCGTCACCGGATGGATTTGATTGTCCTCAAAATGGCTGAACAGTTCGACGGCAACGGTTTGTTTTTCTTCCCGGTAGCCTAGGACCAGAAACGGGGCCAGCACTATGGTCGATACCATTTTCAGAAGACTGGATCTGTAGTGCAGCATTGATAAACGGCAAGATTTGACCGAATGTTCATTCGAGTGATCCTGCATTGTAGCGCATACGGTGAACATTCCTGAGGGGGAATTGACATTAGGGTTGAATATAATATGTTAATGTTTTTTTGTGTTTACATACCTGTCTTATCATTTTGTTCGGATTCTGGCATTTCCAGGTACAAGGTCACACGATACGGTTGGCCGATCATTAAGAATTGTTGCTTATTGGTTAGCATAACATTGCCAGTCGGGTATGCGAAGCAGTTTTTATCGAAATGACAATCTCTGAAAAATGTGTTAACATTTTAAAATATTTTAACAGCTTAACATATTTTCGAATTTCTAAAATACTTTCTATCAAATGCAAGGAAAAGTTTAGTAGTTTTAAATTCTACCCATCGAAGCACGTACAATAGAAATAGAACATTTTTTTCAGTGTGAGACATTCAAAGACTGTCGCGCAACATGCTCAATGAAAATACAAACAGAAATCTATGGGTTCATAGCTTTACCACTTTTATGTTTAAAACTAAAGTTATATTGGCAAGACATAGCAAAACAATTATTTCAACAACATATCTTTAAAATGTAAACCAAGCCATTAACCATAAATAAAGAATATTTTTCAGTCTTAAAAAGCAACTTACCGATAGCTTAGAAACACGTCCTTGACGTGCGACACGGTTGGCATGTATGAGTAGTAGAAGTAAGCGTACATGAATATCGATGCCCAAACAACCGAAAACCCGAGCAGCACGGCCACAATAAGCCGAAGCAAGACGTTCTTGGTCGAGCGAACGCTGGCGTTTGTTTTCCGCTTATACTCCTCGGCAAACTCGATTCCAGTGATGGCCAGCGGTTTCAACAGGTAGTTCCGGATCAGTTTGAACGGATCCATGATCGTCAGGAGCAGTTGGCCGAGCTTCATCTTGCCAAGTTGCGATCCTCCTTGTTACAAACAAACTACAAACACCAACTAAACTGCTGCTGGCTGGCTGGCTGCCAATGACTCGATTTGTTTTGTTTCGCCGGCTCGCTCAGTTCTAGCAAAAGTGCGTCACCAGTGCATGCAACATCATCCGATAAGTCGCTTATTTTTTGTATGACCCTCCGCGGGAAACACGTTCAAAGTGCGAACCCGAACAGTCTTGGCGATAACGTTGATTTATCGAACGCATGCAAATCGGATTGATAAGAACAAATACTGAGATTAGCTTACATCATTTAACGAAATAAAAAGGTGGAAAAAATAATTCTAAAATATACAAACCACTCAAATTACCTCGTAAAATTCTACTAGACGGGGGGCCGTGTTGCACTCAGCCTATACGTGAAGTTATCACCTTGTCGAGTCAAAGTAAGAGTAGCGACTAAAGTTAAGCTAAACCGATTAGTAATTACAGCCCGTATGTATGTGAACTAGAGATGTTTAATTTTATTATGGAAGCTCGAATTGAAAATAGGCGATGTGTTGAAAAAAAAAAGAGAGAACAATTTGCGGTTCGATTTTATTAGATTTGTTTTGGCGCCTAAAATTGCATTGGTAACACACTTTTCAGTAAGAACAATCTGAACTAGCCTGAAAATAGAATCTTATATCTTTTACAGAAATCTGCGCATCTTTGAATTTGGGAAGCCAATTTTTTTCAAAAATGGATAGCATTCCATACCTGAACTTAGCAGCATGAGCAGCATAAAACCACTGACCACAAAACTGTGGAGTAGAATGAGAATACTTGATCCCTAAAATTTTAAAAATACTTACTGAGGTAAGGAGTATGAAGCATAATCATAAGACCGCTGCAAGCTTTGTATGGAAATTTAAAATTCTTAAATTTTTACACCTCCCATAACTTTTTTTGGTTGTTTTTGCTACCAGAGCTGCCAAAGCAAAAACTAAATTTTGGAAGCGATCCATTAAGTCCTGAATTAGCGCAACGAGTTTCAATTTTGTAAGGGAAACAACATTTTTCATTCAAAAATCGCCAGAGATGTACTGAAAGTTCAAAAAAATTCATCTTTTAATGAAAAATATTTCCTGATTCTTGCAATACAATTCATGTGAACAAAGCATGCAAAAAGTTATTCTATGTTTTACAAAAAAAAAATTTCAATATAATTTTTTTTTTAATTTTTGCGTTTTTGTCTGCTTATTTGAAAGCTGTGTAACCGTAGGATGGAAATAAAAAAAAACTCAAAAAACTGCTTTGCATTGCCAGCTAATTTATTGATGTATATAACCTTTGCAAAAACATTTCATGCAATCATTAACAGCTCTAGAAAACAATGTCTGTCAATTTTAAATACTTTCAATGCATTTAGATTTATAATTTTGAAATAGTTATAGCTTTTTTTCTTAGCTGCTTGTCACGTCAGCAAAAAATGAAGCTTAAGAATAGTCAAAACCAAAAATCAAAGACTGACTTCATTTCAAGATCATTTGACTTTTCTAGATGATTAAATGTGCAAAAATTTCTTTTTCCATACAAAATTGAAGCGCATTGCGCTAACTCAGGAATCAACCGAATCATCTCAAATTTTACACTTATGCTTGGTGACCCAAAAGGCATCGAAAAAACATATTGAAGCAACAAGTCATTTTTTGCAGCGGTCTAATGATCATTAATAGCAGAATATTTAAACGACATTAATGGCTAGAACTAAACTGCCGCTGCCGGCAAGTCTGTCCCATATGCAAAAACAACGAACCGAGAAAAACGGCTTTAAAGATTTTTATAAACTTTAGTGGATTTCTCGGTTGAAACTTTACCTTTTCTATTTCTTTCTTCACAGATATTGAGATAATCGTTGTAGAATTTCGTCCAATGTTGTTTTGCTTTGGAATTTGTTGATGCAGAGGAGAAAATAACGATGGGACAGCCTTGCGAGTATATTTCGCGTGCGTATTAAATGTACCCGCAAAGCTGTCCCATATTTGGCTTTTCTTTTGAGAGTTGATCATTCGATTCTTTCTATCTGTGCTGTATTATTCACTTTACTGGTTGTTTACTGAAGAAAATATGTTTTAAAATGATGTTTTTAACATATTTAGATAAAGATAACGTAAGTTTATCGTAAGAATTGAGTAGGTCTAAAATAAAATCAATAACAACGTTCCATGAATAAAATAACCTGTAGGGGAGATGAGGGCATAACGAGCACCCGAGGCATAATGAGAACTACGCTTTTCTAGGAAAGTGCGTATTTTCTTAAATAAATTTTCATGAGGATTTGTTTCGTACTTCCTATAGTATTAATTTTTCACAAAAAAAGGAATCTCCTTATCATCTTTACAGAGATATTTAAAAAAAACTAGCTTGGTTCTCAAGTTACGAAAATATTATAATTTTTGAGCACCACGAAATAAGCTCTTATGATCTTAGAATAAGCTCGATCTATAATGTACACACTGCAACATGATGTACACATTGTTTCTCAATTTTTACCAAATTTTTTGATTTTTCACTTTTATCAATTTTAAAACACGTTTTTACTTAAATTTGTTGACTAGGGGCATATAGAGCACCATATTATCGAGGCATAATGAGCGTTTTCTGCCGTAGAATCTAGCAGCGAATTAAAATTGATGTATAGCGCCACACCTTGACTAGTTTTCATCCGACAATTTAGCCAATTGGTAAGGTGTCGGAGAGTTAATCAAAAGACTAGAGTTAGATTTCTGTTCGAGGTGATTTTTTTCCATTCACAATTCATGATTGATTTTTTTATTGTTACATTATACGGCTAGTAGCATCATCCTCCGAACAAAGCACTTAATGTATGATTAATGGTGCTCATACTGCCTCAGGGGGGGTTCTCATTATGCCTCCACAGTGGTTGGTTTTCAACTTTTGGCAAAATTTTTAAAATACATTTTTTAACGTTTTCATCTAGTTTTTCACGTTTCAGCCCGTTAGGGAATAGGCTTTTCAAGTGTCTGAACACGAAACAATAATGTAACCTCCATATTATAGCTATTTTCTATGGTTAAATAACCGTTTTCCTTAAGGTGGCCATTATGCCCCCATCTCCTCTACCTTCATCTTTTGGAAAGTTTTTCGGTCGAGTTTCTTTTTAGAAAGACTATAAATACCAACAAATAAAATTAATGCTGAATCAGAAACAGAAAAGCATCTTGGCTGCAAATATTCAATGAGTAAAAACAATACAATATAACTCACGCGTGTGCTACCAGGTACGCGTATTTTGGTTCATAGATTTTATGGAAGTCCAAGCAGCAAGTAACAGCATGACAAAAACTTTAAAAAATGGCTTTGTAGCTGACTATTTTCCATGTTTTACAACGAACAATTCAATAAGCCTCATGCGAGATAAAAAAAAACAGTTTTGTGGAATTTACCCATTAGGCTAATCATAGCTTGTAAAAATTATGGAAATGGTTATTTTTGACTTTACTGTATTGTTTTATGTAGTCTAACTTTCGTAATTTTAATGAATGCTTATTTTGTCGCCCACACTGTATGAATATTTGTAAAATTAACTAAAATTAGAGGAGCAATTTTGAAGCATTCTGTATAAATAGACATATGGGACAGCTTTGCGGGTATATTTCATATGGGACAGACATGACTTGGTATTTTTTTCATATATGTTGAGAACAAAGTTATGAAAGTTTTTAGTCTAAATTGAAGAACTAACTGTATTTGAACGAGTTTTGAGATAAACTGAAAAATGACGAAAAAGCACATGGGAGTCTTGGGAATAGCGGCAGTAAATGTTTGTTACAAAACCAGATTTCATGTTTGACATGCCAATTGGCACAGAAGGCTTAAAACATCACAAACAGATTTTTTTTGGATCCAATTGAATTTTTTAACGTTTTCATTCAAAAACAAATATACTCAAAAGATGGACAATGTTGCTGCATACATTTAGGGACAAAAATTTTAAACATTTCTCAATATTTATTGGCCTCAAAGACTAAGGAAATTTCACCTTCATGAAATTTTCTAGGTCCTCCCACTGTTCCTATGTTCTTTTTCATTCAAATTTAACCACTTGATAGGGTTTTTAGTAGAGATGTACCGAATAGTGGTATTCGGCGAACGGCCGAATACCGAGTATTGACCTTTTCAACTATTCGGCCAAACGAATATTCGGCCGTTGTTGTTGAGTTTTCAATAGAAATTCATCTATTTATACCCAAGTAACCATAAGCACTAAAATATAGCCCTTAATCAACACTATATTCCCATATATAACTCTGTATTAATGCTTGTTTTGCACTATATGCGTATATAATGCAGATTTAATGCTAAAAAGGCGAAATAGCGGGCTGATTAAATGCTATCACAACATCGCCTGTCATAAGCATTACAAATGCTGAATTAGAGCACCATCAACACGTCATTTTTCGCAAGCCGTATAAAAGCATTAACAATGCATACTTAGAACACCTTTTGTTTATTTAATGATTATTTTTTGAATAATTAAAATGAAGAAAAATTAAATACATAATTACTATCTACAACATCAATCAACCTGCTTAATGAATTCTCCTATGAAATAAGAAGTGATTATAATTGACATATGGATTACATTTGATGAGTCTCGAACAGAAGATTCCGCAGCAGCCTTTGTGTCTCCTTGCGCCTTTACCATTTCGACCACTCTTGATGCTGATAAGGTGGTTGAAAAAATCTTGTACTTCAAGTACTGTTCGGGTCACACCACTTTTAATGCTTGTTAACTTTAGAGATACTCTATATGTGCATATAGTGCTTCCATTAGTGCTAATTTTCTTTATTGCTTCTATGCATTAATAATGCCTATATAAAACTAAAAAGCATTATGAATGTTGATATAGTGCCAACTTGCATTAGAAATGTTGATTTCATGCTAACTTGCATAAGAAATGTTGATTTAATGCTGATTCAGGGTTTTGGCTTAATGCTTATGGTTACTTGGGTACTGCTATTTGTAACAGAAATCTTCTATTACTGCCATCTTAATATCCCTCATGTTTTAAGTCGATTATTTCCAACCAGATGTATCAGATCTTTTTTTAAATAGAGGTTTCTTTGATTTTCAAAATGTCTCCATTAGCTGAGGGATATCAGATGACATTTCGCTTCTAGGACGTTTATCACAAAAGAGATTGGATTCCAGTGAAATCTGGGACAAAACAAATCAAAACAAGTGGTAAGCTATTTGAAATTTGCTTTTTTATATCGAATTGGATGAATCTCTAATTATTGCTAGATGTCATTAAAATAGTTGCAAAATGCTGATCTTTAACCTTAAGAATACAATATTTCTGAATCGTTCGGGTCTGAACGATTTCTTGAAAAACTTGTTAAAAAAAATCTGAAAGAAACTAGACATTATTCTCAATCAAACTAGAGGAAAAAGAAATAAAATCATTTGAAATTTAAAGTTTTCTTCGAATTACAATACAGCAGGGTTCAAATCGTATCTAATGATTAAATTTATTCTAAAAAGTTCGTTTACAAAGAGACATTTGATTTTTTTATTTCATTAAGCAAAAAATCTGAAAAAACCCGGTTTAAATCCGAAAATTAAAAAAAATGTGGCCATTCCGGTTAGATTTAACTTCTCTCGATTTCTTTATTTGGTTTATGAGCAAGCCTGGATATATTAAGAATATCTGTACGTCGGTAGTCTGTAAGGTATTCCAACCAAAGATGAACTAAATTAAATAATTAAAAAAAACAATCTACATTGAAAAATACAAGGATACATCTAAAATGTTTTACTGAAACCATAATTTTTTAATAATTCTGAAGGTTATTCAAATTTACTTTTGGATGTTTTATAAATTATTCAACGTCAGTTGAAAAATTTGAGAAGATTGTTTATAAATATTCGGCCTATTCGACCTATTCGGCCGAATACCTAGCTCAACTATTCTGGGAGCCGAATATTCGGCTTAACGGTTTTTTGGCGGTCTTCGGCGCCGAATATTCGGCCGACCGAATATTCGGTACATCTCTAGTTTTTAGCCATTTGTTCTATACAGGCTTTCTCATAGAAAATGTCCGCTTTTAAAATATCAAAAAATCTTAGGAGGACCATAAACATGACTCTAAAACTATACCAATACAAAGGAAAAAAATTAAACTTTCATATAGAACAACCCATTTGCTCTAAATGCTATCATTTTATCAGGAGAGGTGTTTGTTTGTGAGTCTTCGAAAAAACAGGTATTTTGAAACTTTAAAACTACATTTTAAGTAATATAAAAAAAAATCTCCAACTACAAACCAAACTTATAAGCTTTCTCACGTAGAAAACAGTTTTCAGATATTTTAACTTCAGACTTACTTAATGATGATTACCTGCAAAAATGTTATGTTGACCGTACTAATAAATCGCCTCTGTGAATTCTCCAAAATTGAAATTTGATTCCTATCAATGATTTTATCATTTTACGGTTAAAAGGTAAATTATTAATGATTTTTTATCATGTATGCCAAATACTGCGAAATAATCAATTTATTTGATTTATCCTCATCGCCGGGGGTACTAGAAACTTTGTTATGAGTAATCTTTAAAATTTTTTTTTTTTCAATAAAAAGTTTGAAAAAAACTTTTTGCACAGGAAAAAGTTTTTAAAAAAATCCTTTTTTTCTCCCCGTTTGCGTTATGCGTTAGAACGTTTTTACTCGTTAGATCGTTCTTGCTCTTCACGTTTTGAACTCGTGATAAAATTCGGTGGGTTGCACCGGTGCCAAGTGCATTGTACGTTAGGACGTATTTGCTCTAAATAAAAACGCGATGTACTCGATAGAGCGTGACTGCGACGATCATTAAATATTTAACTTTGCTTTGATCACATCCCTTCCCAAAGGGAATCCAGATCTTATTTGTCTTCCCCACTAACAAACCACCCTTCCTGTGACGACCGTGGAGATTTAGAGGTGTATTCGGTCTCTAGTAGCAACGGAAGTCGAACTAACAATCCTTCCCTTTCCTCGGTGAACCGTAAGGACGTGGCCGGCGCCGTTATTGACCATATAAGATAAGGAACCTTCGAAACGTGTACATAGAAAATGGTAAGCTAATCCCAAGCCGAATGTTTTTTGGATCTATGTACAATTTTGATGGTTCTTGTCAATCACGGAGTAGCAACTACTGAAATGTACAGTTTATCTAAGCTCAAGCTAAGCTCATTATCTGCAAAAAATTTATGTTGATCAAAGTTACCCCGGTGATCAAAATTCCCCCAGTTTACGGTACATGAACCCGTATAGATCAACTGGAAGCGATTTCATCTAATCTATGTAAGACATTCCCAGGTATCAAGTATCCTCATTCTCCACGACGATGGAATGTTCAGAGAGAGAGAGTTAGACATACTAAATATGAAATGCCTTTCGACATTTGTAGTAGGTAATACAATGTAAGGAAGTATTACCACCCGACTGGTAGGCGAGTGCTTTCTCTACTAGCATAGCAACCATTAATCACTAAGGAAAATCAACAAGTGAAAAATTTGTTCATTCCAGTTTTGCCTTTTGTCGAGTAAAGTCTACTTTTATAAAACAGCTTTTTCATCTATGAAAGTACAATATCTTTGCGACGAGAATTGAAGAACGCACGTTCTCAATCAACGGAAAATGGCACCACCGACCGAAAGCTCAAGATTGCTTGAAATTATCATGGAGCAAAATTGTCAGATGGCTGTTCAAAACCGACAGATGGCTGCACAAAACGCTCGTTTGATGGCTATGATGGAACGGTTCAACAATCAAGAAGGCTCGGTCCGGCCAGCAAGCGGTCCAGAATTCATCATCGAGTCATTGGCGTCAAACATCAAGTAGTTTTGCTACGATCCCGAAAACGGTTTGGTATTCGATCGATGGTTCCAGAGGTACGAGGACCTGTTCCTGCTCCATAATTGTTCAAACGAATGGGAACATACAATCGAAGATCTTGGTTTTTAAGTTCACGAGGTCGCACACTTAGAGGAATGGCTTCTAGGAGCGTGGGACAGTCAATTCGCGATGTCAAGAGGAAGCTCGTGCTGCTTTTCTGCGGGCTTGAAGACAGTCTATGTCTATGAGACGGCATAAATGTTCATAGCTTAGCAAGTGAAACGGGTCTTGCCAAGGCAGGTGTCTAAGAAGCGCCGCTGTATAGCCTCGATCCGTTCGGCCCCATTCTTGTAGTAGGGACACCAAATAGCTGATGCATATTCAAGGATAGAGCGAACAATACTGCAATACAAACTTGTCAGGCAATACACTCGAAATAAGAATCCAAGACTTCTCGAGGCTTTGTCGACAACGTAGTTTGTGTGTGTCTTGAATTCCAGCTTCCGGTCTAGAATTACACCCAGATCATTGAAGTGTTCTACGCGTGCGATTGGCTCATCTTCGAGGAAGTACTCAGCAGAAAAAGACTGCCGCTTTCTTGAAAAGCTGATGACTGCACATTTACTGCGATTCAAAGGCCGGCAGTTTATATCACACCAGTGTGCGAAAAGGTTAAATTGATTTTGTAGGAAATCAATATCGTCCTGGCCGTTGATGTTGTAAAATAGTTTTAGGTCATCAGCATAGCATAGCTTTGGGCCGTCGAGGAGTGAGAGCGCATCGTTGAAATAGATTAAGAAGATAATCGGCCCTAGATGGCTTCCCTGAGGCACACCAGAAGAAGCAGAGAATTGTCTGGAGAATAAGTCCTCCGTGCGAACTGTTGATTTACGTCCTGATAGGTAGCTCCGGAACCAGTCAAAAAGAGTTTCACAGAAACCCAGGCGTTCGAGCTTTCCAGTGGCAATATCGTGGTTGTCTTTGTCGAATGTCGCAGACAAATATAGCTCAAATTTAAAGAAAAAACGATAAAGAAGGCTAATAACGCAAAACAAAAAGGGAGTCAACAATCGTTTTTTGGCTTATTGCAAAGTAAAACTGCCACAGGTTTCCTTAAGATTTTTTTTTCATTTTCTCATCATTCCACCGATTTATTTTGACTTCTGATGTGAATGTGAAAAAGTCATTTATGTCCTGAATTGTGCGACTGAAAATTAATCAGATCGGGGGAACTTTTCCGAAAATAAACCAACAATTTTTAAATTTTTGGTGAAACAATGAACAAAAAAAAATTGTATAAATATGGTTTACCTAATTTACGACAGGAGCTGGTTTTGAAAAGATCTTTCATATTTGACAAGTGCGAGACTCAATTCCAGGTCTTCTGCAAAACTTTCCAAACGTTCCAAAAAAGTGAATTTATTAATAAATTGAGTTAGTTGACTCAATAACCATGGAAATCGATTCGAAAAATATAATTATTTCTCGATTAAAAAAAAAGCCTTCGATACGCTTAATCATGAAATTTTGTTGGTTTTGTAATTTTGTAAATTTTACAAATATGGGATAAGGGGATTCGCTTGTGATTTAATTCAAAGCTATCATGATAATTATTCATAGACTCATTCATAGACCATATTTCCTACATTGTTACTAAAGCTTCCAGATGTTTCGTTTTCTTATTGGTTGGTATTTCTTTGAAAATACAACAAGCAACAAAGTACAACTGTAATACACATAACAAATTTATTTCATAAAGTTCGCCAGGAACGATTAAGCTTGAACTGGTTTAGGCTTGGGAGAATCCATGAAATGCATTAGCTTTCTCGCAAAGCCGGGACCATTCCAGAGACCGTTCAGCAACATATGCCAGTATAGTGGGGGCATAATATCCTTCTTCATGTAGTACATCGAGTAGCGTTCCTTACTCTGATCCAGCGGGAACGTTTCCAGCGGAGTGAGGCTGTAGTCGAATTCAGCCAGGATGCAGGTATTGTAACCGGTCACAAGCGGACAGGAAGCATAGCCATCGAAAACTTGGACCGGCTTGTGCCCGTTCATTGCGGCCAGCATATTCTTGTACACTACTTGAGATTGGGCAGCTAAAATTTAAAATTTATTAAAAAACAGCAAAACTTTAAAAAGAAGTTAAGAAAATTTTACCAACTGAAGCTGCAGTTTTCGAGTTCGGTGAACCGGAACAATCCCCAATTGAGAAAACGTTATTGAACTTGGTGTGTTGAAGTGTATCCTTGCTGACGTCAACGAAGCCTGTTTCGTTCACTAAATTTTTACAAGAACTCAAAACATCGGGAGCGCTCATTGGCGGGGTAGCATGCAAGAATTCAAACTAGAAAAAAAAGCTTTTTGAAAAACATTGATTGGTGACAGGTTTTCTCCTGGTCTTACATCTGTGGTAAACTTCTCTTCTGGTTTGTCCAGATTCTGGAATACTGCCTGATTCTTCCCTGGCAGCACTTCGACCAGGTTCGTTCGCAAGTTGACATTGATGTCACGTTGTTTGACGATCTTCCATAGTGCATCGGCGTAGTGTTTGACACCAAACAAAACCGGAAGCGACGAGTTGTAGATGACGTTGGCGTTCTTTCGTTTCTTGCTCTGCAATTTAAAGAAAGCGTTTAGTTGAGATAATTTTTAACTTAACAAAATTTGGTTTGCTTACCTTACGCAAATAATGTTCTCCGATGTATAAGATTTTTTGTGGTGCTCCTGGGCATTTCACTGGACTGTTTGGATAAGTGAAAATGGCATTTCCCGATTTGAAGGCTTGCAGAGCGTCGTAGGTTCTCGAGACATACTTCGGGGAATAGTTGGAGCACACCTTGCCCTTCGGGATGGAGAGTGCTTCCACGAGACCAGGGATTTTGTCGTAATTAAGCTGAAGTCCTACAGCCACCAGCAAAAACTCGTAATCAATCTTATCCCCGTTGGCTGTGTAGACTGTGTTGTTTTCCGGTTCAAATTTGGCGGCTGTGTCTTTGAGCCAGGTAGCCAGAGCCGGAAGTACGGTGGACATGGGCCGATAGCTGTCGGACAGTGTTTTGATACCACCACCAATTAGCGTGAACATGGGTTGGTAATAGTGTTTCTGTGGAATTTAATCGCATTTTTAGAAGAAAGAAGAATTTTCTAATCGTCCCGTATTTTTTGTCTAGGACTTGAATAAGTTTTCTTATGTTTATAGTATATTTTCCTCATTTGTTGTTTGTGATGTTATTTCCACTTATCAAAACACTAAAAAAAATTGATGATGTTATAGGACATGTGAACTTTAATTTTTAAAGGGTGATACGGTCAAAATTTGGTCAATATCAACTTGACGTATTTCTTTCAATTTTGCATTTAAAAAACCTGAACACCCCTCATTTTGAGGGTGTGTGTGTAGAATGTTGCTCCTATTTTGATTTTGGAATTCACTATTCAGTTGTTAAAATGCCGTCAGAGGAAAAAGAGCAGCGTATCAAAATTTTGCTCGCGCATCGCTAATATCCGAGCTACTCGCACGCAAAGCTGGCAAAATCGCTAAAAGTTGCCAAATCAACCGTTACAAATGAAATCGAAGTGTTTGGGGAACGTTTGTCGATAGCCCGGAAGTCTGGATCGGGGGGAAATCGAAAACCGGAAGCCGCTGAGACGACAAAGAGAGTTGCCGATAGTTTCAAGCGAAACCGTAACCTCTCTCTCCGAGATGCCGCAAATAAGCTGGGTGTATCGTCTACAACCGTGCATCGAGCCAAAAAACGAGCCGAACTATCGACTTACAAGAAGGTAGTGACTCCAAATCGCGATGATAAACAAAATACGACGGCCAAAGCGAGATCCCGGAGGCTGTACACGACGATGCTGACGAAGTTTGACTGCGTGGTAATGGACGACGAAACCTACGTCAAAGCCGACTACAAGCAGCTTCCGGGACAGGAGTTTTATACGGCAAAAGGAAGGGGAAAGGTAGCAAATATTTTTCAAGCACATGAAACTGTCAAAGTTCGCAAAGAAATATCTGGTTTGGCAAGCCACCTGTACCTGTGGCTTGAAAAGCAGCATTTTCATAGCTTCCGGGACTGACAACCAAGAAATTTACGTGAAAGAGTGTTTGCATCAACGTCTGCTGCCTTTCCTGAAGAAAAACGGTTGTTCCGTACTGTTTTGGCCGGATTTGGCATCTTGCCATTACGGTAAAAAGGCCATGGAGTGGTACGCTGCCAACAACGAGCAGGTGGTTCTCAAGGACAAGAACCCTCCCAACACGCCAGAGCTCCGCCCAATTGAGAAATACTGGGCTATTATCAAGCGGAACCTGAAGAAGACAAAAAAAACTGCTAAGGACGAGCAGCAGTTCAAGGCAAACTGGCTTTCTGCGGCGAAGAAGGTGGACAAGGTGGCTGTACAAAATCTGATGGCATGGGTTAAGCGTAAGGCCCGACAATTCGGATTTGGAAAAGCGGAAGTCCAACTGAATATTTTTCCTGAATTTTATACAAATTAAACTTGAAAAAGAAATTTAATTTGATTTTTTAAATAAACGATTGCACCGATTTATACACGTTTTGCCTTGACCAAATTTTGACCGTATCACCCTTTATACAATATTGCTTTCTTTCATGCTTTTCAGCACATTTTCAGGGATTATCTCGAGATTTCCGCACAACTGACCTGGGTGGCTAGCGATCCTAGCAAACAGTTTTGTAGGTATATTTCTCAACAAACTTTGTTATACGTTTCATAAACATTAGAGAATAATCTCAGAAAACTCGAAAAAACAGCATTTAACTTCTGGTTTAAGTGGTAAGTACTGTACAAATTAGACGATATTCAAAACCTTATATTCAGTTAATTATAACTCGCAGAGCTTGACGTAATTTTTTATAATGACAACTTTTCGACAAATACAAAACTGAAACTGGAATTAAAACGAATTAATGTACCTACTTGCATTTTTTTTTAATTTAATGTGATTAAACCCCCCGAAATTAATAGGATAATCTCTAAATCTTATTCGTTTTTTAATAATTTAAATGTATTAATTGATTTGAAATGTTTAGAGATTTTTTTTTTTCAAAAATAAAACATCGTTTATTTATTAATAAGTGAACCTACATTAAAGAGCATTTTGTCGCAGAGCTTTTACCTTTCTTATTGAAAACTCAACCAAGGAAGCTATTGTGATTGCTGTTATAGTTCAAACAGATAATTTTAAAGCTGGTTATATGAATTTATGATTAGGTGCAATTTTTTTCAATGCTTTGGTGAATCGTGTTCCTAGTTAAAAAACTAACATGTTTATTAACGAAATTCAAGTCATTCATACCGTTTATCGCGATCCTTCAGTCATCGAGTTCAATGTTATTTTGTTGGATTGAAGGAGCGTTCACTTTAGAGCTTGAACATTGAGCCAGAAAACAGTGCTGAGGATTTTTTGTTAAAAAAATTCGGCGATGTTGCCACATATTTTATTTTAAGAGGGATCAGATGTCGCTTCTCTTATATGAAGGTTCACTAATTAATAACGAAAATTTTTGAAAAACTTTCTATGGCTCGTAAAAAGATTTGAAACGTTTCCTGAGAAACCCCTTTTTTGTTCGAACCGATGCGATGGTATTTTTCGTCATGGAGTTTAATCATAGCGATTTTTATTCTGTGCCTAGTTCCAAAAAGATTTTTCACGATATATTTAAGTGTTGTCGTGGAGCCTCGATGTTTTTCTATAAACGGTGTTTTTTTTAAATTTTAAGTTCCGAATAAATTTATTGCATTGAGATGTTGAGTAAATCATAATTTTACAGATTTGCCAATGTAACAGTAGGTACACATTTTAGATTCTAGAAAATTTTCACAGATTTCATAAATTTTATTAGTTTAATTTAGATACCTCTGGGATAGGCATTCTAAGTCTGAATCATGAAAATCTTATAACTTTGGTAATGTGGAATGAATGTTTGGCATGATTTGCTATGAAACTTGTGAAAATAGAATCACACAAAACACAAGACAACAAATTTCATATTTTTCCGAGGTGCAAGAAATCTCAGTAATGGTTTTCACTTATTCAGTGGCGCTGAATCTGAATATTAAATCAGCTGTTTTTATTAGCTCTAATTTTCAAGATAACTTGAAAAAAAAAACAGGTAAAAACATTTTTTTCGTAGGTGATTGAAAGAATTAGAAAAAACATAAGCCGAAAATTTTAATAAATTTTTCGAAAAAGATACAACGGCTCACCGGCAGGACTTGAACCTGCAATCTCCGCTTAAGTACAGCGGCACGTTAGCCAATTTCACCACGGTGAACGTGATGCAATCGCCCAACACGAGTAATCGAGCTCCGCCGGGCAACTGCTGGACCTTCTATCGATGTTTCGATCACGTTCACCGTGGTGAAATTGGCTAACGTGCCGTTGTACTCAAGCGGAGATTGCAGGTTCAGGGATTGTAAATTGCGATATTTTTGAAGTAAAGTTTATTGAAGGAGACTTGATCCTTTATTTCGGAGGCCCTGGACCTTGGAAAAAAATCTTAAACCAACATTTTAAACCATAATGGAAATTCACTATTTTGGTCTTGTTTTTTCTCTTTTCACATTTTATAAATGTCAGAAGAAGAAAATTCCAAAACTATGTCTCAACCCTAGTGTCATTGCATACTTCAAGGCGCTATTTTCTGAATTTAAGAGAAAATCAACTTTCTTAGCCCTTTTTGCAAGACAATTATTGTATAAATATCAGTTATTGTATAAATAATATTAATTTTTCAATCAGCAATCATCACGATCTATTTAGATGAAAAAATACCTTTTGAACTCTAGGGATCAATTGAACCCATAATGAATGTTTTAGAAAACGTTATCTGAAAAATTTTGAGAGTTTACCATTGTTTTGAAAATATGGTATTATGAAGTTCATATTACACTCTAACAATTAATATATTGGAATATATAATAATATTTAATTTTTCCAGCAGTAGGCCAAGCGCATTGGAATATATATTTTTGTTTAATTTTTTTTCTTGTAAGAAACATTTGAAAGTGATAAAAAAAAATCTTCAAGTCGCATTTTGTGAAATTTTTCAAACAAAGTTCAATAAATCAAAGAATTATTTTGTTAAATTTTTTTGAGCTTTTTGAAAAGTTGTTTTGCTCCATTTAGCACATTTTTCTAAAACATTTTACCCTAGTAAGTCATTCCAGTTTCGAGATATTGCTAAGAAATCAAGAATCCCCAGGGATCAAATATTCTCATTCTACCCTACTTATAAGTAAAATTCGGGTAAAAATAATGACCAGATCAAATCGAAAACTATCTCAATAGTGATTTCAAAAATTCTTATAGGACGATTTCAAGACGATTTTGCTTATTGAAAAAAAACTTTTTTTAACGGCTCTTAGCCCCACTTATAGAAGGGCATCAAATTTAGCAATTTAGAGATAGTAACTACATAATCCTTAAGTTCTGCAGCACCAGTGGAAGAGAACTAAAAGATCGTAGGGGAGATGAGGGCATAACGAGCACCCAGGGCATAATGAGCACTCCTTTTTTCAACAAAAGTACGTATTTTCTTAAACAAATTTTCATAAGGACTTGTTTCGTACTACCCATAGTATTAATTTTTCACCAAAAAAGAAATATCCTTTTCATCTTTACAGAAATATTAAATAATAACCAGCTAGGTTCTCAAGTGACGAAAATATTATAACTTTTGAGCACCACCAAATAAGCTTTTATGACCTGTAAACCATCTTGATCTGAAATGTACGCACTGCAACTTGATCTACACATTGTTTCTCAATTTTCAACATCATAAAATTTTTGATTTTTCTCTTTAATCAATTTTAAAACGCGTTTTAACTTTAATTTGTTCACTAGAGGCGAACAGAGCACTATCAATGAAGGCATAATGAGCATTTTCTGCCGGGGAATCTAGCAGCGAATTCAACTCGATGAAGTCAACTGAATAATAGAGCTACAGCTTGACTTGTTTCTTCTGTCGGTTTGGCCTATTGGTAAGGTATCGGAGAGGTAATCAGTAGACTCGAGTTCGATTCCTGTTCGAGGGGATTTTTTTTTGCACATACCATTCATGATTGATTTTTTTTTATTGTTACATTATACGGCTAATAGCATCAAAGCATCATCCGTCAAACAAAACACCAGGAACATAATGTATGAGCATGTGTTAATTCTTTGAATTCTACAAACAGACCTAGATTATTTTGTTATTGCTTTGTTTGATGAATCTACGCCTCACCGTTTAGTGCAATCATGATCATGAATGATAAATGATAAAACCACCTCGACCAGGAATCGAACTCGAGCCTACTGATTACTTCTCCGACATCTTACCAATAGGCCATATCGTCAGACGATACAAGTCAAGCTGTAGCCCTATTACTCAGTTGACTTCATCGAGTCGAATTTGCTGCAAGAATCCCCGGCAGAAAACGCTCATTATGCCTTCATTAATAGTGCTCATACTGCCTCGGGGGGTTTCTCATTATGCCTCTACAGTAACTGGTTTTCAGCTTTCGGCAAAAATTGTTAAAATGCATTTTTAAACGTTTTTATCTACTTTTTCAAGTTTCATCCAATTAGGCAATAGCCTATTTGACTGTCTGAACACGAAACAATGATGTAATTCACATATTATAGCTGTTCTCTATGATTAAACAAGTGTTTTCCTTAAGGTGGTCATTATGCCCCCATCTTCCCTACCCGAAGGCCTACGACAACTGAGCCCGATGGGAACTTCGAGTTATTGCATTTCCATGGAATTAACAAACCGAAAAATTTTCCAAGTTCTCCCTACACCAGATATCAGAATTTTTTCATAGCCACTAACACAGTTGAAGAAAACTCAAATTAAACAGGAAATTCGACAAATGTAATGAAATTAGAAATAAGCACATGTTTGAGGAAAAGTTTAAATAATAGACTCGTACCTAGTTATAATTTTGCAACAACTAATGAATATAAAAAGTGAAAAATCATATTTTATTTAAATTTTTTTTCTTGATGCACTCATCATTTCCAACTGTGAAAAGTGATTTTGAAGGAAAAAAAATGAAATGAAGGGTTAAGATTGACTCAATATTGAAAAAAAATATTGACAGATAAATAAGAATAACTTAAAAAATCAATAGTCCTGACGTCAAAATTGGTAGTTGCTCATAAAAAAGTGACAACAAATTAATACAAGATTAAAATTAGATTTACAACAGTATGTTGACAGAAGATTGACAAAAGACTTACAGAAAACTTAGAAAAAAATTATGAAAGATTCAAGGTACCTATTCACAAAAAAAGGCGCAGAGATTTCACTAGAATAATCTTCTAGGTAGAATATAATTTGTAAATTCAAAACTAACTCAAAGAACATTTACTAATAGTAATGAAACATTTCTAGAGAGATTCATTCAAAATTTAATAAATGCGAATGATTAAAGTATCAAAAATTGAGCGTTTAATGAAAAATTGAAAATAAAATAATACTTTTTTTAAATTAAAAAATAGTAAAAATCGAGCAAAAATTAAAAAAAAATCAATAAAAAAAAAATAAAAGGTCTTATGGAGTTTAAAAATGCCTTGTAAACTTGGAACAAAGCGCCAAATTTTTTTTGGAAACGTTTCAGGAGTTCCTCAGAATGCTGTAGAAAATTCCAGCTAACCTCCAAAAACGTGGAGAGATAATGTCTTATATAGATATGCAAATTTGAAATAAAATAACGGTTTATTTTTTCGATTCAATTGAGTAACTTTTTACCAGTATACCTCACATTCAATTCAACCAAGAACATTAATAGCATGGCCAATGTTACCTGCCATGTCATTTTTAAAAGTTCTTTTACTTTTTTGCAATTTTTCGGTACAGCACTCGAATTCAACATCATATAGTATATATTTTTCGTATTTGGTCTGGGTTCGACCAGACCAAACTGAACGCCATGAACCAGGGATGCCAATGTGCCTGATTTTTCAGGATTTGCTTTATTTTTTAGGCTCAGCCTGACAACCTGATGAACCATTGAATTCCTCTGATTTTTGAAAATATGCCTGATTTTTGCAAATGTGATGAAAAATGGGTAGTAATGAACTGGATTAGGTACCATTGCTGAAGTTAAAAAGTGAAAATGTGGCTGAATCAAAGCAATCGAAAGAATCCCTCTAATTTTTATTGAAAATAGGGAATTAAAGGGAATCTTGCGATTGCTTTGATAATTATTAAAACAAGTAGGCTCACAACATATATCAAAGTGAAAATGTGAAGCAATGACTAAAAAAGGTACTCATTTTGAGCAAAATTTCCGTTATTTTAACGTAGCCTGACTTTGCCTGATTTTATTTCACCAGTTCCCTGATTTTTGAAAATGTTGGCAACCCTGCCAAGAACTTGGATTCCAGATAATTGAGTTCAAAGTTCACAGCTCTACCATTTCATAAGATATATTATTTGATCAATTTATCAATTAATTTAGACTCTTTTCGATGCATTGAGGCTATACTGTTTGATAAATGATACCCAGTTTCATAGCAAATTGGATTTCAATAACAATATGTTTGCACTCAGTTCCCTCCTCTGGTCGAACCAAAAAGATGAAAAACTGCCATGTTATACCATTAGACAGGGCAATATAAGCTGTGTACAATGTTTTTATTGTGTATGGGTCTTTAAAATTATAACTGAAACGTTTTATAAATGCTAACATACCGTTTGATTTCTGGATTATTGAGTTATAGTGATCTACAAAGGTAAGTTTATGTTCTAAACTTAGGAGCCTACTAATAGGCGCTTTATAAGCAGCACCCAACGAGCATGGGTGATTCTTGAAAAATTGCTATTTTCGTTGAGCCAGAGTGAGCCATACAGATTTCCCACTTTCTAAATGAGAAATATTTTAAATTTTAACTTACCAGTTGTGTTCTAGACGAAGTTAAGCAATAAAAATAAGCTTCTTTTATCATTAAAAGTTTAAAATCTTACCAATCCATGAAGATAAAATTCAAAGGTTCGGTCTGGCTGAACGAAAATTTTACAAATGCTGACGATCCGCAGCATGAAGTTTTTGACCACGAGAACGTAATTCATCATTAAAATTATCAGTTTTCCGTTCTTACCAAGCTAAAGAGAAGTTTTGAATCGGAAATCCGAACAAACTGTAGATTATTCTGTGAAAAACCGTTTTGTTTAAAAAAAACGTGCTTTTAATTTTCCTTTTGAGGTGGCTCTCAGTTCACTTTGGCGCAACGTATTTTTTCCATTCCCCCTGCCTGCAATATTAAATTTTTACAATAAAATCTTCAAAAATAGGAAAAATATCCTGATCTTCATAGAGAAGGTAGTTGAACATGTTTTTCATCCGTTGGAATAAATCTCAATTTTTTTTTCTTCAATTTGGCGTTCAGTTCGGTCTGGTCGAATGCCGACCATTTAGCAATTATTGTGTGAATATTCCTCAATCGAAAAGAATCACGTAAAATAGACGTAAATCTAGTGTTAAACCTAATTAAAAAGGAATCTATATATATAAAAATGAATTTCTGTCTGTCTGTCTGTCTGTCTGTTCCCTATAGACTCAGAAACTACTGAACCGATTTGCGTGAAACTTGGCAGATGGGGGTATTGGAGGCAGGGGAAGGTTCCTATTGTGGTTTGAGACCCCTCTCTTTCTCATGAAAGGGGGGAGGGGCCTCCCAAACAAAAGACAATTTTTTGCATAACTCGAGAACCAATCAAGCAAATGGTATCACATTTGGCATGGGGTGGTATTTGAGAACGAAGAATATTTCTATGAATATTAGGTACCCCTCCCTCCTTTCAGTGGCGTGATAGAAAAGGGGGGGGGCTATCTTACAATTTTTCATACAACTCGAGGACTAATCAAGATATTGGATCCAAATTTGGCATGGGAAGGTATTTGGATACGAAAATCATTTATTTATTGTTCACGGTCTTCGACAACTTAATATCATTCAGACTGATTTCTTAATCTATGCTTAAAACTATCTTTACTTATATTATAATCAAAACAAACACAAACTTGATTAAACAATTTAAACGATATATCAAATGGGTTGTAAAATTCGTTTCTTCCATAATTAATAGTTCTTAGAGGCTCAAAATTCCGTAGAGAGCGAGATGGGACATGATACGGTATCATTTCGACGAGGTTAGCACTGTCTATATTTCCGGATATGATGTCGAATATAAACAGGCGACGAAGAAGTATAATTCGTGAGCCGATCGGTTCGATGTTCAGGATCCCACATCGGTCATGGTAAGGTGGAAGTCTCTGAGGTTCATTCCATGGTAGATTAGGGAGTGCGTACCTTAAAAACCGCTTCTGGACAGATTCGAGAAGTTTCATACCGCCGATTGAGTTTGGTGCCCAGACTTGTATGTTATACTCCAAACCACAGCGGACGAGCGAGCAGTACAATGCCTTCAGAGTGGTGATATCGGTGAATCCTTTGGTGTTTCTTACCAGAAATCCCAGCACTGTTTTAGCCTTCGCTATGGTTACAGCAAGATGTTCCTTGAAATTTAGAGACTTATCCACAATCACACCCAAATCCCGAATGGATTCAACTTTCTGAAGTACCGTGTTTCAATGATTATTTAAGACCCCTCCCTCTTTCCAGTAGAAAAGGGAAGGGGCCTCTCTCATATTTTCTTACATAGTTCAAAAACTAATAAAGCAAATGGAACCAAATTTGGCATGGGAGGGTATTTGGATACGAAAAATATTTCTATGATTATTTGAAACCCCTCCCTCTTTCCAGTAGGAAGATATAAAGGGGGGAGGGGGCCTCTTTTATAGTTTTTAACATAACTAAAAAAGTAATTAAGCAAATGGAACCAAACTTGGCATGGGCGGGTATTTGGGAACGTGACATGTTCTAATGATTGTTTAAGACCCCTTCCTTCTTACAGCAGGGAAAAAAGAAAAGAGGGAGGGGAGTTTCATACAATTTTTACTGCATAACTCAAGAACTACAACAGCAAATGGAAACAAATTTGGCACGGAACGATATTTGGGTACGAGAAATGCTTCTATGAATTTTTGGTATCCTTCACTCTTTCAAAGAAAGGGTGGAGGAGAGGTCTTCCTTACAATTTTCAGTAAAACTGGAGAGCTGATCGAGAAAATTGAACCGTATTTGACATGTGAGTGTATTTGGATACGAGAAATGTTTCTATTATAAATTGAAGCCGCACCTTTTTACTGGAAAGATATAAAGGGAGAAAGGGGGGTTTCCATTTTTTTTTTGCATAACTCCAGAGCTAATCGAGCAAATGAAACCAAATTTGGCATCAAAAAGTATTTCAGTACGAAAAATACTTTTATGAATATTAAGTTATCACCCCTATATAGAAAGGAGTGAACGGAAGGGGGGATGGTACTCCCTTTCAAGTTTATGCATATCTCAAGAATTTACTACATAAATAAAACCAAACTATGCATGGCATGGTATTTCAATACGAGAAATTTTTCTATGTTAAACAATTTCTTTCTTGCAGTAGGATAGCAGAATTGGGAATATAGGAAGGGAAGAGGGAAGCTTACATTTAACTTTTATTTTACAAAATCCGAGAAATGGACAAAACTTAACATGGAAAATCATTTTGGTTTGACTTTATGATTATTTGACACATCATCCTTCTTTCAGTGAAAAGGTACATGGGAGGAGAGAGGTGAGCCCAATACAATTTTGATAGCATATGTTCTCAATTTATGCTTACGAAGCCAACAAATGGAAAAAAAATATGGCATGGAAAGGTACTTGGTTACGAGATATGTTTCTACGATTGTTATAGACCCTTACGCTTTACAGTGTAGAGAGGGGAAGAAAGGAAGAGGCTCCATATAAATTTTGTTGTAAAGCTTAAATTCTTATCAACCAATAGAACTATATTTTATATAAGAGGATTTTTGGGAACGAAAAAAATGGGTATGATTATTAAAGATCACGATCTCCATTCAGTAGGGGGTTAAGGGAAAGACAGGGAGGGGCTCTCTAATCAGTTTTAAAGCATAAATCCAGAACACATTAAGCAAAAACAACCATATTTTATAAGTTAGATTGTTTGCGAACGATTAATTTGGGACCCTTCTTTTTTAGGACGAAAGTTAAGGAAACAGATGAAAATTATCAGATCTTTAAAACAAATTTATAGATCAAGATTCAGAATATAAGTTATGGTTATCTTTGTGTTCCAATTTGAAATCCAGTTGCATCTCTCATTTTATAGTGGATGCTTATTAATTACGTCATAATTTGATTTAAAATAATTCCAAAAAAACAATAAAAATTTTAATAATTCCTGAAAATATAATTTGATTTTGAAAGGTGTAGCAAAGCACACCGGGTCAGCTAGTTTTAAATAGAAAAAAATGTTTAAAAATTAATCTTTTAAAAATGTTATTTTAGTGACCAAATTTCAAAATAAGTAACATGTAACCAATCTTAAAAGAGTGACAAAGTTACTAAAACGTGACCAACTTCTGGCCCTGGAACGTTTACCACGATTAAATTTTAATTGAATGTGCTCTGAAAATCTCTATAAAAAGATATTTAAAAAAATAAATAAATGAACGTTATATTTTCATTCTAAGGTTTTATAATTATAGGTTTTACGATCTTCTTCAAATATGAAAATGAGGAACATCAATATGTTAAAATGAGAAACAATTAGAGCAATTTGCGAACTAAAGCTTAAAAAGATTATGTCAACAAAGTCAAGAAGAGAGCTTGGAACTTACAAAAAAAGGTAAGTTAGAGATTTAGCCAACCAACATCCAATCTTAAAGTTCCATGACAAAGTATAGGAAAACTAGGCACATCTATCCTTGGAAATTTAAAATAACTCGAACAATATATTTCATGTCTATAACGAAAACGCCCAAATTTGTACTTTTATTACAGCTCCAGTATTATTTCAAACGGGTTTCATTTCCTTATAAAAATTAGGACAATTTTTTTCCAAAGTAAATTTTTTGAATTTTATACGCTGGTATTTACGCCTTTTACAAAATTTTAAGAATGTTTTTTTCGATAAGTTAATTTATCGATGCTTATTGATAAATTTCTAAGGGGAAATTCGAACAAACTTGAAATGCCATTCCCATTTCTCAGACTATTTGTTTTTATTCCGGTATGATGTCTTTAGATTTTAGCATTGAATTTCCGACGAAAAATATATAAAAGTAATTCTTAGCATATACAACGTCCAATACATTTGGCTACTCTACTTTGATGGTCATTAAACTTTTACGACAGTCTATATGTAGGTAGGTACACATTGAAACTTGCGACCAAAAAAATTGGTATTCGATGTTGTCGTTCCTGACATCCGCCGCATGTTCAACCAATCCATCAGCTGACTGTTGCGAACAAGAAGCAGGGCAAACTAAAGTCTCACCATGACTCAGCGAAAAATTTTGTTTCAGTGGATGAACAAAACACAAAACCCATCCCGTCACGATGATTTTCGTGACCGATCAAAAAGGTGCAAACTGGTTTGCGAAGCATAAAAATTTTCCTCTCAAGTTTGGGGGTTTGCACGTGTTTGTGCAACCTGCATTGTCAAACAAGATCTTCGTTTATTCTTCAGGGTAAAATGTAGGTAGGCTTTTTATAAAAATTATTGTGAATCTCACAACGAACTTCAGAAAAAAAAGGAAAAAACTTAGATGGGTTTATAAGATTGTGGAATCAATATAAATTATAATTAGAGATGAATCATCCCAGAAGATGAAAATCCCGTACAAAAAAAATAAATAAATTATAATAAAAAGCTTCGATGATCATTAATCTTGCAAAAAAATCATAAAATGAAAATAAAACAGTCACAGTTTGCGGTTTGCAAATTTGGAAACGAAAATAATGCATTTCTTTTGATTTTGACTGTTCCGGCAAATCAGTCCAAGTAGACCAAAACAAACGAAATTTATTCTATATCGACGTTTCGGTGTGGAATGACACCATCTTCAGCGTTTCCCAAATTATTATATGTGAATTGTCATATGTGTGTGTTTTATTTTATAGATAACTTCACTTACAAAATAGTTACTCGTTTTTGGAAAAGAAAACTGTTTTGATCATTTTAGTCACTGTAGTTTCACTACACAAATCGTTAGAAACTAAGAAATGCTGTTAAGTATTTGAATTTTGACTTCTCATTAGGAATCTAATAACATTAGGATGAATATAGGCAGTAGAGTTTTGTACTTGTATAACAGTTTTTTCCACTGTACTATAATTTTGGTTTTTTTTTAATTGAGCAGGGAAAAGCCCCCGGGAGTTGGCCTCTCTTGCAGCACCATTCTCCCGAAGGCATAAAACCTCCTCTGTAAAGTGTCGTTAATAAAACTTAAAAAAAAAAATAAAACCTCCTCACATTTATTGATCATATTTGTTGTTTTTATCTGAATCAAATCGAAAATTTATCCAAAAAAAAAAAAACAATATTTTAAATTGGTAGCTCCCCATTTTTGTCAAAAAGTTTGACATGGAAATGAAAATCTTCCTGTGAATCCCAAACAATAAACTTTTGAATTACATCCGGACAATGTTGCGTGTGCTTTATTTTTAATCCTCTCAAGTACCTTGTTCAGTTCTTCAGCTGGGTATTTCAAACGGATGAATAGTATAATAAAAGTAATTTTTGTTTCAATGTTTTAAGATGTTAGATCAACATTTCAGTTTGGAATTTGTTTTTTTCCAATTTGTAAAACTTTCTGCATCAACAATTTTAGCTATCAAGTTGATCTTATAGCTTGAAATGCTACAAAATTGTGTGAGCTAATCGTGCCACCATTAATCGCCACATTTATTGCCTCCTTATGTTTGAACCAGCCATTCAGAGTTAGCGCGCAGCTGTTTCTTTTGAAAATATTCATTCGTTAAATCTTGGAACAGATGATCTCGGCTTTGATAAAGATGTGAAAACCAAAAGTTCCCAAAACACTGATAACAAATTTGCCCTTACAAGAATCGTGCGATAAAATGTGCATCACGCTATTTCTATTGGTGATAAATTTAGCTTCGAAAAGGCGTGGCTGATAAGAACATCCCAATAGCAACAATTGGGAACGAAACTCTATAGGAATACAAAACACGTAACCCCCCAAATCCCCAAGAGTGTTATCAAGGGACGGCTTCAGTTTCATTCATCAGTCTCGCAGTCATCATCGTAATTACTCACATCGGCCGGCTCCAGGATAATAACTTTTCCTTTGCCCAATTTATTGGATAGTTTCGCCCCCACGGCACATCCTCCTGCGCCACCCCCAACAATCAGCACCTTGCATCTGGAATGGTAACAAAAATACGAGAGAACGATATCACTATATATTTGATAATTTCGAATGACCTTCACCATCATACTTGTAATTTTCGAGAACGGTGCCGGTTGTGGCGAAACCTCGTATCAGAGAATCGACGTTGACCGCACCACCAGTTCTGCTGAGAGAACGACGGAGAGAATGCATCTTCAACATTTCAGCGGCGAAGATCTAGAAAAATAACACAACACAACAGCAGCACAAGCACAGGTAGAAAGAGTGTTACTGACAACAACCGGTCGAAAACATCCGATCGGGCCGAAATTCACAACAACACTGTTTTCGTTCGACGGAGAGGATCTTATTTTTATTATTTTTCGTTGCTAGCGTACTTTTTCATGAGGATATGAAAGAATAATTTCAAACAAATGTACAATAAAAAAATCAAAAACTTGAGCGAGAGAACCATTTTTAAGAATCAGTATTCAAATGTAAAAATGTTAAGATATTATTAATTAGTTACGACCAATTGAAAGTAACACATGGGACTGTCGTGACGCCGTGTGTGGGAGAGGTGAAAAACAAACATTAGAGATCGTAAGGTTCTGTAGATCCATTTTATTAGAGACTGTCAGATAGTTGTTTTGTTATTTGTTACAATTTTTGTTGAAAATTCTGTATCTTTTGATCGCCTAAAGTTATGCATTTTTGTGAAAATATTCTTCTAGTAGAACGCCTAAATTTATGCAACTTACATTCGAGCAGTATCTCGGTTTATTGAAAACTCCGAAAACGCTTCTACTAAAAGATTACTTCTTTCATCATTTAAGGAGTGTTCATTTTATAAAACGGACACTTTGTTTTGACGATATCTTATTCATTTATTGACCAAATTACATAGAGTTTTCTGTAAAACATTGCAAAACTAACCCAGAACAAGAAGAAAGTGATAAATTTAACCAAAAGTTTTCAACGATAAAATTTGTGTACTTTTCCTCGAACTCCCCTCATAAGCCTCTTTACAGTTCCCGGCTTGAGTTTTCGGCTGACTTTTGTCCACATTTTCTTGAACTCGTCGACGGACTGTGCTTCTCTACCATCCTCCCGAAGATTGCGTTTGATGATTGCCCAGTAACGCTCTACCGGGCGCAGCTCAGAACAATTTGGCGGATTGTCCTCTTTCTCAACAAAACATATCTTCATGGATTTCAGTAGTTTGAGAATAGCTGAAGCGTAGTGTGCTAAAGCAAGGTCAGGTCAGAACAATGGTGGACGTGTATGATGAAGATAAAGAGGAACAAGGCGTTTTTCGATGCATTCCTTACGATAATTTTCACTATTGATGGTACCTGTTGTGAAATACGGCGAACTTATTTCTCCGCAAGAGCAGATAGCTTGTCAAACAAGCACCTTTTGCCAAACTTTTCGATTTCAATGGATCGCTTATTATGAGAAACCTCCATATAAACAATTGCGTTGAAAAATTGCGGCCCAGGAAGAGCGGCTGTGTCCAGTTTGCAATAAGTTTCATCGTCCATCAAAATGCAACGGTTGCTTTGTTTCTTCAAAATCGTATCCAGTCTTCGACATCGCTGGCTCGCTCGTTCGTGCTGTTTCGCGCTCCGTTTAGGATGTCTCTGCTTCCTGTAGGTCTTAATTTGGTTCCTTCGTTTTATGTTTTGGACGGTCCCAACTGAAATTTTCAGTTTCTGGCAATTCTTCGAACAGAGTTGTATTCATGCACAACAAAAATTATTTCCTGTAAAATTACGCAAATGGACGCCTGGTTTCGGATTTTGGCAAATCTTCAAGAGTATGGTGCTCTCCGAACTTCCTGATGATTTGATAAACCGCAGACTTCGATCGTTTCACAAGCTCGCAAGTGCTTTCTCACAAACAAAAATTTCAGTGCTTTGTCAACAAACTTTTATACACGATAAAATCAGTTTCATCAAATTTGGGTTAAATGTCAACTTTTTATCGTAACATCTACACAGCAAGAAAAAATCGTGTAATTTTAGATCGAAAACGATGCACGAGATCGGAACATCGTTTTTGATCTAATATTCTATCACTGTGTATTTTTAACAAGAATGTAATTTTTGGGGCGTGTAAATTTAGATCGATAACGATGCACGCCAATGGAACCGCCTTTTGCCGTGTAAAAATACACAACGGTGTAAATTAGGATTTTGTTTTGATTGTTTGCCGCTTTTGAAGGTATAAATAGTAAATAATTGAAACACACTTATATCTATTACTGAAGGAATTTATTTTCAAATCGAAGCATAAAAATAAAAAAAAAAAAAGTTCACCCACCATCATGAGCAGTGCCAGGTTTGGATGATGGACTTCATACAGCCTAGGGGCCGTTCACATACCACGTGGACAACTTAGGGGGAGGGGGGGAATATGGAAATGTCCACGCTTGTCCACGGAGAGGGGGGTAGGGGTTTGGGTCATGACCACGTGGACATACTTTCTTCCCAAATTTTTTTTCTAAGGGTGAATAAATATTAAGATGTTTGAATCTTAAAATTACAAAGCTTTTCAGTTTAAGTTTAAACAATTAATAACCACTTGAAAGCAAGTGATAAATATGATAATTTTTAATTTATTTTTTTTTAATTATTTTATATCAGGTAATCCTATTTCTTTTTTTTTTTTTGTTTAAATCAGCCATTCAAATAACAAATAGGCAAAAAGTAGTGTTTCCTAACTGTCAAATGAGATTAAAAAAAAAACAATTTCAAATCTGTCCACGTGGACATCCGGGGAGGGGGGTAGGGGTTTGCCAAATGTCCACGCTTGTCCACGGAGGGGGAGGGGGGTGTCAAAAATCTCATTTTTCTGTCCACGTGGTATCTGAACGGCCCCCTATTATTACCGGTCAGCGTTGTCATCAGTATTCTCCAATCGTGGTTCCACTTCACTGCGTGAATCTGCTGAAATAAAAATAATAATTAGGTTCCACATCTTTCACTTACATAATGACATTTACCTTATCTTTATCCGAATTCCGTGAACTTATTTGTTTTCCTTGGCTTTTTTCATAGTAAATTTTCTTGCCGAACTGATTGGAACTTTTCTGGCTGCTCGGACAAAAACAAACACAAATGCCACAAGTTGAGAATTTCCATTCAATTTTAAACAAACAGATATAATTTTACACTGTTTGTGATATAAATTTCATTGACCGCTTGGTTTTTACATCACAGAATGTAAAATTATATCGAAACAATTTATTTCTATTCTAAAGACTAAATTACATCAAAAGGAGTTGAAAATTACATCTTACATCATTACATCTTATCACAAAATTACACTCGTAAAAAAATAGATCACTCGTGTTTTAGATTCCGTATACTTTTAGAAAATTGTTGCTGTGTAGTTGTCCATTTTATAAAATGAACACTCCTTAGTTCAATTTCTTCCTTTATCGTACCCCCCCCCCTCCCCCCTTTCGAAGTTTCCAAAAAACCGAAGGGCGGAATAAATCAAATTTGAAGTATTTTTTTTTTCATACAAAAATATAAAAACCGAGATCAAAAAAGAAATATTGGAAGATGGGAGTTATTTTACCTTTTATATTCTTGAAAATATTGAAGTTTTCGTTAAAAAAATTACTTAATTTATATCAGGGCCGTAGGCAGAACTTTCTCAGGGGGGGAACGAGGGGGGGGGGTTGTGGGCAAATTTTTTCCTATAACACTATTGCTTGAAAAATGCATATATGAGAGCAAGTTCACTGGTGTTGGAAAAAATTGGTAGAAATATCGACACGTGAAGCAGATTTTGAAAATTTTACCATGCTAAAATGTTTTCAAGATCTTTGGGCGTTGTATTTTTTTACTACACTATTTCTATTTCAGCCGTATGTGAAAGAAATCGAGCTATTTGCATTACAGCATGCGAAAATAGAACACATGTTGTAAAAAAATAGAAGGCCGAACTGAATTGAGGATCTTGAAAGTGTTTTTGCATGGTAAAGTTTTCAATATGTGCCACAAGTGTCAAAATTTCTACCACTTTTTCCCACCACCTTACTCTAACGAATTGTAAAAAAAAATCTGTTACTTCGAGTATCTCATTATTCAGGTTGAGTTTTTTAATATTAAAAGTTAATCATTTAAAACCATTATTTTTGAGCTTTGAAAAATGAATGAAGAATTTTGCAGGCTTCATTTGAAAGAAAAACTTTGGTGAAAATTTATCAATTGTTAAGGAATAAAGGAAAAGATTAAGTTTGGGGTTCAAATCAGATTTATTTTCAACTCTTGTAAACTCGATACATTCTAATTTCGATTTGATTCTTTGTAGATATACAACAACAATATAAAAACCTAATGTTAAATACTAAACCAATAAAATATTTTTCTAAATGAATTTTCCTGAATCTGAACATTAAGTTCAAGTAGATTTAAAAGTTTGAATCAAAATTAAGATTTTTTCCAGAAAGAAATTTTGAACAATAATTTAGATCTTATTTTATAATAGTGATTTCCACCTGTTTGTGTTTTTTAAGCAATTTTAAATTTTTATTCCGAATTTGAATTCTCTTTTTGGGGCGACTGTTTAGTTTACCTTTAGTGGGTTGGTTCTCGGCTTTCAGTCTCAAGTTTTTTAGTAAAAACGACTTTATTTTTACATATCCAACGTTTCGATCCTTATAGGATCTTCATCAGAGACTAAAATTTAAAATTAATTTTACGTCTACTGCATTTAAGTGATTCTTACCGAAAAAGTATTCGTTGTTTTGTCCAGTTCGATACAGCGTATCGTTTACTGCTGGCGGTTTCTGTTCCAAACTATTCTAAAATGTGTTGGATTTTTCGTGTTAGGGACCATTCAAATATTACGTAACGCGTTTAGGTGGGGGAGGGGTGTAGCAGTTTGTTACGGTCAGTGGATTCTGGATAGAAAATCTGAAACGAATGTGTTACGTAGGCGGGAGGGGGGGTTGAAAATGACCAAAAATTGCGTTACGTAATATTTGAACGGTCCCTTAGTTATAATTTTATGGGTGACATACAGTTAAAATTTCTTTTTCTGGGCTATTGTTGATTTCTGCTTTTTCTGAACAAAATACTTGCACTGTGTGCACTATTTTATGTTGTTTTTTAATTTGTGATGTCCTTTGTGGTGTACTCATAGAGTCTGGTTGTTTTTTTTTGTGTTTTTTGTTTTGGTTTCTTTTTACGAGACACTGAAAAATGTTGTTGTATGAAATGTGACATATCTTTTTTTGTTTAATATTAATTATAGACACTATAATTTCATATAGTCTGGCAAAGAGAACGACGGGAGCCAATCGAACTGTCATTCGCGGGAGCAAATCGAGCAAACTTTCTAAATATTGGAAAATCATGGTTGAAGTATTGTGATTCACAAAGCTTTTCTGGCATTCTGTTAACATAAACTAAAGTTATTTTCACTATTTTTTCACCTATAAAACATAATATATTTTTCAAAAGCGTTTTCTAGTTGAAGTGATAAAAATAGCATGTTATTAACGAATCTCAGGAACTATTTTTTATTTTGCATCTAGAGAGAGAGTTATGAAGAGCTTGAACATTATCGTTCAATGCTCGATTGGCTCCGCGCGAATGACAGTTCGATTGGCTCCCGTCATCCTCTTTGCCAGACTATATGAAATTATAGTGTCTATAATATTAATAGTCGATATGGTAGTTTTTATGTGCCAACTTTCTAACATATTTAGTTTGTCTTGATTGTCACCTTTCTCGATAATTTTTACTTTGTCTATATCAAACAGATGATGCATAGCTTCTATTAATGCTGTTTGTCTATTTGCTGTTTGTTGGCGTAGTTGAATGATTGCGTAGTCCTCGTTTGTGTTTCTTTTTTCTCTCGATTCAGCTCGTTGGCTTGCGTTTTATGTTGTAATATTCGTTGTTTTAATTTGACGATTGTAGCTGGCGTTGCATTTATGTTCGTTGTTTTGTATGATTAGCACATGAAACCAATTGCTTCTGGGAGTTTTCCACTCATTCTAACCGTCACATAAAAAAATGAACATGGCAATAACGTTTGCGAATAGAGTAGCTACTCCGTATAAAACCGGACAAAAAACGACAACCTTTTCGGTAAGAATCACTTAGATTCAGCAGAGGTTAAATTAATTTTATAATAAATTTTAGTCTTCGATGATGATCCTATAAAGATCGAAACGTTGGATATGTAAAAACAAAGTCATTTTTACTAAAAAAAAACTTGAGACTGAAAGCCGAGAATCAACCCACTAAAAGAATCTGATTTCTGCATTTTGAAGCTGATTAAAAACTAAGAATTGGTAATTTGAAATCGTTTTTTGAATCCAAACATTCCAAACAAAAATTCCCAAAAATTTTGAACCTAAAAAGGCATTTTATAACAAAATCCTTAACCAGAGATATCTTATTTGAATTTTTAATCTTTAATTTTCTATAAGATTTTTTTATTTAATTATTAATTCATTACTAAAATAGTGAATCAGAATCAAAGTTCCGAATGATGAAACTTTGTTATTTCAATTCTGAATCACCATTATGGAATTTTTTTCATTGTCAATTCTGCCTAAGATTAAGGAGTAAAAATTTCAAATCCAAATCTTAAAAAATTATATAAAAAATAAAAAATTAATAAAGCTGGAACAAATATCAATTTCTTCTTTTGTCACTCATCTCCTTCTCCCTTTCGTAATTTCCTAAAAATCTAAAAGGGGGAATAAATAAAGTTTGAAGTGTTTTATGTAAATTTTGAAAAAAAATTTTGTTCTTCGGACTTTGTGAATTTTTCGAAGAACTTTCCAATTTTTCTATACAATAACTTAAACCAGGGGTGAGCAACCTTTTTAACCAACGGGCCAATTTAAATCTGAAATCCTGTCGGCGGGCCGCACTTAAATTATTTTTTTAATAATTAGCAGAGCTTCGCGTCGTTTTTTACAACTCACGTGTTTATCATAAGAATTTCAACACGACTTTTCAAATATCCGATATTGAAAAGGTACATCACTAATTCTTTGTCATTTTGTAAATTCCCTCAATTTTATTTTAAAGTATTCTTGGCGAACATTCGTTCTTAAACATTCTTGTTAAAATCGATGACTTTCTGGGATTTTTTCACAATTGTCCTTGTGGCTTAGGTCCTCAAAGCTAAGATTTTTTTTCCTCAAATGGTGAACACCCCTTTTTGTAAATTGAATTTGAGCAAGGTTGCCAAAATCATTTAAAAATGCTCAATTTCACATATTTTTAGCAACTAGCTTCAAAACTACATTCCTAATTCTAGTTCAGATTTTTATAATTTTTGATCTTATTCAGATGTCATTGGGATAACTTTGATGCCAGCTAATTCAAGTTGACAAAAAATCGAAAATCGTTCACTCAGACTTTCTTTCGTAATTTTCGTCAATATACAGAAATAAAAATTATTTCACAAGGTTTTGGTTTAATTTTTTTTTGCCAGTATTTGAACAATAACAGAACAAACCTTTTCACCGAATTGGATACAATAATTTAAAAAAAAAAGTCTATTTTTTATCATACAACTTTATTTTTGCTTGAAACGAAAATAATGACTTCACTAACGGGCTTCGAAATTTCTTTGATCATGTGTAGCTTCCGATTTTTTGCTGCTCTTCCTCACTCTTATGGATTTTGCTTTTCAAAGTGGTCAGAGTTAAATAATAAGGAAAAATGTATCCCGAATAAAAAAAAACTCCAACATCACATTATGCCAAAAAGCAATTTGTATTTATGCCTTAAACAGAATATGATAAATGCTTAAAATGCTAGAAAAAAGGTTAACAATCTGAATGATTGTTGGGAAAACGCAGATAAGTGCATATTTGATTTAAGTCATGTAAATTTTCCCAACAATCCATTGTAGAAAAATGTTAAGGCATAAAAATTTGAAAAAAGCTTCGCGGGCCGCACAAAAGGGTCTCGCGGGCCACATGCGGCCCGCGGGCCGCGGGTTGCTCATCCCTGACTTAAACTATTGTCACTGAACGGGCCTAACGTGCCGACAGCATTGAACGCACTCATATAGATGACAGTTCTCAAATTGGGACGATGAGAGAGTGAGAAAAGAGAGTAGCTAATTAAGCGGGAAAGCTAGAAGCAAAACATAGACAAATTGTAAACAAACACAATAGGGGAATTGCGAAACGCAAAAGTTTTTTTTTAAAAGTTGAATTTATCGCCAAACGTTTGTGTACAACTTTGTGCATTAGTACAGCAATGAGCAGAGGTGATATTCACTACATCCCAGCTAAGGTAGGCCAACAGAAACTAGATTTGTACCTTTTTTTAACTTAACGTTATTCGAACGGAGGCTACAGCGCTAACTTGATAATACGGTGGTGCGCAAGTTTATTGAACGGCAAAGGACCCAGCGAAGGTGAGAAATATTTAGAGAACTTATTGAAGCTCGTTCTAAATGTACGTTTTGAAAGTTCAGGTGAAAAACTCAGGCACAAAGCTGAAAAGTTCAGACAAAAGGTTACGAATTGAAAAGCCACTAAACGTAAGATAGAAAAACAACAATTTCATAATGATTTGTTAATCGAATTGTACCCGTAGGAATTTAAAACTCGCCCAACTTCGAACGAATAAAGGAGTGTTACAAATTCGGAAATTACAACTATATTTATTCATCCCTTCGGGATTTTCCGAAAAATCGAAAGAGAAGGGGGAAGATGTGTTGACAAAATAAGAACTTGATATTTGTTCCGGCCTTAGTACCTAAGTAATAGGTTTAACCGCAGAGAACAAGCACACGAGCTCAAACAAAAAATATTCAGAAGTGTGCTTCAAATTTCAGTAGAATTTACACCTAACATTTTTCAAAATCCAGTACAATTCAATTGTTATAAGAAATATCCAATACTTTCTTTTTATTTTTGCAGCTTTTCATAAATTCATCATCAATCAAAATGGTTGGAAACTACTATCTGTTTCTTCTGGTTAAAAACCATAACACTGAAGAGTATTTTTCGGTATTGTAACTCGTTGCAAAACTCGATTTTTTTATCACTTGTCGTAATCATCCAACTCGACATGCCTCGTTGCATAAAAGTAGAATTTTGCTGAAACAATCTTCTTTTTGCAACTTCCATTTTCTGTAAATTGAATTAGGTCACTGCTGTAAATACAGTTCCTCAAATTCTGTTACCTTTGACAAAGAAAGTCATGACAAAAATATGCAACAATTAAATTCTTTTTTTTTCTGATGCGAAATCCATTGATGTATGTATGTAGATTAGGGTGGCAGCCAAATGGGTTTATGCAAGTTTGATGCATACAGACTTAGGTCCAATTTGTTTAAATAAGTTGAAAATTTCACACTTGCCAACACCAGCCAAAGTGACCAAATAAGGATATCAAATTATTCCTAATTTGTTATTGAACTGGATAGGAAGGATATCATGTAAACCAAAAATTCATTAATTTTTCAGTTGGTCAAAAAAATGACTATATTAAAAATTTATTAAAAAGGGCTTTGAAATGTTTAATATAAGTAAAAATAATGAGTTGTTTTAAAATATTCTGAAATGATAATGCAATATTAACGAAAGATAATCAAAATTTTAGCAAAATATAGCGAGGATCGATTTCTTTCAAGTATCGAACAGTCCTAACAGTTCTTCAAAATCTAAAAGCATCGTGCACTAAGCTCTGATGAAAGTCCAACTTAAGCTTTACTTTTTAGTACAAGTGCAAATCTACTACCACCAAATTAAGTTTGATGGAGCCGCGTGGTTGTTGCTTTTCACTTTCCTGAACATGTGAAAAGGAGACGAAAAAGCTTCATTGATAACGGTAGAGAACAGCATTATTGGTGCCACTGTTTAAATAACTTATACCTATTGAAAGATTTCGGCGTCCTGAATTCAAATCATCCGTCAGATTTCGACTATCACTTCTAACTTTAACGATATGTTCTGTAAATTATTTAAATTGATCATGCCTGAGTAAAATCGATCTTTGACATCTGATGATCGCACAAATATAAATTGAAAATAAAACTGATTTTGAATCTATTTTATTTCCTACATTTACATCAACGATACAGATTTGACCTTAATATTTTTGTTTCAGAGATAAAACGCTTCGAAATATTTAATTCTACAATTGAAAAAATTACAACAATTTCTGACATCTTTTAAAAAAGTTTATATTCAAGTAGGGTAAATGATCTTGAGCGGAACCATTTTGTACTGTCAACAACTTTAATAGCTCCCTTTCCTATTCTTTGTGTAACTGTGAAAACTTCAATTGAATTTCATCTTTAAAGATTTTCAAGTTCAAAAATTTATGTTTTCACTTAAATAATAAAAACTTAGCCTTCCAAATTTTTCCCCACGTGGACTTTTTCTACCTTTCCCTACGGCTACAAGTGAAACCCTAAATACGTCAAGTCCTGAAAATTTCTTCCAAACTCAACTAAACCAAAAGTTGAAAAGATTTAAAGATCTGCAAGGAATATTAAAAAATTCGAAATAAGTTCGTATTTGAATACAATATTGAAATAAAAAACTTATCGTAATATCCATACATGCTTTCGGCAACACTATAAATAAAATAGCTTTGTCGTGAAGATGTGTTTTCTACGTATGTTTGAATGTGAAAAAAAAGCCATATTTATTTCCGTGTTAATAGTTTCGAAATTTTTTTTCAAGCATTTTATATAATCTTCTTTTATATTTTTAATCAGTAATAAAATATGGATATAATTGAAATGATTTTTTTTTTCAATTTATCTGTTTTTAAAGAATATCAAATAGTTTTCACTAATATATTTACATTAATTTGAGAGCTGAGCTTAGATAAACCTAATATAATAATTCACTAATATATTTACATTAATTTACATAACTGAAATTAATTTATTTCTTTGTTATATTTTTAACAAAATACAATAAAAAAAATTCTGTTACGACCTTTTATTAGCCGTTATTCAGTGTCATAGAAAAATAAGGTGTTGAAAAAAGAAGAAATTTTGCCAATTTCTGGCTTTTTTATCTTATCATTTTCAATACTTTCTGCATATAATTCAAGTCTATATAAGTAAATATAGAATATAAATAATATATACTTCACCGGGTGTTGATGTGCTGCTGATGATGCTGCTGGTCACCCATGATGCAAATCAAAGCAAATTTGACAAAAAATAAATTGAAATTTTTCAACTTCAAATATTTTTCATTATTCTTATTAGACGTGAAATTTCCTTTTTCCATAAGACCCTCTTATTAAAATCAACAACCTGTCATTGAGTTAGGTTTTCATCTGAAAAATTCATTTGCGTCATAATACAATCATATGGATTAAAAAGATTTTTCTTATGGCGCTAGTCCATAAGAGAATCTTGTGGCACACATAATTATATTTTTCTGAGTGTATGTAAATTCTAGCTATCGATCCAAGAGTAATTGTGGCCTGAGCGCCACCTGAACTTCCTTGAATATATATGGCTAACTCTTCCACTCACTGAGCATTTCAAAAAGTTTATCTCCATTTTTGCAAAAAGTACAAGTTCAAAAAATTAGAAAAATACTGAAATAGGGGTACTGATGAATAAGAAAGCTGTTCATATACCTGTTTGCAATTAAATGTATGTTATTGTATATTGCCCTGAAATAGTTTAGATAGAACATTGAAATGATGATCACATTAAGGAATCCAGTTATTTAAGGAAATTAATTTTTTAAGCTTGAGCTTGCTATAAACTACGGTCCACCTGCGACCTATAAGGAAATTGATTTTTTGAGTAATTAAAGTAAAAAATTAATGGTATTATTTGAAATAATTGATAATTTTTAAAAACATCCCTCACTAAACAGCTACGAATGAGTTACTGAGAAAAATGTTAAATTTCATGATTAACACCAAAAACATGCCTCACAAAAAGTTGAATACCGTCAACTGGGGCAACATGCAACACTTTTCAACTTCAATGGCTTCTAAAATCTTAATGCTTACAGATGAGCATACCTGTTGTATATCAAAAGTTTTAAGGTTGATGGGACACCAAACTGACGTTGTCAGAAAAATTATTGGTTTTACCAATTATTTTTATATTTATAAAAACATGCAATTTTCACCCTACTAAGAAAAAGGGGTAAGTTGCAACAAACTCTGTAAATAATGAAAAATCAAATGAAAACGTTTGAAAATTTATAGTTTTTGATACATTTGTGATGTCATAACGCATAATGCACCAATTGCAGTAATTTTTGGTTTTGTTCGAATTAAATTTTCTATTTTTTCTGTCAAAAATATTTTTAAGAAAAAAGTGTTAATCTGCTGCATACATTTAGGGGTAAAAAATACTACAAAATATTCTTTTAGCTTAAATCATTTAAATAAATCTTAGGATGGATGAAATTTAAATGTTAACGAACGCATAATGCAAAACAATCACATCCCAGCATATGGAAACGCGATTTATGAGATTTAGTTCTGATTTGCATTTTGTTGCCTTTTGCCCCAGACAGCTAACTGAATTATAAAAATATTTGTTTAAAAGAATGGTGATTGTCCGAGAAATATTTATACACCACCAGTGTTGGTATAGGATAATGAAAGCAATATAAAATTTGAAGGTGGTATCATTAAGCCAATCCGTCATACTAGGTAAAGTTTTTCACGCCATCGAAAAATGTGAAAATTTGTACATTTATTGATCGATTTTTTAAATTTTTTATGACAATCAAAAACTACAAAAACTCTTTCGCGATGTTAAAAACTATGTCATCATCAATTTGTTATTATTTAATGATAACTTTATTACAGTATATTGAAATAAAAATTGAATGAGTATTGTGGCATACAAATGTTGTATCTAACCCTGCTTTTGCATGTTGCCCCGTTTGACGGTAACTTCTTCATTAGCAAGTATTAGCAACTACTTTCTGTTTTTTCAAAAAGTAGTTCGATACAGATTTGGCTGAAAAACTATACTTTAAGATGTTGAAGTTGGGGAAATCATTGATTTTTTCGATCAAATTATTCTTGCTGTAACTAGGACAATATATTTTGTAAATTTAATATGTTCAAAGTTAATAAAAATTCATGAAATTTCAAAAAAATTAATTTATTTTGTTAACGTTTATTTTGAACAGATTATTTTCTACAAAGCGAAAAAAATCTCTCTTATCATTTCCTCATTTTTCAAAAATTATTGACCCTAATTTCCCATACTAAGTAAGCTGCTCAAAAAATCAAATTTTTCAAAATCTTTGATAGATTTGAGATGGGCTATCAATCTCGTTTCCAAAAATATAAATAAGGAAAATTTTATCCGAGAAATGATAAATGAGATTTTGAGGGATGGGAAATTAGAAATTGTTTTCTTTTTCCACCCGATTTACATACACACGCATAGTAGAGTGCCCCAAATGACCCGACTTTGAAAAAGTTATGTGCTGCAGGATCTTCTTCATTGATAATTTCGACGCAACATTACCCGTGATGAATACCATCCTACAATACTTTTTTTAGCCCATTTTTGAAGTCTAATAACTTTTTTATTTTAACTCGAATCGAGTTGCAGTCTTCGGATAAAATGATTGTCATAATTTGGGCTCTAAGAAAACCCACCCACACCCACAGAAATCGACCGAAGGAAACCAAAGTTGTTGATGAAAAACTAGTTTTTCATGTTTCTTCCGAACAAAATGTCTCAAAATCCCATACAAACTTCAGACTCGTTGAGCGACCCTTTCCCGTGATCCGATCTGGCCCAAATTTGGCATGAGATCTCGAACTAAGCCTAGGATAAATTTTAGCCTGCAGCGCATATCATTGTAAAGGTTTTGGGTTTCCCATACAAATTGGGGCAGCCTAACGCACAGCTTATCTTGGCTGGGGTTTTTTGCGTCGGTTTAAAAAAAAGAATGTTTTTTCTTATGCCGGTTTTCATGCAGACACATCGCTCGATACATCATTCGACAATATCCTTGCTAGCTGATTGTTTCTCTTGTGCATTGTCTTGTGATAGGATATGGGATGTTTTATTTGGTTTCTTTCAGACATATGCAATGCGGTTGCGCTGGGAGGACAATGCCAGTTATTAGAGAGCTTGTTAATGCCAGTCAGGCATAGAATCTAATACCGATTATTCCACGTTCAAGGAAGTTCATTATTGGAGTAGAGTCCTGGAGTGTTTGCCCGAATGCGTCCCGGTGGCCAATGTTCCGAAAATCGCTCAAAAAAGGCAATCAGGATTCGTTTCAAGTTGGAAAATGTCTTCTTTGATTACTGCGATATGCAAGCGGTTAAGGTTAAGGTTGAATGTTTTCCAAAAATTAACAATAACTAGATAAAATAAATCAACCGAGCGGCATCGTGTGCTACATTTGCTGTTCGTAACGTGGTCAATCAGAGGTGATCGGCATACGTTTTAATACGGGGATTTTTTTAATATCTGACGGGTTTGCGCCGGGGGTCTTCAGATTTTCCCCAAAATTGAAAATTTGGTTCATTTTTGCTACTTAAAAACACATGTATTTTTTCAGATTTCTAACATTTTTATTTTTTGAGTTAACTTCGGTTAGATTTTTTTGTAAATAAAAAATAACCATTTCTCAAAGCTACATATTTAACTCTGTTGTTTCTCAACGGAAATTATAAAATAGCACAACAAAATGCATTGAAATTTTATCAGCTTTCCAAATAGAATAGTTGAAAAAAATTAAATAATGACCTTCAACATGAAAAGTTGTAAATAAACTTCAAATGGCGTTTAAAAGTACAGTCTGCACCACCGAATATTTTGCAAAAAAATACCATTGTATAGCTTGATTCATGATGCAACTTTCATCTGAAGACACCAAAGTTGGCCATTAACACCTTGAAGAGTTATGAAAGAAATAATGACAATAAATCTCTTTTTTTGCATCAAAAACAAACAATGGTGGAACAACTGCACTCACATATGGAGATAGCAAGCACTTCTAACAACATGGAAACATAAGAACTTATCAAAGCTGGTAAAAAAAACACTATTTTTTCGTCCTTTTCCGACTGCCCTTACTCGCATAACAGTCCCATATGAATTTTCGTCATTTTAGGTCAACATAAGGCTTCAACATAAAAGACTTAAAAAAGAGGTTTTGTTCTAGAAATTTCGAAAAAAAATATCAATTCGTGGCTGTCATATATGAAATATACCTGAATAACAGTCCCATGTGTGAAATACCACCGATTTGGTTACTTTTCAATGTTTCTTTCGGCGAAATAATCTTTGGTTTATTGCTTTGAATCATTTAAACATTTTTTTTTAACTCACTTGATGTTGAATGATGCACACTAGATTTCGAAGGCAGGTCTGACTTTCTTAGGAATGACTCCCTGAGCGAAAAACTATCGGATGCAATCAAAAATCGTAAAAAGATTCAACTTACAATGTAGAATTCATGATATTTTTTGCAAAATTATGTTTCTTTTTCTGAAAAATGCATTTAGAAGTTCAAAAATGAACAAATTTAAGTCTTAGAAAGTAGCTTGGTGAGAAAAATATATTTTGTATGGGACTGTTATGCTAGTAGATTCGAAAAAGGTTTCAAATATGGTCGATTAACAGTCCCATAATGAATAAAAATGGTGCTCTCGACCTTACCAATAACCCAATTTCGAAAATTTCAGGCCTAACGATTTATTATGACAACCTAGAAACGATTTTCGTTTATGCTGAAAGTGGTGGTCACAATTTAAAAATATATTCCAAAACAGAAAAAGCTGATTGTCTCGCTTGCTTGTTTGTATATGGGACTGTTATGAAAGTAGGGGCGGTAGATTGTTGCAGCTTAACTGACCTCATGTTACCGTCAAACGGGGCATCATGCAACAGCGGGGTTCGATGCAACATTTATATAACACTACATTGAATCAATTTTTAATATAATGTATTGTAATAAAGTTATATTTTAATGATAACAAAATGATGATGACATAATTTCTCGCATTTTAAGCTAGTTGTCTTAAGTTTTCTATTTTTATGTAAAATTTGAAAAATCGAGCAATAAATGTACAAATTTTAACATTTTTTTAAGCCGAAAAAAACTTTACCCAGTATGACGGATCGGCTTGATAAAATTACCTACAAACTTTTTACAGGTTTCCTCATGTTATACTTACATTGTTGGTGTAAAAATATTTTTCGAACAATCACCCAATTTTTTTAAATGAATATTTTTAAAAATCAGTTAGGTGTCTGGGGTTCAATGCAACAAAATGCAAATCGAAGAAATATCTTGTAAATCTCGTTTCCATGTGCTGGAACATGAATGTTTTGCATCACGCGTTTAAACATTTAAATTTCATTCATCCAAGCATTTTTTTTTATGATTTCAGCTTGTAGAATTTTTCGTAGTATTATTTAACCCCTAAATGTATGCAGCATCCTTATTTTCAGAAAAAATGTTAAAATTTGTTTTTACAGACCCAAAAACTACTGCAATTGGTGTTGTCATGCGTAATGGTCTTTAAGGCATCGCAAATATATTAAAAACTATGAATTTTCGTACGTGTTCATAAGCTTTTTCATTAAAAACAAAGTGTGTTGCAAGTTACCCCATTTTCTAAGGAGTGTGAAAATCGCATGTTTTTAGAAAATTAAAAATAACTGAGGAAACCAATAATTTTTTTAACTACGCCAATTTGATGCCCCAGCATCCTTAAAACTTTTGATGCATAAAGGATACGATTAACTGTGAACATAAGTTTTTTAGAAGCCATTGAAGTTGAAAATTGTTGCATGTTGCCCCAGTTGACGGTATATCCAAAAATCTAATAACGTATTCGTTTATACCCAGTTTTGCACCAGGTCACAACAAGTTATGCACATTTTACTGTCATTTTTAGAAGTTTATGCGCTAAGTTTTGCATCCGTAATTCCCCAGATTTGATTTAAAATGGACGGTGGAACACTGAAGATTCGTGTGTGAGCGATCGAGGTAGCAAAACACTGACGACGAATTAGGTTCGTTCTAGTATGGTAAACCTCAAAACTGGGCGAATGTAGAAAACGAATACGGTAAAAGTATCATATTTTCATCATTTTACAGCCTGGGCTGGCCATACTGAGCTCTTTGATTATTTCTACAACATTTGTGCCACTTTCTCATACTTTTTTGATCATTGGGAAAGGATTTTGGTGTCCAGTGCTTAGCTCCCGATATAAAAACTATATAAAGCACGTCTATATTTCATTTTTTTATTCACATTTTTGTGATCCCAAACACAGGGACTGAACCTTCTACTATTGGCATTGATTATACTTCACAATGATCTTTGATCAAAAAATTAACAAGTTATATAGTATATGACCAGGTTGTAAAAGCAACATTCCCATTATTAGTTATATCACATCAACAATACGATACTCAGAATTTTGGTTAAAATTTAAAGTCAGTTTTGCTGCAAACACTCTACAAAGCACGAAAAAGTAGTGTTTTTTACCTGCTTTGGTAAGTTCTTTTGTTTCCATGTTGTTAGAAGTGCGCGCTACCTCCATATGTGAGTGCAGTTGTTCGACCATTGTTTGTTTTCGATGCAAAAAAAGAGATTTATTGTCATTATTTCTTTCATAACTCTTCAAGGTGTTAATGGCCCACTTTGGTGGCTTCAGATGAAAGTTGCATCATGAATCGAGCTATACAATGGTATTTTTTGCAAAATATTCGGTGGTGCAGACGGTACTTTTAGACGTCATTTAAAGTTTATTTACAACTTTTCATGTTGAAGGTCATTATTTATTTTTTTTCAACTATTTTATTTGGAAAGCTGATAAAACGATGCATTTTGATGTGCTATTTTATAATTTCCGTTGAGAAACAACAGAGTTATGTAGCTTTGAAAAATGGTTATTTTTTATTTACAAAAAAATCTAACCGAAGCTAACTCAAAAAATAAAATGTTAGAAATCTGAAAAAATACATGTGTTTTTAAGTCGCAAAAATGAACCAAATTTTCAATTTTGGGGAAAATCTGAAGACCCCCGGCGCAAACCCGTCAGATAATAAAAAAAAACCCTACGTTCTGAGAATCGCTCTCTGCCTGATTCAGAAACATTTAGCCTAGCATCATTGTCGATTATGTATGTTATTGATTGACAATCATGAATGTTTCAGAGGGAAAATTTGAAGAAATGCCAAGACCGCATGTTGATGGTAGACGGGCTCGCCCCTTCATTGCTGTTAGCTAGTAATGATTTTTACCCCATCTACGCATAGCATAAAGTAAACAATCATCTGATAGCCTCCATGGATCGCCCAAAACTGATACATATCAGTTGTGTTTAAGAAGGTTGAAAATCATCAAGGAAGGCAATCACTATCGCGGCGCCCGATTACTGATAGTCTGCGGATTGTATCCCATTTACCCGAAAACTTTTGCCCAGAATGATTTTTTCCCAGAATCCCTTCTTCAAAAAGAATGACAAACACCCGAAATCAAAATTCCTCAAAATGCACCATTTACCAGAAATTTTTTTCCCAGAATGGAACATTTCCCAGAATGGCACAAATCCCAGATTTTTTCCTCGAGTGTTTTTATTTGTTTTTTTTTTTCTAATGAATTCTTGTAAATTTCATATGATTCGAAATTTATTTTTTCAAAATGATTTTTAAATGAAACTACAGGTTTGAAATTTTCCAACTAAATTTATTTTAGAAGTAATATTGTTCTTAGTTTATGGTTTGGGTACTTTAATAGATTAAATGCTAACCATGGTCCTTTAAAAAATCGTTTTGGTATTCGACTCCTCCCGCTGCGCGTTCGAACTTGAAAGACGTTTTGTCCTTCACGCTGTCGCGTGGCGGACGGGGCTAATGGATCACCCCTAGCTTTCACGCAGACCTAGGAAGCTCCGGCAGACCTAGACCAATGTAATGGGGCCGCCGCTTCCGACGGCGGGTCGGCGGCCACCTCGGATTTGGGAGCTTCGGCGGTTTTGTGCCGCCTCTGCCCCTTCATCATCGTTGGTTGTGGCTTGGCCGCAAAATAATAGTATTATGACCCAATTTTTGTGGAAAAAATCTATTTGAATTTTTTGAATTTCGGGTTGGATGAATATATTAAATTTTCTGGGAAATGGCAATTCTGGCGAAAAAATTTCTGGAAAATGGTTCATTCTGGTAATTTTTTTTCTGGGAAATGGTTCAATCTGGGAAAAAAATTCTGGTAAATGATGCATTCTGGGAAAAAAAATCTGGGGAAGTGGATTTCTGGTGATTGAAATTCTGGTGATTGTTCATTCTGGGCAATGGTTTTCGGAAAAATGGAGTACAGCCTAGTCTGCGTCCTTCCCTGCCTCAGCATGTTTTTTTCAAAAGTATTACAAATATAGAAGCGTCATTGTCATGTCATTTTTAGTATCCTTTAGAGCAAGTTCACTGGTGTTGGGAAAAATGGTAGAAATTTTGACACTTACTGCACATTTTGAAAATTTTGCCATGTAAAAACATTTTCAAGATCTTCAAGCCTTCAAATTTTTTTACAACACGTGTTGTATTGTCGCATGCTGTTGTGGGATACCTGTAGGAAACCCCTGTTTAATACTGTCATAAAAATATGTAATTGCACAATGCAGCGAAAATGCCATCGGAGCACCCCTAGGCAAACAGCGCGCTAAGACATTGGTCTCAGTCACACACAGCCTTCCTTTCTATCACAGTCAGTGATGTTCCAACCGAACACTCGCGACGGCGCACGCCAGTGAAGCTCAGTGCTAGTCAAGACGATTTCCTCCCGCACTTTCCGGAACCACGCAAGGTAAGCCCAAGGATTTTGGCCGGATAATTTCTCGGTACTAACCAGAACCCACAGCTGTGATGCAAAAATAGCAATATTTCTATCACACACGGCTGAAAGAGAAACAGTGTTGTAAAAAAATACAACGCCCTAAGATCTTGAAAACATTTTTGCATGGTAAAATTTTCAAAATGTCAAAATTTTTACCACTTTTTCTCAACACCAGTGAACTTGCTCTTAGTTGGAGAAGAAAAAATTGACTGCTATGATTTTTTTTGTCTTCCAATGCAGTCAAGCATGGCTCGGAACATTGCCGGTGGCATGAAATTTTCCCAGTTCTTCCTTAATTACACTAGTTTACAGCACTTTTGAACTCAGTAAACTGAAGGTCATTTCTAATGTGAAATCGGGCGCTGAATCCGAAAATGAAATTCAAAAAAATCTCAATAGAACCGTTTTTGAGTTATGCTCCAAATATGAAATTTCAGGAAAAATAAAAAAAGCTCTTGTACTTAGATTAAAATATCTCGGACGGCCTAACAGTAATTTGAAATCCCTCGTTTCCATATTGAAGGTGAATAAATTTTCTATCGATCACCTGAACACTGTTTTTGCGTTTGACCAACAGTATTGTTGATATTAGTGACTTTATGAGAAAAAAAATTATAAATAACGCATTTTTTAGAGAAAATTTTGATTCAACGAAAGTTTTAGACTCGATGGTAGCATTTAAAAAATCTAATTTTTTTTGCGCTTAAATGTCAATTAAAAACAAAGATTTCAAGAGGTTATTTATCAAAATCGGTGGAAAATTGAAGAAGTTATGGCTACTTTACCATAACTGTATTTTTTGCAGTTTTTCATAATTTAACGAACCGCAGTACACTTATCATAGTATAGGAAGAATAAAACATGATAAATCTCACTCGCACAAGTCAAAATTATTTATTACCTTACTAGAAGGTCACATGCCAAGTTTCAGGAAGATCTTACCATAGGGAGGGGTTTCTTGAGTCTCAAACGTGAATAAAATTTTGAGGTATTTTGCCCGGGAGGAACGAAAAATACTGGTTTTTCATCAATAACTTCTTTCATCACTAGCTGATTGTTTTTTATGGTTGATTTTCTTAAAGCCTAAGTTGAGACGAATATTTCACCCGAAGATTGTAACTCAATTAAATTTGAAACACAAAAGTTATTGCGGTTCAAAAATTGTATTTTGCTCGAAAATTCTCGTATAAAACGCAATGCGTAAAAAGTACTCATTGCGTGTTGGTCAAAATTTGAGGCCATTGAACTGCAATAACTTTTTTACTTCAAGTCCAATCGTGTTGCAGGCTTCGGGTGAAATATTTGTCTCAACTTAGGCTTTAAGAAAATCAACCAAAAAAATCAATCGGCTAGTGATGAAAAATGTTATTGATGAAAATCCAGTATTTTTTGTTCCTCCCGGGCAGAAAACCTCAAAATTTTATTCACGTTTGAGACTCAAGAAACCCCTCCCTATTGTCAGATCTTCCTGAAACTTGGCATGTGACCTTCTTGTAAGCTAATTAATAATTTTAAATTGGAGCGAGTGAGATTTACCATGTGTTATTCTTCCTATACTATTATAAGTGTACTGCGGTTCGTTGAATTATTAAAAACTGCAAAAATTACAGTTATGGTAAAGTAGCCATAACTTCTTCAATTTTCCACCGATTTTGATAAATAACCACTTGAAATCTTTGTTTTTAATTGACATTTAAGCGCAAAAAAAAATAAATTTTTTAAATGCTACCATCGAGTCTAAAACTTTCGTTGAATCAAAATTTTCTCTAAAAAAATGCGTTATTTATAATTTTTTTTCTCATAAAGTCACTAATATCAACAATACTGTTGGTCAAACGCAAAAACAGTGTTCAGATGATCGATAGAAAATTTATTCACCTTCAATATGGAAACAAGGGATTTCAAATTACTGTTAGGCCGTCCGAGATATTTTAATCTAAGTACAAGAGCTTTTTTAATTTTTCCGAAATTTCAAATTGGGAGCATTACTCAAAAACGGTTCCACTGAGATTTTTTTGAATTTCATTTTCGGATTCAACGCCCGATTTTACATTAAAATTGTTGGTCAGTGAACCCAGTTCACGATTTTTTTAAAATTTTGTAAACTAGTGTTATCAAAAAGTCTAGGAAAATGTACAAAACAACCGATGGGAGTTTATAAGATTGGAGCCAAGCTTCAGATTATTGCTTAGCGGTTGGAAATCGTCTACAGTTGTTGAATGCTTTTCGTTAAGAAAACTTTTCCTTTATACCAAATTTTGTTTTCGAAAAACAGATATCTGTGTGCAAAATTGCAAAAAAGAAATTAGAGTTAAGATAAAAACGAAAACTAGTTTCAAAAATGAGAGCCAAGTCTGTACATTACGTAAATGATTCCTAAATTAAAAGCTCTCAAAATGCTGTCTTCGGATGAAAAATTTGTGACACAAATACTAGATTCCTTTTAAATTTCAGGCTCGTTGAGCGACCCCTTCCGGTGGTTCGATCTGGCCAAGATGCAACATAGTTTTAGTCAGAAGCCTCACCACATTATATGTAACCACGTTAAAGTTAGTTTTATCTCATTTCTGGAATATTTGAAACAAGTAACGCTTGAAATGTTTTAAGCGTTAATATTATCACTTTTGAAGGCTGGAGCATTTCATCTCGTCGCGGTAAGTGAGCAACAGTCCAAACCAATAGATTGGTGCTGAAGGAAGTTGATCACTTGTTCTACTTAGACTTAGAATATAGCTTAACCAACCTTAAATATTCGTTTTGCAAAGCACCTGAACTGAATAACCCATGTAGCACGCAATGAAAAATGCATGAGCCGTGTCTTGTATACTAACTACACAAATTCTCTATTGTCTGTTTCCAGGCAGCACAGTAATTGGTACTAGATTTGACCACTTTAAATATAGTTCATCTTCTTCGGTAGCAGTCAATTCGGACATGTTCATTGGCAATTGGTCTTACTGAAATCAATTGAGAATCAGCAGGGAAACGATTATCTGACGAGCTTGGAACGTAACCAGCGATGTCCGACTGCGTTCAACCCCCTTCTATTTGTGCCGGGCGAAAAACAGGCCCGAAGATAGGACTTTTCCAGGATAAGTGCGATTATGAGATCCTATTCAATCAATTCTGTTTTTATAATTTGACGGAGAGAAATAAAATATGAAATTCATATCTATTCAAATTCGCAATAATAAGAGTGAAATAAAGATTTTTCTAAGCTTTCCCGGAGTCCGAATCTGACTTTCCAAATAAGCATACCGGGAGGCTAGTCTCATATGTCAGCATCATGAAGCATCCCCATCCTCGGTGCGAGTGACGATTGTACGAGGCTTATGACGAATTAACAATTCAATCAATTGAATTAATAGCTGCTTGATTGATGGCTGGTAACATCTCACTCTTTCTCGCCCGATCCGCGATCCTTTTTTTCGTTATCTTGAAGATTCGCGGTGGGCGGGATATTTGGTTGAAACCGAAAAGCACCGGCTATTCATCTGGCTTCGATTGTCCCCGTGGGTAAGCTAGTGGGTGGAGGACTCAATCGACGGGTCGTCAGAGTGTCCCTTTTGGAAGTTTACTGGAAGCAAGTGCGAAGAATATCCGAAGATACTTGTCTGCTTGAAACACCGCCCTGATAACGCTGCCACCGACTTAGTACTGACCATATAGTGGCAATCGATGGAACCCGAAGAAATGTATTGATATCTGTGAAAGTATGCAAATAAATAAATAATTTTTGACTTTCTGTACTTTTCAACCCATTAATTTTTCAAATGAGAATATCAATAATTGAGTATATTTTAATTCGAATTATGCAACTGAACAGGTTTGAAGCCATTATTTTGAGTCTTCAGCAAAGTTGAGAAATAATTATTAAAATTGTTGATTTCTTTTAATACGAATTTGCCAATTTCTTATAAACATTGTTCATTAAGTGCAGGAAGATGTTTGTGATTGATTGAGATTAAAAAATTTGTTTAAATTTCTAAATTGGAACAATAAACAGCAATTTCAAAAAAAAACTTTTTAAAAAGTACACTGCAGTTCGTTAAATTAGTCAAAAAATGTATATATACTTGATTTAGCAAAATAATCATAACTTCTTCAATTTTCAACCGATTTCTTTTTAAATTGGCATTTACGAAGAAAACAAGATTTTTAAAATGTTATCATTGAGTTTTAAAATGTGGATTAATCAAATTTTTTTCTTAAAAAATGCTTTTTTATTATTTTTTCTATCACAACTTCAATTATTTCAACAATACTGCTAATCATACGCAAAAATAAAATTCAGTTGATCGATAGCAAATTTATTCACCTTCAATATGCAAAAAAGAAATCCAAATTAATGTTATGCAATTCGAGATATTTGAATACAAGTACAAGTACCTACTTCATTTATTTTTCCAAAATTTCATAATTGGAACATAACTCAAAAAACTCTTCTACTGAGATTTTTAAATTTCATTTTCGGATTCAACGCCCAATTTTACGTCGAAAATTTGTCGTTCACGATTTTTCTAAATTTTGTTAACTAGTGTAATTAATTAAAATTCTTAAATAAAATTAAAAAAGATTTCGAACATCAACATCTCTCCTATTTAGCTCTAATTCGTTTAAACGAAGGACGCAACGATTATGGAGATGGAGATGTTTCCTTTCCGGAAATACTTCACGAGCCTTTCTCGAGGTCGAGTTTGCAAACCAGTGTTTTCTTTTTTATATCGAACATAACGGAGATCATAGGCTTTGGTTATCCATTTCAGCCCCCCTTCTGACTCACGGCTTCTTCATGACGTTCAACTATGTAGGGGAGAATGAGGATACTTGATCCCTGGGGATACTTGATTCCTTAGCAATATCTCGAAACTGGAATGTCTTACAAAGATCAAATGTTCTAAAAAAATGTGCCAAAACGAGCAAAATAACAATGCTTGTAGTTTAAATTTTTTTAACAAAATAATTGTTTGAGTAATTGAACTTTGTTTGAAAAATTTCACAAAATGTAACTTGAAGATCTTTTTCATCACTTTTAAATGTTCCTTACATGGTAAAATTATGAAAAAAATATTTGTTCCAATGTATCAATCGTTTGAGCGTAAAATGAACTTCATAATGCCATATTTTCAAAGCAATGGAAAACTCTCAACTTGTTTCAGAAAAAGTTTTCTAAAATGTTGATTATGGGTATAATTGATCCCCTAGAGTTGGGTACAATTGATCCCCCTTCCAAACGCCATATTCTTCTTCTGAATTGATCGTTATGACTGCTGATTACGAAATTACTAATATTTATCCAAAAGTTAATATTTATCAAACAATTGTCTGAAGTAAAGAGCAAAAATAATTAATTTTCTCTTAATTATAAAAAATAGCGCCTTTAAGTATGCAATGTTATTAGCGTTGAGACAAAGTTATAGAATTTTCTTCTTATGTCTGCTAAAAATTATGAAATAAGAACAAACATGGCCAAAATAGTCAATTAACATTCTATCTTGGGGTTTTGTTTAATTTTTATACAAGGATTAGGGCTTCCTGAATAAATGATCAAGTCTCCTTCAATAGGGGATCAAGTCTCCCCTGACTTCAGAAAAATCGCAATTTTTTTACTCCCACGAATTCATCAACGGATTCAATTATCATTCTAATTTTTGCAGCATAGAAACTTGAAGTTACAAGCTGTCAGAAAATGTCAAAGACGGCGAGTTGCTAAATTTTTCCAAAAAGATATGGTGAAAATAAGAAAAGGGGATCAAGTATCCCCACTCTCCCCTATAGGTGTGCGGACCGCATTAAAATTTTCTGGGGTCTGACAGGCCACAGCCAAAACCAGTTTAAAAGTATAACATGCGTAGATATAAGATTTATTTTATTATCTCTTTCATTGAACATTGGATTTCGTGGAAAGTTTTGCAGTCGCACACCCAAAATTCAGCCTCTGTGCCAATGGCGTGTAGTCAATTACATAGCATCATTGGTACAAGAAGATAACGCGACCGGTGCTGATTCGATTTGCTCCCACCGGCATTAATCTCCCAAGTTACCCGAATTTCGTATGTCTGAAAGAAACAAAATAAAAACGCTTTCACGTCCCTCCCTATCGCATCACAAGACGAAGAAGGATGGAAATAAATACCGGCCAACACCAGGCAGCCAGCGAACCGAGCACTGTGCATGTGAATGTAGCAAAAGCAACAACAAAAACATCCTTCTAATTCAATCCCTTCAATCCACCGGCAAACAACCACGGCCAAGCTGTGCGTGTGTATGCAGTAAAAGCAACAAAAAAAAACATTGCTTCAATTCAATCCAAAGGGAAACAACCACGGCTAAGCTGTGCGTGTGTATGTAGCAAAAGCAACAAAAAAAACATTGCTTCAATTCACCGGCTAAGCTGCCCGGCTTTAGCAGCTGTGTATATGTAGCGTGTGTATGTAATAGCAGGCAGTAAGCAAAGCACAGTTCTCATTCAATGGGTTTCCCTTTGCCTTCACTCCCGTTCCCTTTCCCGTTTCCATCGCAAGACAAAGGACTACCTTGAAAGGCGGCCAAACGCCGGGAAGCCCCCGTTGGGCGATTTTTTGTGATTGTTCGGTGGCAGAAAGCCTATGACAAATATCGCTCGTCCTTCATGAAGCTCAAATAGCACACTGGTTAGGATGTCAGACTGGCAAGACGATGTAATTGGTGATTTGAGTTCGACTCTCCCTACGGGCGCTGTAGTTTATATTTTTATTTTCTTGTTCTGGGATTAATTATCCAATAGGAAGGAAATCCCACAAAATGTTTTTCTTGCTTCGCTTCAATGTAGTGGTCATGCATCATTTTAGTTGGGAGCCGAGTCCTTATGCCAGTTACGGTTTTTCAAACATATCATCTTCGGCACAGTGCACATTTCAGCGCATTATCGGCACAGAGATTTGCTAAATAGGCATTGGATTTTTGCAACCTCTTCTATGGGTGCAGTAATCCGTACAAAGGTTGACTGAAAACAGGTTAGCGTGTAGAACTCCGACAGACTTTGCACTGATTTGACAGGTCGCACGAATGTGCAAGTTCGCACAAATGTCGCAGTCATGAGTGCGCAGTCCAATTTAGTGCGCTGCGATTAATACATGAAAACCTATGGCGACTTTTTTTTTGTCATTTCTGAGATAAATAAGCGCTCGCAAACTCCCAATTTGAAATGCCTGATGGAGATAGTAAAATTTTAATCATGTTGTATTGTGGGTCACGTATGTATGTGTACAATTTCGGATTTCATGACGATCGATATATGTATGTATGTACTTAATGCCGTATTCGTTTTCACCACCCGAAAGTGTTGCACCATCCACGCTGAAAACGAGCATGAATCGAGTTTTGCACCCACCTTTGTTGGTGTGCGTGAAATCGGCAGTGTCAACAGAAAATATCAAGCTGTCAAAAATCCATTACAGCTGGTATTTGTTTTCGTTTGACTTCGAAAATTGAAATGAAATTTACTTTAGTTGATCATTGTCTTTTAAATAATATGAAAATTTTAACATGAATTTATATATTATGTGGAATTGAGAAGATTTCAGATTTATTTTGCTTGGTAGATTCGCCTCTGGCTCTGATGATAACTGCAATACCGGCTGATTCTGGGCGGTCTATGCTTGCTGCTGCTGCTAGACTGCAGTCACCCCAGCTTGAAGGTTCCGGTATTTTGAACGTTTATTCCTCGCAAATCTCATCTTCGTTCGAGTACCTATTTCCGTTTTCTGATTACAAAAAAAATTCTTGGAAGTCAAAATGGCGAACTCGGATCGCGGAAGTCGGGGGAGAAAGTTTTGCTAACAGACCGAAACGAACGAAATTCAAGCTCCCAATGCGGGTGTAGTCTCGAACTACCGTTTTTGAAGGGCAACGGGTGGGAATCCGGGACTTGGTGCAACCGAGCATCGTCGCCCTAAGGCACAGCTCGAAGCTGGCTTGTAGCAGAGTAGCTTCGATGCAGCTGAACGCTTCTTGCTGTGGAGACCAACTTATAGGACCCTCCCGAACAAGAAAACTTTTCGGTTTGGGCGATTCCACCAAATCTTTGGGTTGGCCTTTTTGCACTCGGATTTGCTCCTATTTTTTGGCATCGCCTGGAACCGATTGCAGCAAGCCTTCTGGGCACATTTCTTCTTGGGAGCGTTGTTTGCTTTGGAACGTGCCATCCAGGTGAAATTCTCCGCCTCTGTTGGAAACGGCACTGGTATTGAATCCGGAACAAGTTTCCGTTCTTCGGGATAATAAAGAGAAAAAAAAACAGTTCGAACGCAATTTTGCGGTATAGAAATAAACCAACCAGCTGATATTTGTTTACATCGGGAAGCACGTGCTGTCAAACATAATTCGTGATAGTATTGGTGAGAGCGCTAGCAACACCGAATATTTTCAGAGTGTTCCACCGTCCACTTTATGGTGCACTACCAGTGGACTACTCTTCATGAAAACGAGCATGAAAACAGCAAAAAGTGCACTACCGGTAGTGCCCCGGTGCACCACCACTTGAAAACAAATTCTCTATAAGTCAGGCTAAATGTATCCGACCTTGGCACCTGAAACAAGTTTGACACTTTCTTTCAACATACCAACCTTCTCATTAAGAGCACCATTTGACATCCTTTGAAGAATTTACTTGCTAACTTGCTAAGAGCTCAACAAAAATATGTTTTCTCAATGGATCTTTCATAAATGTGAGAAAAATACCAGTAAAGTAGGGGAAAACTGTACAAAAAACACCATCGGGGTAAGATGGCCCAAGCCAATCTTTCTCAAAAAAACACTACCTAACCTATGGCTTGTAATGATGTTTTTCTTAATTTTTATTTTAGCAAACACGGGTTTTCATCATTTATTGCATGAAAAATTCATTAAAACGAATTTAGTTTTTAAAAACAGAAGGATTAATGGAATCAACATGATACTTGTTATTTTTCATGGGTAACATGTAAGGATTTATGGTAAAACAGCCTGCGCAATCTGATGATACTACAGCTTATCGTTTTTCTAGAAGTTGAAATCCATCCAAATAAAAAAAATTATCGTTTTTTCACCTGTATGAACTTTTGGAAGACTATACATAAATATTTTGTTGTATTTTACTAATTTTTCACAAATTTTCACTTAAAACAATCAAAACAAAATTGGACCACGTGTTTTACGTTCATATTTTGAATACTGTTAACTTTTGAGAAAACCCGAATATTAAAATAAAATGCCATTCTTTTTATTTGCTGACTCCCAAATTACGATAAAAATGCATAATTCGGACAAATTTCGTCCTTGTTCGAGTTAAAAAGGTGCACAAATATTCGACTCCAAAAAAATATCCGCCGCCATGTTTGCCGCGATATCAGTCAAGAAACTGAATTTCGTTGCCTACCTAAAGACGTTTTACCTATAAGGATGTGGGAAAGTGTATTTAGAAAAGTGAAATTCAATAAGTTTAGCAATTATAAATGATTTTTTGCCAAAGTATGGTTGGTTTTCAAAAATACGATGAACATATAATTAAACATTTGATGTTTCGATTATTATAATGAATACATTTTGTATAATCATTGTGCTTTTCCCACTACCCTTTTCATATAGTTTCTGTCCACTAGTTTTGGCGTTCTACCCTGAGGTTTGTTTTCTAGCTGTTTAAGTTTTTTTTACAAAAATATAATCAAAATCGTGAATTCATCATATTTTTTTCTTTATGATAATACGTAAATCTGATCCCTGAATCATCGTTAACTTTAAAATTGGTTCTTAGATTATTGATATCGCTGTAAATAGCGATTATGCTTAACGTCTTGTACAGTTTTCCCCTAATCAATGCGGAGCTCTAATTCCTTGGCCGCCGTATCAATTTTTCCCCGTTTCGATGATCCAATTCATGACGACCAGCAATGTGAAATAATTTTTATCCCATTAACGGTAATTTTTTTTAAAACAATGCTCAATTGGCAGTTAAACATTGATGGCTATTCTGCACACAAGGCTACTGATAGAATGAAGTAAACTGAGCGTAAAGGTCGATGGGAAACCGAGCTTTACTCATACAACAAAAAGGCTTCTGAAAACATTGATGAAATTCAGTTGGAAGGCAAGCACAAAACAAGCTTTCATTTAAAAAAGTCGGAAGCGCATTGCAATAAAGAATATTTTAAATTTATTTAAAACGTTAAACTTTTTACTCATCAAAAAAGTGTTAAAACCTCAGTTTGTTTCTGAATATTTTAATGTGAACAAAAATCATTGGTCTAAGAAAGACAACAAAACACTCATCGGGAGGACCGATTTAGAAACGAATTACGTCCGCGAGTGTTTTGCACTTTCGCTATTTTATGAATATCAAATCCTTTGATGGAATCAAATCTGACAAAACATGAGAGTTGTGGAAAATAAAAATCCTTACAGCAGTCTTTGTTGCGAACAGCTTAAAGCTAGAAATATAACTTTAATATAGCATTATTATTTAAATGTAACGGGAAAACGTACACTCAGAAAAATACTATTATGTATGCCATAAGATTCTCTTATGAAGTGGTGCCATAAGAAAAATCATTGAAATTCATATGATTGTTTTATGACGCGAGTGAATTCTGAGTTGATAACTAACTTCAATGTGCGGTTTTTTTTCTTTGCATAAGAAAATCTTAAGGAAACGTATAATATAATGATAAAAATTCTGTTGTTTTCTTAGTACTCTTCACCAAATTTGCACTATGGTCACCATCAGCAGCATATCAACACTCGGTTACAAATTTTTTTTGCAGCATCCGGTTTTTTGGCCTTGTGCTTTTTGCCGGTCAGTATGCTGAAAAGTACACCAAAAATGTAGGGAGTGTGGGGTATCATAGGCTACTTTGTTTTCTTTGCTTCATAACTTCTTTATTATAAAAGATAAAAAGAAAAAAAATGGAAAGGGTTTCTACATTTTAAGGTATTATTGGGCAATTTTTTTAATTTAAAAAAAATATCATCAATTGACTAGATAACGTGCAAAGTTTATGAGTTGATCCAAAACTGAAATTTCATAATTAATTTAGCTATTTGAAAGCATTTTAAGTGAGAAAATAAAAAAAAGAGAGTTGTGTATGATCGAACAATTCCTTAAACCTGGCTCGCGAATGTTTCAGCAAGATTCCTTATATAGGATGGACAAAATATTTTTCATAACTCTTCATTTGGCATAAGAAAACTTTACGGATGGGAAAAACGTATTTTAATTTCTGAATTTAAATAAAAACATAAAAATAAAGGTATCCCAAGATACCCCACAAAATGTCGCCCACGATTCCTCACAAGCTATGATTTGCAAATTTGTTGCTTTTGTGTGAAAGAATATGACAAAACTAAGATCATATGCGTATGAGCATATTTTGTTATGAACTTTGGGTTTTCCATCGATGCGATTAGTGAGTGCTTGTAATGTAAGTAATTTTTTATTTTTTTAAGCTTGATAAATAAAAGAAGAACATGATGCGTATTTAAGTCAACAACATACACTGCCGGCCAAAAGTTTGGAATCACCAGCTAAAAAACATGCAAATTTTGATCGTTCATGTCTCATACATATAGGCATATGGCTAGCGGCATGTTTTAGAAAAGCACTTTGCCTAAACATCAAGGGAATTGATTTAGAAAGCGGTTTGGGGACATTGAGTCGTGACCATGGCCAATCTTACCAGTTTTGGAACGAAATATAGCTAAGTTTTAGGATTATGGCTTGCGGCATATTGGAGTAAGCTTCTTGGCCTCAGCATTTAGGTAAGTGAGAAGCAAGAGTAGCATTAGAAGTGAGACATTAAAAGTGAGACGTGGAAAGTAAGGAGAGAAAGGTGAGTAGTGAGCAGTTGGATGTTAGACCTGAGATGTGAGTAGTGAGAAGTAAGACATGAGACATGGAAAGTGAGACATGACAAGTGAGACGCCTCACTTCGTTATGTCTCAATTCTCACTCCATGGCCTTGGCCACAACGCGGTTTCCCTGAATGGCTTCTAACATGTTTTTTTTAAAGTTTGGCAAAGAGCTCTTCTCAGATAGTCGTGTGTTGATCTGGTAAAATCAACTTTTTTTTACTTCACCAGCATAATCGAAGCCGTTTAATCCAAATTTTTAAATTTCAGGACAAAATCTATAGTAGTTTCTTTCCAACTATTTCTCATTACAATTTGTCTAGGTATATATACTCAACAACGCAAAATTTCTTGGTTTCCTGTTTGATGTTGCCATATGGGAGGGACCAAAGGTTGTCGCACAAAGAGAGGGAGAATGCAGACAAAATCATAGGTCGACTTTTTCACGTATTTGAAGCAAAATCAAGGACAATTTCAATCAGAACTGAACTCAATTGAAAAAGTAAAAAATAAAAATCAAAATTAACATGAAATGCGAATCAACTTTGATTTTCATGAATATGGAACACAATAAAACTTTTTCATAACGTTATAATTTAAGTTTGATCTCACTCGAACAATTTTAAAGTGGTTTTCATTACACTCCAAAACCAGTGTTCAAAAACTGGCGCACTTTTCAAGTTATTTTCAATTATTCAAAAACACGAGCAGGCTTTAACAGATTTGATGATTTTATCACAGAATGACCCCTCTTATTTCAAAACGGTGAAAAGAATTTCCTTCAAAACCAATGTAGAAAACACTACTCAAAAGGTTTGAGTAGTGAGTATCTGGATTCAATACTCATTTCAAGGGTTGTTATTGAGGATTAGTATGGTACCATAATGCACACCGTGTCAAGTCAATGTAATCATGTTGGGATAGTCTGTAACAGCAAAATAAACTTTTCAGGTGCAGAGAACTCATACGACCCAACATATAAAGATGCTGTTTCAGATAGGTAAGGGAAGGGTTATTTACGCTTAAAGGAAACCCTACTTGGCAAATAGGATTGATGAACGAAAACATGTTTCAAAATAACACAGATACACAAATAAAAATGGAAAGGGCTCACCGATATTTTGTACCAGCTGAGTTCTTGAATAACTTGAAATGATGGGATCGATGCTGCAGTGATTTAATCATCTTCTATGATATAAGTATCCTGGTTCCTTTGAATTGCCACTTCCGGTTCTTTGAAATTTCTTCACTTCTTTTGTATCACAATTTCATATCATCCGTGTGATGTTGGGTTTTCGGATGTGAGAGAAACGCGTCTTTTAGTACCGACAGACTCAAAAAAACTAACTTGTATTCAGAGGTATCTTGCAGTCGTTTTCTCCATAGGGACAAGGTTGTACATTTACAAGGTGTGTTAGATAAAATCAAGGTTCATAGAATTTATTATGTAAAATGGGAATTTAGTCGACACTACACTCCTCCCTTTCTTTAAACTATAAAATGGTTTTGATGACGTAATCTTGAAGATAGGCCGGTTGCTTAGATTCCCGTTGTAGTCTGGGTCTTACTACTCCATTGTCCGGTGCATTTTGGTCGGATCCACCCTTGATGAGAACTCCATTGGTTTGAGTGCTTGAAGTAGGGTTTGAGACTCCTGGTTGTGAGTTGTTAGGTGAAGAGTGTACCATATCGTTCAATCTGGCTGATGACCCTGGAATGAGCTTCTTAAGATGAGTTGAATTTCGATGTGTTATTTTTCCGGATTGTTTTGATTCTATAGTAACGTCGCTTCCATTCCTCCCTTTAACTACAAACTCCTCTGGATCAAACGTTGTAGATAGCTTATTATCTTTCTGGATACGCTTTGCAACAACTATGTCTCCTTCCATCAAATGACTTTCTCTGGCGTTCCGTCTTTCATTAGCGTACTCCGAATTTTTGAACTTTCTACAAATATCACGATCGACAACTTCCTCTAAAACTTTGTTTTCATTTGTTATTAATCCTGGAAGTTTGTCTTTAATTACTCTTCCGAACATTAGTGTGGATGGGGCGACCCCGGTAGTTGAATGTGGTGTCGAGTTTTGCATTAATATAAACATTCGAAGATCCCATTTCCAATCCCGACTTCCATCCTCTTGGCTAATTTTTAGGCGTTTACCAATTGTTCGATTCATCCGCTCTACTTCGCCATTAGCTTGCGGCCAGTATGGAGTAGTTTTAACGTGCTTGATGTTAAATTGTTTGAAAAACTGTCTCATTTCTGAACTTATAAATTGTGGGCCATTATCCGTTTTAATGCATTCAGGCATTCCAAATCTACAGAATGTTTCATGAAGAACTTTAACGGTCAGGGCAGCGGTAATTTGCTTCATGACAATAACTTCGGTGAACCTACTATAATAATCTACAAGGACCAGCAAGTTGTGCCCCGAGGGCAATGGTCCCAAAAAATCTGCAGCAATATACATCCATGGTTTATCTGGCATTTTCGTAGAATGCATAGGCTCTGGTGGTTCCAGACTGGAAACTAACGTACATAATTTGCATTTCTTAACGAAATCTTCCACATTTCTATCCAATTGAGGCCACCACACTTTTTGACGAAGCTTTCTTTTCATCACAACCATGCCTGGATGTGTTTCATGTGCTATTTCTAACATTTTGTAACGAAGTGCTCTTGGGATTACAAGCCTGTCTCCTCTCATTAGAAAATTTTTAGTCTCACATAGCTCTTGACTGAACGGTTTGAATTCTCGTGAATTGTCAGTCCATATCCCGTCACGTAGACTTTTAATAGTTTCCTGAATCTCTTGGTCGTTCAGGGTTTCGGTTTCTACTTCTTCTATTGGAATTGCATCCGGCACATCAATTGTTGCAAGTTGATAAATGCATGCTTCCCCCGCTACATCAAAATCAATAGGTAATCCTACTGAAAGTCGTGAGATAGCATCAGCAAGATTGTTTTCTCCCGGTTTATAAATCACTTCAAAGTCATAAGCCTGCAGGCGCATAACCCATCTCTCGATTCTGGCACATGGTTTTGCTCGAGTTTTAAATAAATACTGTAAAGGTTTACAATCGGTAATGATTTTGAATCGGTTACCCAAAAGATACAATTGGAATCTGTCCACGGCCCATACCAGTCCGAGCGCCTCTCTTTCAGTTTGAAAGTATCGTTTCTCGATTTCGGTAAGAGCTTTGCTCGCAAAGGTAATGATTCTACTGTCATTATTCTTATTCTTTTGCAAAAGAATAGCCCCTAAGCCTACTGGACTGGCATCTGTAATCACGAAAATTGGATCTTGAGGGTCGAAGTACCCTAGAAATGTGGAATTACATACAGCGTTCTTTATTTCCTCAAAAGATAGGTCATGTACGTCTGTCCATTGGAATTTTTCTCCTGTCTTCAACAATTTGCGTAATTCGCTCGTTTTATCGGCTAGATTTGGGATAAATCTTCCAACGTACGTTATTAACCCCAGAAAACTCCGGAGTTCTGAGATGTTATTCGGACGACGGAATGACTGAATGGCATCTACTTTGCTTTCTGTTGGTCTGATTCCTTTTTCGGATAACTCATGACCAAGAAACTCTATACGTGGGACATTAAAAACGCATTTTTCTTTGTTCAGCAGAATACCATACTCCTCAAACCGCTTGAGAAGTAGCTTAAGTCGTTCATCGTGCTCCATTTCATTTCGTCCTGTTACTAACACGTCGTCCAGATAAACGGTGACGCCTTTCAATCCGGCTACTATCGACTCCATAACTTTTTGGAACAACTCTGGGGCACAACATATGCCAAACATAAGACGTTTGTATCTAATAGCAATAAAATAATTGGGTTACGGTTATTTGTTAAGATATAAGAATAAAACAAATGAATTCTATTATTTTCTAAATTTTATTTTTATTAACCAACATCAGTCAAATGTAGTTCCCATTCTACAGCCTTACCTGAATAACCCCTGCTTGGTTATGAAAGTTGTAATCTCTCGAGAGCGTTCTGATATTTCAACCTGATGGTACGCTTCCTTTATGTCGACTTTGGAAAATCTCTTGGCCCCGCTTATTCCACCAAAAAGCTCTTCTAAGATAGGAAGTGGATGAGTTTCTCTGAGAACCGCTTCATTTGCCTTTCGCATATCCACACATAGACGAATTTCACCAGAATCTTTAATTATCGGCACTACCGGCGACACCCATGCTGATGGTTCACGTACTTGCTCTATAATACCTTGCTGAAGTAGGTATTCCAGCTTGTTTGCAATCTTCTCTTCAAGAGCGAATGGTGCTCTGCGGTAAGCTTGTTGTATTGGTTTAACATTCGGGTCTATTGGAATTTCTACCATAACACCGCATATTTTTGGAAATTCGTTCGGAATGCATTTGACAGAATCGATGTTATAGCCAATTTTCAGGACCTTTAGTTCTTTAGCCGTTGTGTCACCCAAGAGATTTTGTTTCCCATTAGCAGCGACATAAAAAGTACTCCAAGTTTTATTATTACCAATCGCAATTTCCGCAGTGAACATTCCAATCATCTTGAGAGGTTTTTCTGAACCATAAGCTTTGAACTTTCTATCGACGTGTTCCTGGAATTTAAGACATGCATCCGATTTTTGTAGTAACTCCCACGTTTTTTCGTCTATCAGATTTGCAGCAGCTCCAGAGTCGATAGCCATCGCAATTTCTACTCCTCCCACTTTGAATTGGAAGACATTTTGACCCATCACGTAACAGATTTCGTCGTTTTTCTCCATACAAATCTCAGTTTGTGGAGTGTTGTCACTATATACCGCTTTCACTCTCTTAGCAGGAGGCTGATGTTCCGTTTCTGATGCATTTCTCTTTGTACACCATTTGAAAAAGTGTCCAAATCTGTCACACTTTCGGCATTGGGCGTTTTTGGCTTTACATTGTTCCGAATCTTTTAAATGACCTCTTTGTCCACATCCGAAACAAATTCTGTTTTCCATGGCCACAGCTTGAGTGATCGTAGCTCGTCTGAAATAACGAGAGTCGTCTCTGTTCTGAACCAGCCTATTTCTCTGCTGATCATAACCATGATTTGTTCTCATAGAATACTGGTTGGCATCTCGATACGGCATCCAAGTTTCACGCTGCTCATAGTTGTAGTTCATCGAACGTTGTTGAGGTCTTGTATATCGGGTGCTTGAATGTCTTGGTGGGAATAGAGGGGGTCTTGAGCGATGTACTTGGTTAACTTGTTCATTGTATCGATTCGACATATTTGTCATTGGATGCGCTAGTAGTTTACATTGTAACTCAACGTTCTCCAATGTACTACCCATAGCCACCACTTCGCTCAAAGTACGATCTCGCTCAAGAGTTTTCTTACGTAGCGTTTCCGAGGAACATTTTTCAGCTATTTGATCAATAAGGTTTGTCTCCATGGCTTCAGGATTCCATTCACAGCGATTTGCTTGAACTCTTAAGCGCATGAAAAAATCATTGAATCTTTCTCCAGGCTCTTGTGAGATTCGTCGGAAAACGTTCCGTTCATATGTCCGTCTTCGGGTAGGTTCAAAATGAGTATCCAACTTTTCAATAGCCACGTCATAAAAAGTGGGTTCCGGAGTTACATAACGAACATCATGAACTCCTGGAAGATTTTCAAAAATGTCCTGCAAGTCTGGCCCTCCAAGGTATAATAACTGGTTTCGTTTTTCTCGTTGTCCGATAATTGAGTTAGCTTCAAAGTAGTATTCCAATGACCGTTTCCACTTTCTCCATTCGGATGCTAATTGAGATTGATCCACTCGACTAGCTTCAAATTGCTTAATCGGGCGAAGGTTTTCCATTCTATTGAAGACAAAAAGAACAAACATGTAACAACAAAATGGAAAGCAAGTGTTCCCACAGAAAGTTTTGCTTCATATTCTCTTGAGTCTTGAGTTCCAAATTTACAAATTGTAACCAATTCCCGAATCTTTTGGATACATTATCTTTTTTTTTTTTTAATTCACTTCCAAATCTGAACTTCTAATTGCACCTGATTCTCTTAACAGCTCGTATTTTTTTTTTTCTAATTTACCAATCCATTCCCAAAACTCAGTGAACACCAATCAATGTTCTTTCATACAACATCCTTTGACTCAAAATCCCTCTTGAGCGAATCCGACCCTCGGTCCATTTCACTCAGAATAACACCCACCGTGCGTTATTGAAACAGTTCTTTTTTCCCACTTACACATCCTCGTTGTCATCAATGTATCCGACTCAATGTCATTTTGGTATTATTATCTCGTGATGCTTCTTCCAAGTTTTATTCTTTACCGTTCAATGCCCCGTACATGTCTCAGTGAATTCCCTATATGAATCCGACGTTCAGTCCCTTTCATATGGTCTGTTGTATTGGTACTTCTAGTGCAATCAATTTGACGAAATCCAATATGAATCCGACTTGCAGTCCCTTTCATTTGGCCTTCTGGTATTGGTGGTTCCATTTCAATCGTCTGATTTTCTCTCCCATATACATTCAAACTATAAAGGTGAATCCGACACTCGGTCCATTTCACATTTAATTTCTTTCAATGTGTGCTTTTTACAGATCAATCACGCAACGCAAGTTTCTAAACCGTCAGTTTTCTTCTAAATACTACTGATTATTTTGAAAAATATTCTCAAAGAAATTTCTAATTAAAAAAATCAAATGATTCGTAAATATTGTCCTACGATTACCAGGTCATTCTCTCCAGTAACATTTAGTCTGCTTTTCGCATTCCAAAAATCTTCCCCCATTGTACAGTAAATATAAATTTTCTACTTACGGAGACGTCGAAATATTTGGAACCATGTGCTTCTCTGTTATTCCATACTTTACCTTGGCACAGACGATTTAAACCAACACTTTTCAAAGAGATATTCGTTTTAGAGTTAAACCCATACATTAAAAAAAAACACTCATTTCTAGTTTCCCCATAAGCCAAACATTTCTGAGAGATATTCTCACGAATGGTTATTTGCACACTACCAGCGTTCCAAATCATACTCCGCTCCTCTCTCGTTAATTTTTCTATCGCCCCACAATTACATTCCTAGAGGCTTGCTCTCATAACCCGTTACCTTCACACTATTACCACCATATCATTCTATTTCCGCTTTTAAAAATGTTCTTCCATGCAACACACGAGGCTTGTTAGATATGAAAGCTCTCATACTATCAATTTGAACAATTTTCGCCATTTTCACCATACCTCATTTCAATTTCTGAGGATTTTTCATTTATTTCCCTTCCCACACCATCACTAACGGAATCAATTTCAACTTTTTCAGATTTTTTTTTTGTCGACTTTTTTTTTTTTTTTTTTTGCTCCCTTTTCCATTTACCCATTTTCACACTATCACATTATCTAAACCATACTATTTCCGGTATTTTAATTTTCTTTCCCAACTTTTCCCCCCAAACTTTTCGACACTTATTTAATTCTTAATTTTTCTGGACTTTCCAAGAAACGCCTTTTCTTTCTTTTCACGGCATTTATTTAACGGTTTCAATTTTTTTCAAATCATATTCTCAGCATGATTTACTTTCACTGCAATTGTTAACACGCAATTCGCTTTTGAAACACCTCTCCCGATCCGCCATTTTTGTGCCAATCAAGCCTCTTCAATTTTGAAAAGAAACAAAACTTTCCGAAAGAAACGATTTCCAAAACTTGTGCACTACTTACGCGCTACGCTTGACCGAATCCGTATATTTTCGAAAAAATATTTCACCCTCGTCGCCAAAATGTGATGTTGGGTTTTCGGATGTGAGAGAAACGCGTCTTTTAGTACCGACAGACTCAAAAAAACTAACTTGTATTCAGAGGTATCTTGCAGTCGTTTTCTCCATAGGGACAAGGTTGTACATTTACAAGGTGTGTTAGATAAAATCAAGGTTCATAGAATTTATTATGTAAAATGGGAATTTAGTCGACACTACAATCCGGAACCTCTACTTTAATTTGAAGCGTGGTCGTACCCTCCGTTTTTAATACCGGTCTCATAGGAAAAAAATCGAAAAAAAAGTATACCCTATATTAATGAAGATGTGTTATGTTCTGATAAAACTGAAAGGTAATCTAAAAATTTTGAAACGACAAATGAGTAATAGAAAAGAAATCTGTTACCTTACCTTTGAAATAAGATTCAGGTTAGTTTTCTTTTAATTTTATCCTACAAATGCTATAAAAAATATGGAAGTATCGATCACCAGCTAGTAGCAATTGTTTTGGCAATGATCCCTCTCTTCCCCTCTAAAAAAAACGATACTCATCCGTATTTTTCAATTCCGGATCCCTTTTTTCTGAAGGTTGTTGTCTCTCGAAGAGTCGTTTTGATCTGGTGGGCATCATTTGAATTCGGTGGCCTCAGCTTTTCCTGGCGCTCCTGCTTTCCGCAAAATCCGGGGGACAATCCAAAAAGAAAAATAAACTGATTCTTCTTCAAAACTTGATTTTTCTTGAAAATTTAAAAGCACATCTACTAAGAAAAGTTACAAGTTATTAAAGAAATTCTAGTAATTGCGGGTATTTTGTAACGGTTTTTTGCCGCTTGGGAGGATTGTATGTGTCCGGATAGAATCATCATCCAATGTATGCAGAAAGCTTATGAGTTTTCCATGAAGTTAAAAGAGTGTGAGGAAAAAGGGGCGGCTTAAAAGCGGTACTCTATTTCCTGTTGTAATTCTCCAGAATAACTAAATATTCTGTTCTAACAAGATATGTATTCTGTTAGCAAGATCAACATACTTTTAAAAATTATTTGTGACGTTGTTGTAGTCCTTTTTTTTCTTAAAATAAGTCAATATTTTGTTTTATTCATCTTTTGAAAAAGGTTGTGTGACCATTGGAGATTTTAGATTTCAGTCCTTCAGAATCGGCAGAATCTTTTTTTTCCCAAGGATTCATGCACATCTTGTTCAATCTTCCGAACTTAGAAATGTTGGAAATTTTCACCGTCTTACATTTATCTTAAAAGGTAAAAATTCTGATAATTTTTTGTTTTGAATAATCTTTTCTGCACCTGTATTCGTGATACCTCTTGTTTTTCCTAAAGGTGGTAATGAATGTATGGAAAAAAATCGGCAACGAATTGAAAAAAAAACCGACTAAGGTACACCGGGGTAAGTGTGGACGTTTTTTCGTATAGTTCAACTTTAAAAAATCATTAAAAAATCAGCAGTGGATCAATTCTGACAAAATCGCATTCAATGTGATGCAGAACATGTTGTTTACAAATGCTGAAGAGATGAGCTTGATAGACGAAAAGCGAAAAAAGTTATCACGTGAATTGTTATGGACTGCTGGTGTCTTCACTTACCCCGCTTTATGGGGCGCTAGATTTTCCCTTTGATTTCAACAAATTTGGGTTTTCTTGGTTGAATACGTTACTTAATTGCTCGAACCGTTCAAAATTTTGAAAATAGTTCATGGTAGTGATATTTGTGTGTAGTTTGTATATGCTTTTTCCAGAAAACACAAGTACTTTTCCCAACTTTTCATGATCCGAATGCTAAATAAAGCTACATATAATGTATTGAATGAAGGAGAGAAAATTGAAAAAATGTGTTAACATCAAGAATGTATAAAGCCGGCCCTACTTACCCCAGGTAGGGTTTGGAGACAACATTTTAGATTTTTGAAAATAAACTCTTTTTTCTTAATTTTATATCGTCGTTTCTTTTCCTAACTGGTTGTTTCTAATGTAAGGATTGTTTCAATGTAGAGTTTTTCGTCAAGAGCCAGCTAGTTTACGAGAAAATTGCGAATGTAAAAGATGCACATCAACTCCACATCGTAGTTAAAAATAGAAAATTAACGAAAAGTCACCGTAAACATCCGTTAATGTCGGAACCGTATCTCTTTTACAGTTATTGGATAGATTACAAGTAAATTTAACATTCTGCAATAAAAGTTTGAAAAAATAGTTGACAGTATTGTTTTAATAGCCACCGTCCCCACTTACCCCGGTGTACCTTATCTACATTTGTTGAGTTGCCCAAAAAATTTATCTGTACATATGTTGACTTGCCCAAAAAAAATATCGGTGCATTTCACCTCAATCGGACATAATGTAGAGGTACCTTTTCGATTTGTAGATCCTCAAAAATCATCTGCTTTCCATTTTAAATCACTTTTATAACACCTCGAGTGGAGCACAGGGATAGATCTAAAAAACGTGTAATACATACCTGCACATTTTTTCTTATTTAGACTTTGAACTAGCAGATTTCGGAACTCTCCCAAAAAATACCCAAAGCACTTTCCCTTGCTGGTCACCATTTGGCCTCTTGTAGGCAGATTACTACAATATAGTCCAAGTTCATTGGCAGTAATTTTTCTTCCCCGCTAAAAATTATAATCAATTAACCCAGAATACATCCTGCTGAGTGGATTGTCCACTGAAAAAAAAAAACTTATCCGTTTGCTTCGGGAATATATAAAAGGACACTCCCGGCTGGAAGCGCTACAATAGTAAACCAAAAACCGGCGCAGATCGATCTGTTTCTCGACCATCAGTTGGTTCGAAGCAAAAAGGCAAACAGCATTCTCGGGTGTGAGCCGATTTTGCCTTTCCCGCGGGTCTTTCTGATTCGAGGAAAACTGTTAGTGGCGGTTAGTGGTGAATCCGGTGCGTAGATTTTCCGGGCGGGTGCCGGCGGTTTAGTGCTCGATAAAAAGGTCATAAAAAGTGATACTGAGTGGATTTGTAATCATTGGTTCATATGAACTGATTTCTGAAATAAGATTTCAAAAGTGTCCTAGGCGAATCTGTGATATTCAATCCTGTTGGAGTGGAGAAGGATTCAATCAACAGGTATGTTACGCTTTGAATTTGATGAATCAATGACAAATGTCGTGGAAATTAAGCGGTTGGACTCAAGAATAGTCATTATTAAAAACCAAAATGTCTCAATCCAATTTCATCGTCAAAAGGTTTTAAAACTTGTTGGAAAAATTATTGACGAACGTACGAGTGTAGTCGATAGGGATAATCTTTCAGAAGTTGTTGTTTCGATTTAAGACGATTTAATCCTGGCTGCCGTTGCCTGTTGCAATCACTTCAACTTCTGGTAAAGTAATTAGAAGTAAACATATTACCAATGCATACCTATTTTTTTTATTTTACTACTTAACTTTCTTAGCCTGTTGATAACAATTTAAGTAACATTAAGATGGTCAAGTTAATAGTTTTGGCTTGTGTTTACTGGAGATGTACCGAATATTCGGTCGGCCGAATATTCGGCGCCGAATACTGCCAAAAAACCGTTAAGCCGAATATTCGGCTCACCGAATAGTTGGGCTAGGTATTCAGCCGAATAGGCCGAATAAGGCCGTATATTAATTTTTTTAAATTCAAACAAAAACAGACCTCTCAAATTTTTCAACTGATGTTGGATAATTTATAAAAAAAATCCAAAAGTAATGTTGAAAAAGCTGTAAAATAACCAAAAACTTATGGTTCCAGTAACGCATTTTAGGTGTACCCGTGTATTTTTCACTGTAAATAGCTTTATTTATTGATAATACTTCTAAATTCTAGAAATTTCTAATTCTAAAGTTCTCCACAAATTCAAAAGCTATCAAAATAACTTTAAAATTTGTATTTCACATGTAGAATATGTTGTCCAGGCTACAAATATTCTCAATGGAAAGAAGTTGCGATTTGTTTATGTTAGTTTTTGTAGTTACAAAACTGTTTGTTTACATTTAGCTTATATGACGTAATGAAAGCTCACGCGAGATTCAACCTCCAAAATGAGTTAATTTTCATTTAAAATTTATTATTTAGAACTGAATCCTAAGTAACATTCATTGTTTTGCAAGGCTCTCCACTCCAGGCTTTTTATGAAACATAAACTTGGTCTAACGTTTTTGATTCTAAAATCCGCCGAAAAACGTCGATGAATTAAATCACATTAAAGCGCGGCGATCAACAAAATTCCAAAACTTGGTCTAGTACACTGTTATAAAACTTTAAATGTTGCTTGGAAATGTTTAGCAACAAGTGAGTAAATTTTGGAAAACTGAACCCGAATTGAAACGTGATTAAAATTTTGAATGCGCAGTATAATATCTCGCTTGCTTTTAGTGGAACCTTATGCGGAGGGGGTTTAACCATATCTCATGACACCAAAAAGAGTACCTTCATTGAGATCATTTATCCAAAAAGTCAGGAGAAACGTTAAACAGAAGAATTCCACTTATCCGAGCTCTGTTTTTCTAAGCTCCAGCTTTATCCCAGCCATCAGGTTGACACAAGACCCATACATTACCGAAATTTGCGGTTAGTATGCAAAAGGAAGTACAGTAGAACCTCGCTTAACAGAGCTAGTCGGAAGAGGAAAAATCTTAAATAAGTTAAACCTCGGATTAAACGGAATACATTGACAAACCCTTTTTTCTCTGGTATTGCATATCATCCAGGCGCATAGCTCGGTTCTTACATGGATTCTATTTTTCTATTTAATCGACGTTTCTGGACAGATTAGATTTTAAACTTGCCAGAGATGTCAATTAAATAGCTAAAAATATAAAATATATTTTTACATCAATTTTGGATAAAAATGGTGGCTCCGATAACCGGAGCTCGGATGAGCGGGGTTCATCAGCACATAGGATTTCGTGGCACCGAGGTGGCACCGAGATATTTCAATTTACCAAATACTGTTAATGTCTTGGAGGTTCTGTGACTCACATGACCATTATAAGTTTTCTTTTTAAATATCCTAGTGTAGAGATGTACCGAATAGTGGTATTCGGCTAACGGCCGAATACCGAATATTGACCTTTTCAACTATTCGGCCAAACGAATATTCGGCCGAATATTCGGTCGAATATTTTGTTGAATTTTCATTAGAAATACTTCTATTTCTACTGCTATTTCTAATAGAAATCTTCTATTTTTGCCATCTTAATGTCCCTCATGTTTTTAAGTCGATTATTTCCAACCAGATGTATAAGATCTTTTTTTTGTAGAAGTCTCTTTGATTTTCAAAATGTCACCATTAACTGAAAGGACTTGTCGCTTCTAGGATGTTTATCTCAAAAGAGATTTGATTCCAGTAAAATCTGGGACAAAACATGTCAAAACAGGTGTTAAGTTATTTTAAATTGCGTTTTTTATATCAAATTAGTTGAATGTCTAATGCTAGATGTCATCAAAATACTTGCCGAAAAGAACGTCACGTATTCACATGGCCGGGTTTAAAAGATATTTTTAATTTGTAGAAGAAAGGGAAAATCTGAACAGAAAATATGCATTATTCTCAAACATATAAGAGGAAAAAGAAATAAAACTACTTGAAATTTAAAGTTTTCATCGAACTACAACAGCAGGGTTTAAATCGTATCTAACGAATAAATTTACTCCAAAAAATCGTTTAGTAGCAGGAAATTTCAAATTTTTTTAGAGATATTTTTTTTTATTTTATTCAGCAAAAAATCTTGATAAACTCGAAAAAAAACCGAAAAGTTTTTTAAAAAAATGGGGCCATCCCGGTCGGATACAGCTTTTCTCGAATTTTTTATTTGGTTTTAGGCAAGCCTGGATATATCAAGGAAATTTGAAATAAACGATAATCGAAGTATGAACCTATCTACAGTGAAAAATACACGGATGCATCTGAAATGTTAAACTGAAACTATAAGTTTTTGATGATTTTGAAGGTTTTTCAACATTACTTTTGGATATTTAATAAATTATCCAACATCAGTTGAAAAATTTTAGATTTTTTATTGTAAAAACTTTGAAATATAAATATTCGGCCTATTTGGCCGAATACCTAGCTCAACTATTCGGTGAGCCGAATATTCGGCTTAACGGTTTTTTGGCGGTATTCGGCGCCGAATATTCGGCCAACCGAATATTCGGTACATCTCTATCCTAGTGCATATTAATAACTGATTGCACACTCAAAGGCGCTTATTATTCTCACTGTTTATCACGATTTAATATGCATGTTTTCACCGAGAACAGACGTTCAAGCTCGAACAAAAAATCTTAAAAAAGTGTGTAAAATTTCAAATTCTGACATCCAAAAAATACGTTGAAAATTGACTTGAAACAGTGCCATCTATTGAGCCGTTCAAAAGTTATGAATCAATTCATGTGCTCAGTTTTCGAAAAGGCGTAATCGTATATGAAATCATTAATAATAATTGAACTAGTGTCGCTCTAAATTAGAAGATAAATGCAATAAGAGTTTCTTTTGACGAGACATAATTTATTTTATACGGTTTTTGCTTTTTCGGTGAGTGAAACAATTTTTTTTTTAATTTACGTAACGTTTCGGGTTCCTTTTCTTCACCCATCATCAGATCTCCCCCCGAGTAACCCGAAACGTTACGTAAATTTAAATAAAAACTCACTGATAAAAGCCAATAAGTAAAAACCGAATAAAGCACCGGTGATAAACTTTCATTCATTCCTTTATTTTTGCACTACTGAGGCATTCGAAATTACTAACAGTTTTACAGTAAGTTTTTGCACTTCTTGAACGGTTTTCATGAGAGGACGAATCGGCTATATCTAGTCAATTAGGAAGAATCTTGACGATCAGTCTTACCTTATTTTTTTGGGAGCTTTTCTTGCAATTTTTCAACTTTTCTCGTAAGGAATTACAACATATATCAGCTAAACATTAACCTGGAATCTGTTCCAATGATGAACATTGGTCTTGACAATCATCACACAACGAAAAATTTCCTTATTCAATTATTTTCAACGATTGTTAATAAGCATGTCTAGGCAGGGCAAAACGCGCCATGTCCGTTTATCTTTAAGCATGTTTCATATTTGTTTAAATTTATATGCAGTTTTCATCACAACAATTTTAAGGATATTTATATGTTGAATTGGAAAACATAACTTAAATATAAACCAATATATTTAAAATTCCTGAGCTTAATATAGATTTAATTAACTATTCACAAGAACGTCAGTATATCTGGCAGCACTGCGCGTAGCAATACATTTTTCCATCTGTGAAGTAGAAAAGAAGTGTTTTTACCTGGCAAACACTTTCGGAGGCCCTTGAATTAATAAACACTTATTATTCGTTGAACGGCGCGTTTGGGTAAACACATATGCGTACTTTGCCCCAAACGAAATGAAAATCATACTTTAACGACTAAGACGTATATAATTGGTATAAATATTCCTGTTTGTATATTTCTGGTGAACAACAGTCCCTTTTTCAAAACTATTGTCGAATTTACTGGATTACATTCTTCATTTACGAGTAATGAAAGATTCTTCTTAACGTGGGCGTCTTACTCCCAGTTCCCCTATCACTTTTGTATCCCATTGTCCTAGCTTGAAGGAAATAGTCCTATTTGCCACTGGTAGTGTTCGTGATATTATTCTGGTTGTTTCACAAACACTTTTCAGTTCTGGGAAAATCAACCTTAAAAAACGACCATGTTTGTCGACCGGCTGCCCGTTTTTTGTACCGAAAGTTTTTGAGGTTAATTGTCCCGACTCATCTGTACACTCTCAGCAAGTGTAATGAGAAATGTCAAAAACAGCTCTATAGCGATCAATTTTAAAGGTATTTTTCCATTATGCAACCGGACGAAAGTGTTAACAGCATCTTTTTTTTTAAACTTGCCAAACAATTCATGCGACCTGTTTGAAACTGAATAAAATTTTATTTTTTTTCTCAGTTCAGTCACAGAGAACAGACATACAAGCTAGCCCACGAAAGTTGTGTAAAAATCCCAACACCCTTTTTGAACCAATTTTTGTCTTTTGACTGGGCCACCAGATGTCTCCAAACACACCAAAGAGAACTGTCAAAACAAAGATGACCAAGTTTCAGTCAGTCTTCTATAGGTCGTATGTGCTGCTTAGCAAGCTTAAAGAAAATCGCTGTTGAAGTTTCGTTCGAAAGTTGATGAACCATGTTGCATGAATAAAAAAATCATAAAAGTTAGATATTATCTTTTTCCTTCAAATTTGTTAGAAATACATAGTTTTAAACAGCTGGATGCTAAAGTGATATGTGAAAGTAACCCGCTTTGAAATGCCTAGAATCAATACTGCTGGGTAAGACTGATCGTCAAGAATATTCTTGTATTTGACTGGACATAGGTGATGCATTTTCTTACATAAATTACTGTTCAAGAAGTGCGAAAACTTAAACCGAAGCTGTTAGATATCAAAACTGTCATAGTAGTGCAAAAATAAAGAAAGTGAAATTTCGCCCAGTTAAAAGTAACTCTGATTTCATTTATTTAGCAATACATTAAAGCCGTCCATTTTACTGAGACATTGGATTCATTTTTTGTAAGTTCATATACGATTACGCCTTTTTGAAAACTGGGCACTTTAAAGTTGATTTGTAACTTTTGAACGGCGCGATAGATGGCACTGTTTGTAGTCAATTTCTAACGTATTTTTTGGGTGATAGTATTTGAAATTTTACACACTTTTTTGATGATTCTTTGTTCGAGCTTGTACGTCTGTTCTCTGTGGTTCAGTTTTGATAGTTCTCTTTGGTGTGATTGGAGACATCTGGTGGCCCAGCCAAAAAACAAAAATTGGTTCAAAACGAATGTTGAAAATTTTACAAAAAAATCGTAGGCTAGCTTGTACGTCTGTTCTCTGTGATGTTTTTTAAACAAAATGTTGCAATTTGTTGTAAGCTTCGTATCGCTTGCATAAGATGTGAAAAATTTTCATAAAAAGGAAGTAATGTGTTGGTTTTTCTGATCAACGCATCCTTTTCAACAAAAAAAGAGTACATTGGTTCAATTGATTATTGACTTTTATCACTTTGGTGAAGACTGATTTGGCCACATTTAACGATTTTGCTTTTTCTGCATTAGTGTATTTTCACGACGCATGTACAAAATTTTGATTCGTAGCTCCACTTGCTTGGATGCCATGTTGATAACTAAAGATTTAATGTCAAAATTCAAACAGAAGCATCATTCTACACACATACACACCTACAAAATGAGGGGTGTTAACCGGCCTATAAGCTGATAGGATCTGTTGAAAATCGGCCCCCACATTTTGCCCGCCGCTCGTCGAATAACACCTTCTAGTGCCACGTTGAACATCACGCAGCAGGAAAGACCATCGCCTTGTCGAAGCCCCTTGTGCGATTCGATTGAACTCGACAATTCATCAGAAATCCACACACAGCACTGAATTCCATCCATTGTTGCCTTATCAGACTGGTCAGCTTTCCGGGAAAGCCGTTTTCGTCTCTTCGCGGAAACATAAAGTTTTGTTGAGATCCTACACTCAGGCAAATTCTTATTATAATTTTCATAAGATACGTCTTATTAAGCGCCTTTTTGAGTGTAAAATCATTTTTCATAGGAGTCTTATGGCATTCTTTCAATTTTCACACGAAGTTTTCATAAAAAATATAAGAAACGGCATTGTGAAAAAATAATGAACACATTCATTCCATCAATCACGACGAAGTTGTAGATGTGGTGAACTTTAATTTTCTCTTTATTTTCACGTTAGTTTTCTTTTTTACTCAGATTTAACAAAGCAGTTTGTTTGTGGTAAATACAAATAAACGATTAACAATTTTAACTAAAATCTCATTATTTCGTTAGTATAATAGTCGGCAAATCGTAATCCTCCTGAAAATGCAAAACTTATTAAACGGCGCCCGATTGAGTACCCAACCTGTGTTTTCATTTTAATCTTTTGCACTTGAACTTAAACCTCGCTCAACAATCAAAACATTTAGAAACTAACAGTTACAGGTATAACTTCGATGACATTGACGGGCAGGCTACACTACTCTCTGATAAATATATGTACATACAGGAATCGGGAACGTTCGACGACAATCAGTCTATAGTTCTTCAAGCCTCAAGCTGTTTTGCGGAATGACTATCATGTTTCAGAAGTACCAATCGAACCTTTTTCTCATTTCATTTCGTTAGTTTTTCACATTTCTACTTCAGTTGTACCTAATTGTTATTGTTACTAATTGTTGTCATCATCTTTGTACTTACGTTACCAACACTCAAGATGGCAACAAGTAGTTTTAAATGACCAGTATCTACAAGATTTCAAAATTGGTGACTTAGTTGAATAGACAGGTTTACTCTTCTTGATAGTTTGTTCTCTGACGTAAAATCGTACGATTCGTCTATTGTATTAAACTTACCTCTATCAGTCGCACGAAGCGCTCACACCATAACCTCGTGTCGTTGAACCGAATGCTAGCTAATTGCTCTGTACTGTAAACCTCATAGATTAGGTTACCCAATGTTGACTGACATCATGTTTCCTTTCAAATGCTGATTGTAGGTATATTTCACTTGTGGTGAAATATGCATGTTATCATGTTTTTCAACATGAGCCTTATCACGCTTTAAAGACGTGTTCGAATTCTTTTCAACTACGCTGTGTTGGTCAACTGTGCCTTCATACAGCAGCTGAATTGATGTTTGTCTTTTTTATTTTGAGGGTACACAATCTAATCGGCCAATTCTTTGGGTACATCACAATTATGCTAGCTAATCGTACCATACTGTTCAGGTCACATTGAATCACCGGGTAAAAAAACCAGGACTAATTAAATAGGATTTTCTGGATAAATCCTAATGCCAATTGGTTTTTTCCAACGACGTTGTCGATTGCCAACATTTGTTATCGCTCTGAGTGATTTATATATTTTGATAAAGTCTGTCCAATTCTCTAACTGACCGCATTCGGAATCCCAATTGGATTATTTTAAATAAAAATCCCAATAAATTTCAGTGACAACTGGAAAAAAACCTGTTAAGCCAGTCTGATCTAGCAAAAGATCATCAAATTAGCGGTCAGTTCCCCCGGATCTATCGGTCTTGGAACATCCAAATAGCAGGAAACGAACTATGAGCCAATCACGTGAGGTGTTCCGTTTGTTTGGAACCGTTCCCTCGGGATGGCCACAGCGAAATCTCGTGATTGAGCTTATCGCGTGACGTGCTCGAACGTGTGTGCGGCACTTATCAGCTTGGGCAACAAACTTAACTCACTACTGCTGCGGCAAGTCGAGTCGAGACAAATGAATCTTTCATCCATATTTACTTGACGTAAATACGTATGTACACAACTGGCGATGGGCCGGTTCAGTTTAGGGGGGTTGGCTCAATAGTAAATCATACAAAGTTTAAACAAATTGAGCTTGTTGGATGGGATCCATTAGACAAAACGCTGGACAATAAGCTCAATGAGTTTATCATGACTGAATGGTTTCACCATAGATTTCTTAGGTTTACAAATTAATAATGTGTTTTAAAACGTGTAATGCTGAAAGCTGCAAACGGATGTTTAAAGTTATGGTTTGTTAATTGTTTGTTCAACAATCGTGAGTTGCAAAGTTATTTCCAATCATAACACAATCATGCGGTGTACTAATATTGCCATTTCCACCCATTCATTGCGACGATCTACGCGACTAATTCACTATCATCGGAAAATCTTAGTTTTCTAAACTTTATACCATGTAGGAGTCTGCGAATCGGTCAAATCTGGTCAAACGAAGCCGCCCGCCACTCGCTTCAAAGATCCTACCGAAGGAAAATGACGTGCGAAAGAATACATAGAAGTATATAGAGTCTGTAGTTTGCGCTCAATCATGACTGTCCCAAGGCTGATTGGGAACGGGAAGCCCTAGCAGTAGCAATTAATTAATGAGTGATGAATGACATCAAGTTTAACTTTCTCAGCCCTTCAGATGGCAACTATCACTTCCAAAAAATCACGGTTGCTGACCGCGTGGTTGATAGATTTTTTTCTTATTTTCTACAGCTGAATTTGAATTGTTCAGCTTTTTGAAAGAGACTGCAATGTATTTGTTCAAAATGTTTTAAGCTTGGCACCAAGCAGCAATTTGGTGGTTTCTACATGTCAAAAAACGAAAACTAACCAAGCTTTTTCTAGTGCAACAGGAATCTTTAAGATTACTTTTAAACACTTAGCTACCTACTTACTTCTTTTTTTCATTGTATTGATTTTATTGATGATTCAAACAAAGAAACAGTTCGAAGGTGTTTTAAAAAGCTTATTCTTACAGTTTATAAAGAAAACTGTCACGGTCCTGTAGGCCTTACCATCCTTCTTGAAAACTCTCTTGACCATAGCCCAATATCGTTCTATGCAAGCTGGGAGCAGTTCGGTGGGTTAATATCTTTCTCAACGAAATCTACATCGTTATCCTCAAACCATCTAAGAGTGGATTTAGCGTAGTGGGCTGACGCCAAATCCGGCCAAAAAAATGGTGGAGCAACCTTTTCTGCAAACACTCCTTTTGGTAGATATGTATGTATGTATGTATGTAGATAATCCACCATGGGTGCACGGATTCACCGCAGTTTCGCCAACGTATGCGCTTAATTGCATTCTTTAGATTATAATTCGGCCAATCTTCAATGCAAATTAGCACATACCCGACACCATGGCTTCGTGTGAACTGTCATGTAATGAATGAATTTCGTGTATGTGTATGTCTTATTTGTAGAACGAGCAAACAGTTTCGCAACCGTATAAAATTCATAACATTCTCAGTGCTATGAATCTTCGACAGGTATTCCGCATACGTGTAGATACCTGCCCAGCTGGCAACTGATTGAACGTTCTTATATCATATAATCAATAAATGAAATAGTTATACAACAGAATAATCTCACCTTTAAACCCAACTTACCTCAAGACACACTAAGCTTACCTTTAGCTGTAACCGACCTTAATCAGTATCATAGCCATATTTATTTCCATCTAAAATAAACAATTTTTGAAGTATTAAAAAATTGTGAATTGTGCGCTGAATTGCATTCTTTAGATAACTAGTTCGGCAGATCTTCAATGCAAATCACCACATACCCGGCACCATGGCTTCGTGTGAACTGTCATGAAATGAATGTGCTTCGTGTATGTGTATGTCGTGTATTTGGAGAACGAGACAATCAGTTTCGCAACCGTATAAAACTCATAACATTTCCAGTGTTATGAATCTTCGACAAGTATTCCGCATCCGTGTATATACTTGCCCAGCTGGCAACTGTTTGACTGTTCTTATATAATATATATATATATTTTGAATGAAACAGTTGAATAATAAAGCAGTTTTACCTTCTTACCAATCTTACCTCGAGACACTCCAAGCTTACCTGTAGCTGTATCAGTTACCGTCCTTATTAAATATCATATAAATATTTGTTTCCACCTGATCTAAAATAAACAAATTTTGTTATATTACGAAGCATCACCCTACAATGCACTACAATCACCCCAATGCAATAAAGGGAAAAAAATGGAATTATGGTCTCTACAGTTGTACTGCAAAAAACTCCAACACGGGAAAGCCAATTAAAACCTTTCATTCACCTATTTTCAAAAAAAATCCCCTACGAAATACATACATTCTTTATATATGAACGTAAGAACAGGTTGGAAGGTACATGAGGTAGAACTGACCACCTGACGGCTAAAAACCTGTACAAAAACATGTTAAAAGTCAATGTATGCTTGATTATAATTTTAGCTTATGGAAAATATCCGCAAAAAATATTAAAAATCATTCAAAGAAAAAATCATATTCTGAGAACAACAGTTAGAAAAACCGATAGTATCAACGTCACAAACTAGTATGAGTGATAAACGGAACTTTGTTTTTCAATATTTCCCATGGAACGTAGGTATACACTTTGGCTAATAGATTAAAAAAAATGTTGTTTTGAAGGAGTAAATCAAATTTTAAAAGCCTTTTACAGAAAAACTAATAACAAAAAAAGTTACTTTTACAATTGATAATGTTATGTATCTAGCTATCCCAAAACTATGGTGTTAAGGTTCAAAATTGAGAATAAAAAGATAAACATTAAGAAAGAAGAAAACTATTAAAATTTGTCCGTGATATGACATCTCCAAAATATCTAGTTTCGATCATAACAAGCTGAGCTGTTCAAAGAAATTAAAAAAAAAATCCGCCCGCTTGTATGGAAATATCCCATAGTGCCACTGTAACATGAACGACACCCGTAAAATTGGTAGGTATCCGGTTGAAATGATTTGAAGAAAATAGAAATCAAGGATTGCTTTGATTGATTCTGGTTTTGTTGCCTCTAATAAATTTGTCCAGTAATTCCCTCTCACTCAACCGCTCTGAGATTCCCATTCAGATCCATTGCTAGTGAGCGAAAAGGACAAACAGTATACTTTACAGGCCACCATGTGAAAGCGCAAGGCCGTTTGCGTACTCATACCCTACGCAAAGCGCATAAGAAAAAAAGTTATGACGTTGAAGTTGATAGAGGAAAAGAGATAGTAGAGCGAACAGCAAACATGTTGGTACATGTCTCGATAATTTAATGATGTTCAAATATGTCTCAAGCAAAATTAAATTAGCTTTAAAATTGTTCACGATATATTCACTTCATTATCGAAAAACATTAAGAAACTGACATATTGCAAAGTTAGTAAAATAGAAAAAAACGCGCATTAGAACGCTCTCACCCGTTTTGGTCCTCCCGTTTGATATCTTTGCTTGCGTGCCTACGGTGAAAACTGAATGAAAAAAAAACCCCGCCCGGTCGGAATCATATTTCACAAGCGCATTGCTACAGCTGCATCACCGAGCTCTTCTTGCTGCGCACAAAAAACTAAACACAAGAAAGAATCCGACTGGAATCAATGTTATTTCACTTAGCGGGCACCAGACATTTTCGAATAAGTTTAACAAATTCACATAATTTCAAACCAACTTTTAGAAACCATCACTCCAAACACACCACATAAAACGCCATTACTCGATTTTTACTTTTTTTACACTCATTTTAGTAACTGAGCATACAAACATGATGCTTAATCTCTAATTTTTCCACACATCGCCAATTCTATCGGAAAACAATATATAACCAACACTTTACGGAAACAAATGCAGAAAACGCGAAACACCGACAGGAGCCCGGAGAAAAGGAAAAAACAACCGCACGCGATGAGAGCTCGATGTCGATTCTCATAACAAATTGAACCACTTTTGAAATACTTTTATTCAAGAATCCAATCGTTAAAAAAATCACATCAAAAGGCCAAAATAGTAAAATAAACTGTATGTATTGCACATTACCTGTCTGTATCTTTTTTTAATTCCAAATCATTCAATTCAAGCGTAGGTAAAAATCACTTTCAACTGGTAGTTGTTTATTGGTCAATGAGCCAATGCTTTGGTCGGAACGGGTCGAAACTAGTCAGGTCGTTGTCAGTGAAGCAAGTTAAAACTCTCAAACACTCCTTTTGGTAGATATCGGCATTTATTGTTCCTTTTGTAAAGAAACTCGCCGACTTCAATCCGCAGGAGCAGATTGCCTGCCACACAAACACTTTGTGGCCAAATTTTTCCACCTAGATCGACTTCTCGTGGTCTCTCACATCCCGCCCAATAGCTGTAGTGTAGAATTGTGGTCCCGGAAGAGTACTGGAATCCTCTTTTACATACATAAGTTTCATCGTCGATGAGAATGCACGCATCTGGCTTCTGCAAAATCCGATGATACAGCTTCCGGGCTCTGATTTTGGCTCGTGATTTTTGTTCAGCCGTTTGTTTGGACAATTTCTGCTTCTTGTACAATGTCTTCAGGTTGATCCGCTGTACCATTCCGATCGATGTCCCAGCTTTTTTCGCCAAATCCCGTATGGACATCGATCGATTCCGGTTGATGAGATTGATTACCATAAGGTCCAGATTTGGGTCAGATGGTCCTGGTGTTCTGCCTCTTCCTGGCAAATCATCGAACGTATAGCGTTCCCCGAACTTGTGGATGATGGATTTTTCGCTGGCCGGATGAATGCCGAAACGTTTCGCCACTTCATTCATCGTGATGCCCTTCTCTCGCATCCAAGTGTCCAACACACGATTTTTAATTAATTTTTTAATTCGCGACTTTTTGGGAGAAACGAATGTTTTAAACGTAAACAAAGCGCTGGTTCACTCTTGACAGATTAAGATGCTACATACAGGTGAGCACAGTTGTTCGCCTTCACGCGTTAGTAAGTTGAAAGCCCAAATATGTTTATAGTTAATTTTCGATACACTCCTTAGAAGATACAATTTTGTGATTTTGAAGGCTTCAAAATCATTGTTTTCGTCGGTCTAAAATGTTTCATATAATTGAGTTGAACAACATTTTATTTTTCACCATCTTTGGTTTGGACTTTACTGGCAAACATATTGCGTGAATCTGATTTGACAGATAAAAATTCCGCACTCACTAATACCATCACATTCTTTATGTAAACAATCATGTGCCAAAAGTTTAAAAGGGAGTATAAGACAAAAGGACCAACATCAGAGTTTAGTTGCTTCAAATTATTTCTATTAAAAATCAACATTCATACGTACGGTGTTGCCATCCTCGACAAACTGCGCTGATTGCACCTAAATAGCTTTGCTTGCGTGAATAAAAACACCAATTGATGCTATCATTTTGCTGATGATACGTCATTTATGTTTTACTTTGCTATTCAAAAACAGATTTCGTTACCTTAATGATGCCTTGATTTGTTGTCACCTGAAAATAAATATCAAAAAGTGCTATGATTTTGGTGCAGCGAAATCCGATACGTTTATTTTAACCCCAGCTGGTGTAGTGGTTTCCAAAAGACATAATTTGAACTTTTTAAAATCAAGCTGTAAATATAGTTTCAGGGCATACATGTTACGCAACAGTAATCGTACACAGAAAATTTTTTTGACTATTACATGTCACTGAAAACTGCAACCTTTAAAATAAATCACCTGTAATTAACAAAACCTGTAATTTTAAATTGTTTTCCTTGAAAGTAAACGAAGATTCATTTATTATTACAGCAAATGTCCTGTAAAAAAGTTGTATACTAAAAATTAAATGTCACGTAATCATGTTTTCGAGCTGTAAAATTACGGTAAATGTCCTGCTCCTTTTTGTTACAGGACATTTGCGTAATTTTACAGGAAATAATTTTTGCTGTGTATATAAATAGGCGATGATTGAGCGGGGCTCTCAATGAGTTAGTTAACCAACATAAGATTAATTGCAAAGTTTTTTTTTTTTTAAAAAAAAAGGCATACACCGTCTTAGCCGATTTGGGCTCACAGACTGAATAAACGTGGACAACTTAAGATTAACATTTAACACCCAGTACCAAGATGGGAATCGAACCCATGCCTCAGGTGGTCCATGCGATTACCGTGTCACCACGCTATCCACTCGGCCACCGAGACGTACTTTTCTGTGGTTTGTTGATAAACAAACGCTATGAGTTCCGCAGTTGCATAGCCGAAATAGCCAAAATGGATGAATCGGGAATTTGATATACGGTAACACCTCCTATATACACACATTGGTTCAAACTAAAAAGTTTAAAAAAAACATCGCGAGCTCCAACTGCTTTCACGATGTCAAGGCGTTTGGTTCAATTTTTTTTAATAATTTTGGTTTCATAGAGGTCGAAAAACGATATTTAAAAGATTTTTTTTTTTTTCCTTGTAGGGGAGAGCCCACTGCGACCAGTAGTTGATCTATTGTGGTAATTACCCCGCGTTACTGTATGCTATCAGGCTCACCTGCACTATGGGTTGAAGTGACAGTTGATTGCTGACTAGGCATTTTATCCCAATCGGGTATGATATCAAAGATGTATGATATAACCTTCTTAGGGCTGATATTCAACCATATATCTTGTGCGCTTATTAACTTTGCCCCAAGAACACGCTCTCTCCTATTTAGGAGGGCGCAGCAGTTGCATAGAAGATGCTCTGCAGTTTCTTTTTCGAACCCGCAGAACCGACAGTCGTCGTTTTGAATAATGTTTATCCTTTTGAGATGCTGTTTTGTTGGACAGTGTCCTGTCAATAGACCAGTGTAAGTACTTAATTCGTGCTTACTTAAGTTCAACATGTTTTTGGAGAGTCGTGCGCTTGGTTCAATGAATCTTTTTGCCTGAGTTGCTCCCTCTGCTGTTCTCCAGTTGGAGACAATAGTGGTGCTTTCCCAGTTCTTGAGTTCCATATTCAAGGCACTCCTAGATACTCCGCAGAAAGGTTCAGGTCCAATTAACAGGCCCTGAGATCCTTCCCTAGCTAGCTGGTCTGCTTCTTCGTTCCCTAGGATACCGCAGTGGCCTGGAACCCAGAATAACAATACTCTGTTCCGTATGGCCAGGTTTCTTAGTGCAACAATACACTCCCATACTAGCTTGGAGTAACATGTGAAAGTACTTAGTGCTCGAAGAGCGGCCTGACTATCAGAGAATATATAGATACTTGTGTACCTGTATCCTCTTTTCAAACAGGCTAAAGTGCATTCTAAAATTGCTTGAACTTCTGCTTGGAACACTGTTGGCCAGTTTCCCATAGGAATTGAGATCCTGAGTCTAGGTCCGAACACCCCTGCCCCAGTTCTATTATCCATTTTTGACCCATCAGTAAAGAATTTTATTGATCCGGAAGGAACCGCAGGTCCACCTGACTCCCACACGTCCCTTTCATTGATAGTTACATTGTATGGTATGTCTAGATTGAAAACGGGTTCCATCCAGTCATCGTTCTTTACAATAAGTGAGTTTATTTTAAATATCTTAAGGATTTTTAGGTGTCCTGTAAGATCCCCCTCATAGAGAGTTTTGTTTTTGGTGAGTCTCAAGGCACTACGTTCTGCCTCTAACTCAATAAATTGATGTAGTGGCAGGATATTTAGTAGTGCATTCAGAGCCTCGTTTGATGTGCTTCGCATAGCGCCAGTTATAGCTAGCGTTGCTATTCTTTGAAGCTTCGCTAGTTTCTTCCGGGCCGTAGCTTGCACAGTTTTGGTCCACCATACTAAAGAAGCATACGAGATTTTGGGTCTTATTATAGCTGTAAATATCCAATGGATAATTTTAGGCCTTAGTCCCCATTTTTTCCCTACTCCCTTGAGGCAAACCCATAGAGCTGTTCTAGCCTTGGCTATTACATGCTCTATCTGCGGATTCCATGATAGCTTTGAATCTAGTATGATGCCTAAATATTTCACTTGTGATTCGAAGTTTAGCACTTCCCCGTCTAATGTTAGTGGTTTTAGTGCAGTTTTTCGTCTCGTAGTGAATGCTATCACAGTAGTTTTGGAAGGGTTAATGTTCAGTCCCTCTTCCCTGCACCAGAATAGTGCGTAGTTAAGTGCAGATTGCATTCTGTTTGACAACACTTTCTCATATTTTCCCCGAACTATTATTACTACGTCGTCTGCAAAGCCAATAACTTCGAAACCCATAGATACAAGTTTGTTTAGGAGGTCGTCCACGATCAATGACCACAACAACGGTGATAGAACCCCACCTTGGGGACATCCCTTTGTTGGAGTGGCTTTGATTGTAAGTCCTCCCAAGCTTGCATAGATGGTTCTATTTATAAGCATGGTACTAGTCCAGTCAACAATTGCCGAGTGGCATCCTCGTCTTTTCATAGCTGTTTCGATTGAACTGTGTGATGCGTTGTCGAATGCCCCTTCAATGTCTAGAAAAGAAGCGAGTGCTATTTCTTTTGCCTCTAGGGTCTTTTCTAGTTTTTGTGTTAAAGTGTGCAAGGCCGTAACCGTTGACATACCTTTTTTGTAAGCGAACTGAAAATTATTTAGCTTACTTGAGCTAAGATACTGCGATTTAATGTGCTCGTCAAGTATCTTCTCCATTATTTTCAAGATAATGGATGTCAGACTTATAGGTCTGAATGCCTTTGGTTGAGTTTTATCTTTTTTCCCTGGTTTCGGGATGAAGATAACACGCACCTTTTTCCACTGAGTGGGAACATGACAGAGGGTCATACTGGCGACGAACATCTCTACCAAGGCAGGTATTACCATTTGTTTTGCTTGCTGTATTTGGATTGGTATAATTCCATCTTCGCCAGCAGCTTTAAATGGCTCGAATGTACTTATCGCCCAGTCAACCATTGACGGTTTAAAGATTGCGCGCGATTTGCGGAGAGCTTCCTCGCGTCTGACATTTCGTCTGGATCTTCCAGCCGGAGTGTCTATAATCTCTGTCCCTTCAATGGATCCTGGGAAATGCGTACTTAGTAGTAATTGAAGTGTTTCTTCTGGGTCTGTAGTGAACTCCCCATTATTTTTCTTCAATTGACCCAGTCCATTTGAGTGTTCTTTAGATAGAACTTTCTGGAGCCTGGCAGCTTCTGGTGTAGATTGAACGGTTTCACACATGTGCCTCCAACTACTTCTCTTAGCTTTACGAATATTTTTATTGTACTCAGTTAGAGACTTACGATAGTCATCCCAGTTTGAGTCAGCTTTTGCTTTGTTAAAAAGTCTCCTTGTTTTTTTCCTTAACTTTTCTAGTTGTCTGTTCCACCAAGGAACTCTTCTGTTTGAAACACGTTCCATCAGTGGACAGCTTGCTTCGAAAGCGTATATGATCTTATTGGTAAAACTGTTTGAAGCTTCCTCTAATTGCTTTGTTGTTCGTATTTTCACATCCAACAAAGGTTTACAAACTTCAAGTGTGTGTTTGTAGAGATCCCAGTTGGTGTTCCTAGGGTCTCTATAAACGTCCCTGATTATTTCTCCTCCCACTATGTCGAAAGTAATATGTCTGTGATCAGACAGTGATTCTTCATCCGACACCTCCCAGTTATTTATTTTCCCTAGAAGCAGTGGTGTGCATATAGTTAAATCGAGGACTTCTTGTCTGTTCGTCGTTGTGAACGTTGGTTTGTTTCCCTCGTTACATATTTCAATATGGTTTTGCGAAAGAAACTCTAATAAAGACTCACCTCTATTGTTGATGTCTGTACTTCCCCACAGCGTGTGATGAGCGTTAGCATCGCAGCAGATGAGAAACTGCTGGTTTTGTGCCCGGCATTTTCTCATAAATTCTACTACCATCGGTGGGGGTATTTCGGTGCTATCTCCCGGGAAATACGCTGAGGCTACACTTACCGTGTGCTTACCTTTCGGTGTCGGTATTTCCATTCGTATAGCCGTGATGTCTCCGTCGATAAATTCTGTAAAGGGAGTAAATTTAATTCTTTTATTAACTAGTAGAGCAGCCCTTGGGCGAGCGCTTCTTTCGTCGTAAAGAATCTTACCATTCGGCGTGTAAAGCCCTTGTACCTTACCCTTGTTAACCCAAGGTTCCTGGATAAAGGCAAGGTCCAGGTTTTCGGAGACGAATCTTCTCAGTAGTGTACTTGAGGCTCCTACAGCATGATGAAGATTCGCCTGAACACATTTTAGGGTGCTCATTTTTGGGGTTTTTTGCCCGTGGTGGTGGGGCAAAGCACCGGCTTTTTGCCATTTGCACATGTTTGCTTTTCTCCTTTTGGTTTGCTCCATGTGCTAGGGTTTCTTGACAGTTTTTTGTTTACAGGTTTGTTGATGGTTACTTTACCTTTAAAACTGGTCATTCCACTCGGGCCTGGTTTAAGTTGATCTTGTTCCAAGCATGGGCCCATGTTCAACAACCTAGTCCCTTCCGGTGAGCAATCTGCATTGAATTTACTGGGGCTATACTCATTTTTCTCGTTTGTCCCTGAGTCTTGTCCCTGGTCCATAGATTGGCCCTGGTCCTTAGACTCTGGTTCTTTGAGATCGAGTGTTGCCGAAGTATTTCCTTTGCTAATCGACTCTCCTTCTGTGGGTTGGACCTGGTCTGTCGCCGACTGGTCCTTTACAAGGCCCTGTTTAGGCTGCCCGGGTCCTTGAACAGCTTTATCGGTGGTGTTCCCTTCAACAGCTCTGCTTTCTGGATTTCTCTTGGTTATTTTCCAGATTTTACTGGAACCAAATCCATAGTATATGACGAAGTTCCTCTTCTCCAGCTCTTTCATTGAGGTTTCGTCTACGGTGAAAACCACTTCGAGAGCTTCGTTCTTTTTGTGGATATCGTAGAATCTCCAGCTTTCAGTACTAAGCTCATCATTTTGGCTTTCAATTGTAGCCTGAATCGTACCGATATCGTCCTCGGCAGCTCCAGGTAGGTGAGCCTTCAGGATCTCCGATCTTGGGATTTGATTATCTCCAACGGCGACTAGCTCAGCTCCTACCCATGGCTTGATTGATGGTGTAACTTGCTTTAGCCAGTCCGATGTAGCCTGGTCAAGACACGTCACAACCATGAAACCTGATTTGTACGAACATTGAGCGAACTTCGGTTTAAGTTTCTCCTGTCTTTGACCGAGAACAGCCCGTTTAATCGCTTGCTGTACCATTTTCAGTTGTTCTGTTTTCAGCTGTGTGCTGGGGTAATCTTTGGCTAATATGCCTACCCTCACAGAACCAGCAACCTCACTATAGGAGGGTCTTTGCTTGGACTTGCCTTTAATTTTCTCTATTGGTCTCATTGGGCGTTTGGCCCTATGTAGACCTTCACGACCCTCATTGGTCTGTGGTCGAGCTTGCTTTGATTCGTATGGCTGTCTCGCAGGGGCTTGTGGCCCTCTGGCCTTCTTGGCTCTCGATTTTTCCACACTGTTTGAACCATCGTTATCTCCACTGCGCGCCCGTTTTACATTTTTTGCAGGGGGCGTATTTTTTTCAGTGGAAATTAGGCGCATTGCCTCTTCATATGGTACGTTTTTGGCCATAAGCTTTCTCAGCCTTCTCTTGGCCGCACCACTTAGCTGCCGTGTGTCGAGATTTTTCTCTTTTTTCGGCATTTCTGCTGTTTTGATGGTGACATTAACCCCATCATCGTCGCTCTCGTCGTTCATTTCCGCAGGTGAATCTAATGCGGAAGATGAGATGGATGGCACTCCTGTGAATGACTCGTTAGAGAGCTGTCTTTCGAGTTCACCTTCTGTGACTTCCATATTATCCGGCTGAGACGAGCAGTCGGCACTCGTATTGTTTTGTGTTTGTTTGTTTGTGTACATATTTTGATCCCACGAGTAGCTAGGGAAGTAAAGGTCAGCTGTGTCAGTGCCCTGCTGTAACACAGTAAGGGCTGTATACTGTGGGGTGCGCCCTGGTGCCCCACAGGTTCCGTTAGCGACTGAGATTCCCTCCAGCCATACATCCTATCGTCACGGTGCCTTAGGATTGGGGCACCTCCTCACTTTGCTATTGTCGAGTTGACAACATTGCCCGGGCTTCGCCGCCAGCTGCGTGTATACTTTTAGCTGGCTGTCATTTGTGATCATATGACTCGTGGAGGCGTGAGGTAGGAACGAGTGAGGACCAGAATTATGTTTGTCATTCCTTCCAGGTTGTCAACCCACCATTTGAAGCCCAAAAATATTTAAAAGATGTGAAGCAACGGAAATTAGAGGTTTTTTGAGGTTTACAATGCTTTCTAGAGCTCTATTGTAACAAAAATTAGGATTCTCTTCAAACTTTTGGTTTTTGAGAAACACGCATTCGTAACTGTCCCTTTCTGAAAGAACTAAGCTTTAGCATAGTCAATGTGCATCGGATGAAAGATTGCAATTTTACTATTATTCGATCAATTTTCTATTTCTCAGGAAATGTGTTTGTTTCTCTACGAAAAGTTTGGAATATGTTAAAAAAAACTCTTCATAATTTCATCTGCAAATCTAATCGCACTGGTCATTTAACCAGAGCCGTAGGTCTGATTTCGTCTGCCTTTACCGCGAACCAAATTGACCGACCAGAAAGAACCTAGCCTAATCTTAATTTTTTCTGGAATAAGTACAAGATGCATTCGTCGTGCTGCCATCCAATCCACACTCGAGACAGACAGCTTGGTGATACTTTGAACCGGCAATTAGTAACGACTTCGGCCAAACGAAATCATAAAGTCAGCACGTTGGTTGGTTGTTGGTAATTCAAACTCATGTATGCATAATCAACTCTGATTCGGTCGTAGTCTGCCGCCTCGGTGAAATAAATTTATGAATCGATTAAACCTATTGGCTTATCAGCATGTTACGGTTGTAAATATTGCCAAGGCGAGTTGTACTGAAGAGCGCGCGCGCCCATTCACCAGTTTTCGCTCGTGGCTAGGATGCAAATGCGTTGATCTCATTCAATTTGGGAAAAAGAGGCGTGTTTTTTCGATAAACGATGGATCAAATTTGAAACGAACTTCGACTGGGATATCAGGATGGACTTTGGAGTCTGTTAAGTGTTTTGAAACCATGTTTTTATCATAAATTCAAATGATAGGTCAAAAGCTTCCAAGACTATTTGAAATTTTACTTGAATGATACAATGTTCAAAATTTAAAAGCAGAGGATGATGGAGATAAATAATACCCAAGGTCGACAGGACGAAAGACTTCCTTGTGAGGTCCCGTAGACCTTTAAACACCTCATGGGAGGTTTTCCTCACCAAACTTTTGAAATTATACAAATAAGTTATGGACAAGCCAACAGGAGGGCCAACAAGTAAACTGATATATAAATTTAATATAGAGAACA